>NC_141332.1:6895000-7040000 GCF_037954235.1 Aulostomus chinensis | reverse complement strand
TGTCCCTGCTGTTGATAGTTTTCCTGCTGTTGTTGGTGTCCCTGGTGCTGTTGATAGTGTCCCTGCTGTTGATGGTGTCCCTGGTGTTGTTGGTGTCCCTGGTGTTGATAGTGTCCCTGCTGTTGATAGTGTCCCTGCTGTTGTTGGTGTCCCTGGTGCTGTTGATAGTGTCCCTGCTGTTGATAGTGTCCCTGGTGTTGTTGGTGTCCCTGCTGTTGATAGTGTCCCTGCTGTTGATAGTGTCTCAGGTGTGTCCCTGTTGTTGATAAAGTCCCAGGTGTGTCCCTGGTGTTGTTGGTGTCCCTGGTGTTAATAGTGTCCCTGGTGTGTCCCCTGGTGCTGTTAGTGACCCCGGTGTTGATAGTGTCCCTGGTGCTGTTAGTGTCCCTGGTGTTGATAGTGTCCCTGGTGTGTCCCTGGTGTTGATAGTGTCCCTGGTGTGTCCCTGGTGTTGATAGTGTCCCTGGTGTATCCCTGGTGTTGATAGTGTGCCGGGTGTTGTTGGTGTCCCTGCTGTTGTTGGTGTCCCTGCTGTTGATAGTGTCCCTGCTGTTGATAGTGTCCCTGCTGTTGATAGTGTCCCTGCTGTTGATAGTGTCCCTGCTGTTGATAGTGTCCCTGCTGTTGATGGTGTCCCTGGTGTTGTTGGTGTCCCTGTTGTTGTTGGTGTCCCTGGTGCTGTTGATAGTGTCCCTGCTGTTGATAGTGTCCCTGGTGTTGTTGGTGTCCCTGCTGTTGATAGTGTCCCTGCTGTTGATAGTGTCCCTGCTGTTGTTGGTGTCCCTGGTGAGAAGCAGGGCTCCTCCTCAGCTTGAATGCTGCTGGCGACACCGACGGTTTGCTGCCAAGCTTTGAGCCCTGATGTCGTGTCATGTCCAGACATACAGGGTATAATAATAGACAGACAGTATTTGTTGTCCTGTCCGACTGTTTCCACTGAACACACCACATTACAGGGTTTAGGGTTTTCATTTTGCTGAGTCAGGTTTTCAAACACTGGTGAACCAAAAACCCAAATGTTTTTTATTCCATTTTAATTACGACCTGCCTTCTTGAGTGTGGGTTTCGGAGGACACTTACCTGTCCCTCTCAGAGCTCAGGTGGCAGATGAGGTGACACGCCCACAGCAGCGGCCCAGCATAGGTGCTCAGAGCCGTCAGGAAGATGGCGGGAGCCTCCACGTAACTCTCCAGACCTACAAAGCCCACGGAGATGTCGACGGTGGCGATGTTGTTGGAATTTCCCTGCAGGAGCAAGTCAGAGCACAGAGAGAAGAGTTTCAGTGCCGTGTGAACGTCAACATCGGGTGACTTCCTGAGCACGAGAGTGGCGCTGGAGGAGGGTCAATAACGTGATCCAAAAACACAGGATCACGTGTATCCATGTGCATGATTGGGACATGAAAGTGGTTTCTCTGGAAACGTCCTTCAGCCATTTTGAAACAGACTCTGTGCTTCCAGTAAATCTGATACCCCCAGTCCACGTGACTGCTGTGTTTGATTGGCAGGTCACTAGAAGCAGTAAATCTGTTTCTATTTTTCATATGAGTTTGTGCACAAACACTGCCTGGATGGCTCCTGTCACGGCTCCACCCACTTCCTCACTGCTGACAGCTTCCTGGCCTGCCGCCACTCTACGTCAGAGCCTTAAATCAGACGTCTCCTACAATCAGGTGGCAAAAACTCGCTCACTGTTTTGTTGTCACCAGCTTCACTCCTCCAAGGCTGACAGAGTCCTGGTCAGTCAGATTTGTATGAATTGTTTCTCTGTTCCCACACCAGCTGCTCCTGAGAGTCTTCAGTAGCAGCTGGTGTGTAGCGCTCATGTTCGACCTGATGATGGAACCAGACCGGCTAACTGGTGTGTTTCTATTGGTTTTTGGTCAAACCATTGATGCTGTCCAGCGACCTGAACTCATGAGCCAAAGTTCCCCAAAACACGTCCCTGTGCTGATGGAAGAACATCACTTGATATTACAGGGCGGCTCCAGAGCTGACGCAGTTTTCTAGACTGTGGTGGAGCTGGTTCAGCTCCTGTGCCAGGAATCAAACATCAATAAAGATTTTGTCAAAGGTAAACAGACGACATCGCGCCTGCTCCACCAGACATGAGCAGCCTACCTGAAAGTAAAAGAAGGCCTGACCAAACCAGTAGTGCATGATGGTGGTCTGGGCTGCGTCGTAGTGGAGCTTCCTCCAGATAAACTGGGCCATGAGTGTCTGGATCAGCAGACAGCAGCACAGCACTGGGAGGTTGTGGGCACGAAACAACAGAGAAACCAACAAAACTAGGCCACTGTAGATCTCCCACAAGCCCCTGCTCTTCAGCTTGGCATCTGCCGTGATGATCTGGGAGCGCAACAGGTCCTTGGTGCCCGTGAAGAGGATTCCCAGAACGAAGACATAAACAAAGCGAGCCTCCACTGTGCCCCTGAAAAACACAAAGATTACATTCCTAGTCAGCCAGTGTGGATTTTCCTGTCGTGTCTGACTAACAAGTGGGAACTGGTTCAGGGAGATGATCCACTGCTGGAACCGCTAACATCAGAACCGTCATTTGGTTCTACAGGCTTAATGTCCAGAAGAATAATCCGATGAAGGGAGAAACTTCAGAATAAGACCGATCTCTAAAAATCACAACACCGTCTTGTTACATCAAGTGCAGTGGATCAAAAAAAAATCAATAATCAAATTCTGAAATGACAGACGTGATATTTAGATTGACAGTGACATTTTCCTGTGGATGAGGAAAACCCGGAGGAACCAGGAACTCACAAAATCCATCCAGTTGATCAGAGAACTTCAAGGTTTTGGTGGACTGACTAAATCACCACCGTGGCTCCTAGAGCTGGGTATCACCACTGACCTCCTGATACGATACGATTCCGATACACTAGGTCCCAAGTCGATACGATTTCCAATACGATTCGATCCAATATACGATAGGATATTTTAGTTACCATACCAATTTTGCTTTGGTAATGGAAGAGCTTCTCAAAGGACTCATGCTGTAAATTCAATCGTAAAAGTAACCCTCTACCCTGCTGCATCATTAAATATTAATATTTACACTGAGAACTGACCATTAAACAATAGTTATACAACATCATGCACTTTTTATTTAAATATAAGACCGTCATTCAAAACAAAAGGGCAACTTAGACTTCCACAAACCGTCAGCAGCTCAGCAGGATGACTCGCGGTGTGGCGAGCTTCAATCACCCGCGTTTGTCAACGTGGGACATGAGGGACCAGTGACTGTCAGTGTACTGAGAGGTGATGGTCAAGGAGGAATCGTAGCTCTGCTTGTCCAGCTGTCACAAGCGATGGCAACGCTCTCTGCTGATTTCAGTGCAGTTGCGATGTTGTTTTTAACATCTCTGAACATCTTTGAGATTGGGACTTGACTCAGTTGTTTCCGTGTCGGTAGCACATAGCGTGGCTCCAGTGTCTGGACGAGGGGTCTGAAGCCTACATTTTCTACCACTCAGGATGGTCTCAGATCCTTGCAGATCAAAATTGCCGGAGCCAAAGTGATGTTCTCTGCAAGTGGAGGCGTGGATGGAAACTTGGTCCCAAATTCTTTCTCCAGCGAGGGTTGTTGCAGTGACTTGTAGTTTCCTGGTTGCTGAGTGTACTCTGGGTGATGCCTCGTCACATGGCTCCGGAGAGTAGTAGTATTTCCGTTGTACTTAACTTCTACTTTGCACATTTGGCATCATGACAGCATTATTTTTGTCAAGTTGGGCGCAGTTTTCTCGTTTCTTAAAGCCGAAGTGCTGCCAGACATCGGCTCTTAAATTTGCCGGATATTAAAGTTGCGCTTCCGCCATCTTGTTGTTCTCTGATCGGAGGCACATGGCCTGGATCTCGCGAGATCTGATAATCTGACTGCAGTAACGTTGGACTACGCACTAAACCACGCCAGACTAAAGGGGCAAACAAAAACAAAAAAATAAACGGGTAAAATCTATTGCATTTTAAAAGATCGATACTGGGATTTATGTATCGATAATCTTTCCAACAAATGCATATTGATAAAATATCGGTATATAGACATTTTTAACCCTCCTCTAGTGGCTCCAGGAACTTACCGTAACAAACACCATCGACTCCACACTGACAGTGTGTGTAGTTCTTTAAGATCAGGTGAAACCAAGAGGAGGACAAAGTAATAATACTATAAAGACTGAAATAGGTGCTCCCACAATGAGGAATCCTTACCAATATCAACATTTCTATGTTTTCAGTTTGGATTTGACCAGTTTCTTATTTGGTGTGCGCGCATGTGTGAGTGTTGTACTTTGTTGTGTATCATTTAATCACAGTTGCCAGTTTTTTTTAAACTGACTCAACAGTGAATAAATGTATCCGTTCAGGTTTTTTTGTGTTCTCTTCACCATCGTGCTGCGCTCAATCTGCTGTCCTGTATCATAACAACTTTCTATTACACCAGCGTCTTAGAGGTCACTGGGGTCATTTCTGTCCTGGCGCCATCCTCATCAGCATGTCTTGATTAACGAGGACCGGAGCAACAGAACCGTGGTACCACCACGGTGACGGCTGGTTGTTGGTTGATACATCAGCATGAAAGTTGTTGCTTCTTGCTTGTTGACCCATCAACAACATTTCAGCACGTGTGAATATGAGAGAGGGTCCAACAAACTCAAGACCTCCTCAAAGCCTAGAAGTGAAGAGCAGATCTGAGGGAGGAGTGGAACCACCCTGTAATGTAGCTAGTCACATATTAGTACACCAAAGTACTCATGATATGAGAGTCTGCATGTCCTACCTACTGGCTACCTGTGTACATTCCTTCAGAACGTACCCATCAAGTGACATCTGTCAGTGGTTGTGTTAGAAGAATGTTTTAGAAAATTGAATGGACTGATTACATGGCCGCGCCTCTCTCCCAGTGGCAGCTCGGATAGAATCCACCCACCACCAGGCTAGCAGGACAGACAGTACAGGTGATAGGTCGATGGGTGGGTGGAGGTCACTGTATCTGTAAATTAACTAAAAAAAAATCTAAAAATTAGATGAGGACTTTTAAATATCAGACCTCTGATGCCAAAAACTGAACCAGTGAATGAAGTGATACCTGACAGTTGTGTTGACCTGCTGAGTCTCACTGAAACCTGCCTGGTGACGATGAGGATGCTAGTCTGAATGAATCCACTCCTCCAGTCACAGGAACACTCACATTACTCCAGGCTCTGGCCCAGGAGGTGGCGCTGCTGCCACTGTTGACACCAGTTTAGTAATAAATCCCAAACCAGAAGAAGTTTCCATTCATCAGAAAGCCTGATTCTCAGTTTGTGTCCTCCAGCCTGGAAACTCTCCAGCCTCTCTGATTGATTACTGAGTACCGTCCTCCTGGTCCGGACTCTGGATTCTAATCTGAATCCTCAGAGTTTTTCTACCATCAGCCTTCATGAGCTCAGTTCAATAATGTCCTCCTCTAAACCTCCACCTGTCTCCTAGACCCCATCCCAACAAAGCTGCTCCAAGACTCTCTCTTCTCGTTAGCCCCTCCCTCTTAGATATGATCAATGTGGCGCTGGTATCTGGTTCTGTCCCTCAGTCCTTTAAAGTAGCAGGAATTACATCCTCCTCAAAAACAAGCCTGGATCCAGAAGTTCTACCAACTACAGACCAACATCACATCTTCCTTTTCTCTCCAAGGTTCTGGAGAAAGCAGTTGCTAAACAGCTCTGTGACTTCTCCACAGCAACAGCTGATTGGAGGATTCAGTCAGGTTCCAGGTTCATCCTAGCACAGAAACAGAACTAGTCAAAGGTACCAGTGACCTCCTACTGGTACAGATGAGGGACTGGTCTCTGTGCTGGTCTGATTAGATCTCAGTGCAGCTTTGATACCACTGACCACCATATCCTTCTACAGAGACTGGAACCTGTCACTGGCATTAAAGGAACCACACTAAACTGGTTCAGGTCATATTTACTAGGTCATCTCAGTTGGTATCAATTAATGATGCTTCCTCTGAGACCACTACAGTCAGTTCTGGTGTTCCACAAGGCTCTGTGCTTGGACCAGTCCTCTTCACCCTGTACCTGCTTCCTCTAGGTCACATGATCAGGAAACACTCCATTAATGTTCACTGCTATGCAGACGACACACAGCTGAACTCATCAATGATCCACATGGAACAAACAAGCTGACTAAACTGGAGGCCTGTCTGAAGGACAGGAAACATGGAGGACCATCATTTCCTTAATTAAACTCTGATAAACTGAAGTCATTGTCCTGGGCCCAAACACCTGGAGGACCACCTGATCTGATGAGACAGGTACCCTGGAAGGAATTACCTTGGCCCCCAGCACCACCGTAAGGAACCTAGGAGTTCTCTTTGATCAGGATCAGTCCTTTAATGCCCACATTAAGCAAATTTCTAGGACTGTTTTCTTTCATTTACGAAACATCGCTAAGATCAGACACATCCTGGCTCAAAAGGATGCAGAAAAATTAGTCCATGCCTTTGTCACTTCCAGGCTGGATTACTGCACCTCCCGCCTATCAGGCTGCACCAGTAGGTCCCTAAAGACTCTCCAGCTGGTCCAGAACGCAGCTGCCCACAGAGTCCATGTCTCTCCTGGACTGCTTCTCTGCATGGCTCCCTGTCAAATTTAGAATAGAATTTAAAATTCTCCTTCTACCATCAAAGTCCTCAACAATCAGGCTCCTTCATCCCTGACAGAGCTCCTAGTCCCCTATGATCCAGCTAGAACCCTTCACTCCCAGGATGCAGGGTTCCTGCTGGTCCCTAGAGTTTCTAAAAGTAGAATGGAGCCAGAGCCTTCAGCTATCAGGCTCCCCTCCTGTGGAACCGTCTCCCAGTTTCAGTCCAGGACCCAGACCCCCTCTCTAAGTTTAAGAGCAGACTTAAGACCTTCCTTGTTGGTCAGGCTTATAGTCAGGACTGCTTAGTCTGGCCCTTAAATATGCTGCTATAGGCTCAGACTGCTGGGGATCTCCCATGATGCACTGGGCTTCTCTCTCCTCCTCCTGTCCTCATACGTGTTACTAACTCCTCTTCTTCTCCCCTCATCCCAGATCCTGGTGCTGCTGGAGGAGGCTCCAGACCTGAAGAGGCTCCATCTGCTCACGTCCCTAAGGCCATCCCCATTGAGCCTGGATCTGCTCGATGTTCCTGCCTGTTAAAAAGGAAGGTTTTCGTCGCCGCTGTTGCAGGATGTGCTGCTGGGAGAATTGTTGGGTGTAAATTCATTGAAGGAGTGTGGTACTAGACCTGCTCTACCTGTAAAGTGTCATGAGAGAACTTTTGTTGTGATTTGGTGCCATAGAAATAAAATTGACTTGACTTGACTGTGGCCCCCCAGCAAGAAGGTTGTGGGTGGAGCCCCGGCTGCAGCACGGGGTCTTTCTGGGTGAGTCTCCATGTTCTCTCTGTTCCTGCGTGGGTTCTCTCTGGTACTCCAGCTTCCTCCACAGTCCAAAGACATCAAGAGGGACCAGGTTAATTCAGACTCTAAATTGACCGTAGGCGTGGCTGGGAGAGCCAATGGTTGTCTGTCTCTATGTGTTGGCCCTGCCATGGACTGGTGACCTGTCCAGGGGGAAGGCTGCTGGGATAGGCTCCACCCCCACCACCCTGAACAGGAGAAGAGGGAGAACATGGATGGATGGAGGGATGGATGGATGGATGGAGGGATGGAGGATGAATATAAAGAATTAGATACCAAGAGAGAAACAAGGGCTTTGCCAGTACCCCGTAGTTATGTTCTAAGTCATGATTGTTGATGAAGGGAAAGTCAAGAGAATTCAGAGGTGATGAGGTTGAGGGTGGCATTCGGCCCGGAGACCGAAGCCTGCTGGGTTATCAGCCTTATCAAGCTAGCGGCGCCGTGGTGCCGCAGACTCACCGACCACCACCAAGACGGCACTCAGTCGTTTCCCTTTGTTAAAACACAGAGAGAGCATGAGGATGTCAGGAGCCTGCTTCCTGTGACACAGAGAAGGGGCGTGTCCCCCCTATGACAGGATGACGGCTAACCCTGAAGGAGCTGAGCAACTATTGCACATGTATTATTGATCAGCGTGTTTATGGAAACCTGCTCCCACCGAGGAGAGAAGCAGAGTCAGACTCTCTCTTTATTATTCACAGCTCCCCAACAGCGTGGCGGGGTTGTAGTCATCATTATTTTATGCAAAGCAAAAGTGGAATGTTGGCCTGGATTGGATTTGAGGCAAGGACAGTGATGGATCGGTGCTGGCGGGCTTTCTTGTTAACGAGTGTGCAGAGTGGAGAAAGTGAGAGAACGATAAAACACAGAAATCTTCCTGTCATACACGATTCCGTCCGTCATACGCATGTTCAGACTCTCCTCCTCAAACACTCAGGAGAGAAAGGATCTACAGGAGCTACATTCCCTTCCTGGCTGTAAAAGCTGCAGGATCAATCCAGGAACAATTCATGCCAATTTGGAAGAGAAAAGCTCTACTTTGACATTTCCAGGCAGAAAGTGAAACAACATATTCCAGGTTCAGTTCCAGAATTTGGTCTGTTTTGTGTCTGAAGCACTTCCTGATGAGGACAGTTAGTTAAAACTAGGACTACACCAATATAAGCGCTCTTTGCTCCCTTAATCCCCCCACAGAGATAAATACAGTTTTCTGAATGTGAAGAGAACAGCATATTCAGAATATGCATCTGGGGTAAAGCTGTTAGCCTATTGCTAACATGTAGCCTGTAAACAAGGGATAGAACGTGTGTCATGTTGTGTACCACACTCAGAGATCCCCTTATCATGAAACGCGTCAGAACAAGTAGCAAACAGCAGCGCAACCCTGTGGTGAGACGGGGTTGCTGAAGCGTCTCAGCGTCGACGTCCCCGGGGACGCTCTGAGGACGGCTTCGTCTTCTTCAGGAGACTTGAGTCCACATTACTGACGCTGGCTTATTTGTTCATGTGTATGTTTAGTGAGGATAGCATGAATGTGTGTGTTTCTACAAGAGCCTGGGAAGCAACTGAGACCTGCAATCTCCTCATGGGGATCAATAAAGTATCAATCATTCAATCCTTCCATCTATCCATCCATCCGTCTATCCACCCATCTCCCTATCTATCCATCTATCATCCATCCATCTATATCTATCTATTCGTCTATCCATCTCTCTATCCATCTATCTATTCATCTATCCATCTCTCTATCTCTCTATCTCTCTATCTATCTATCTATCTATCTATCAATCTATCTATCTATCCATCTATCTATTCATCTATCCATCTCTCTATCTATCCATCCATCTATCTATCTATATCCATCCGTCTATCTATCAATCCGTCTATCTATCAATCCGTCTATCTATCAATCCGTCTACCTATCCATCCGTCTATCTATCCATCTATCCATCATCTCTATCTATCCATCTATCTACCTATCCATCCGTCTATCTATCTATCCATCCATCCATCCATCTCTCTATCCATCATCTATATCTATCTATTTGTCTATCCTTCTCTCTATCCATCTATCTATTCATCAATCCATCCATCTGTCTATGTATCCATCCATCCATCCACCCATCATCTTCTTTTCTTTCATAAATGTACACGAGGAGACAGGAAGTTGTAAAGCCTCATGGTGTGTAACACTCTAACTGGACAGGAAGGAAACAGCGTCGTTCTGCTGCCATACCCAGGACCATTGGAGGAACGTTCCTTCCCCTCAGTGTGAACAGCTTAGTCAGAAAACTCTAGGCTGCAGATGGAGAGAAAACACCAGAACAATGGTGGAACACGAGTGCTTGGAGACGCAGCCCATGGGTGTGTGTGGTGGGGGGGCGGGGAGAGAGAGCAGGCAGCAGATGACTTACAACTGGGGCCATCTCATTCACCCGTTCACACACACACACTGATGGTGGTGCTGCCATCTCATTCACGCATTCACAAACACACACACACAATGATGGTGGAAACGCCATCACATTCACCCGTTCACACTGATGGTAGAGCTGCCATCTCATTCACGCATTCACACACACACACTGATGGTGGAAATGCCATCACATTCACCCGTTCACACACACACACACACACACACACACACACACACACACACACACACACACACACACACTCACTGATGGTAGAGCTGCCATCTCATTCACCCATTCACACACACACACACACGGTGGTGTCATCCACAAACTTGGTGCTCATGTTTGAGAGGAGGGTCGGGAGCAGTCGTAGTGTGGAGACAGGAGGGGACTCAACACACATCCTGGTGGAGAGCCGGGCTGAGTGAGATCTTACCAGAGACATGGGGCCAAGTCTGACAGACTGGGCGGTTTGTTAGGAAGTCCTGGATCCAGAGGCAGATGGGGTGGAGAGACGCAGGTGTGAAAGCTTCTGGACCAAGATTTCTGGGATGCTGTGGTTGGATGCTGAGCTGAAGTCCAGGAAGAGCATCCTCAAGGAGCTCCCAGGTGCTCCAGGTGACTCGCGCAGTGTGGAGCGCTGTGGTGATAGTGAACTGATGGTGTCCAGGGAGCGAGGCAGACAGGCCCTGATGTGCTGAGAGACCAGTCTCTTCAAGCACTTAACAGGCCTGTGGCTGCTGGGGCTGTCCAATGCTGTCTTCTTGGGGACGGGGATGACGGTGGAGGTTTTGAGGTAAGGGTGGAATGATGGCCTGAGACAGGGACAGGTTAAAGATCCTGGTGAAGACTCCAGTCAGTTGGTCAGCTCACTCTCTGTGTACCAGGTCCTCCGTCAGGGCCGGCCGCCTTCCTGGGGTTCTCTGTCCTCAGCACGCGTCTCACTTCATGATCCTGGAGCGTCAGTGAGGCGGCGCTGGAGGGAGGTGGGAGTGGTGTGGCTGCTGAGGGCCTGTCCGTCTCAAAGAGGGCAAAGAAGCCGTTGGGTTCAGTCCTAGCAGTCACCGGGGTGCTGGAGTATGTTATGTGGTTCATTCCCTGCCACATCTTTCTGGGTCATTCACAACCAAGTGCTCCTCACTCTTTGTCTTATCCCCCTTTCACACTGAAACATGCGAGTCAAAGCAGGTCTTTGTACTCGCGTTTGCTCAGCGATAGGATGCATTCCAGATGCGGGTCTGCTGGAAGCTTGACAGTGACAGTGTCAACAAAGTTTTTGATGTAAGAGAGAACAGTGTCAGTTTCCTCCAGGAGGTTGTGGCTGGAGAATAAATCCCATAGAGAAGCAGTCCAGTAGTTGAGAGAGGGCTCCCTCTGGCCAAGTACTTATTGTCCTTATGTGTGGCTTTGGCTTCCTCAGCAGGGGGGTGTAGGTGGGGTGAGGGACATGCAGAGGTGGTCAGATCCAGCCGGGGGGTCCAAACCAACAGAAACATAACATGAAACCCAAAAGGCATTTTCTGACAAGGACGGTCCGGCGTCCGGCAATGGACTTGGAGTAAAAATAAGTAATTTTACTGTTTCTTTACGTACAACTGCAGTTCCAATTTACTTTTGTAAACTTGTTTTGTTAATGTCACTAGCTTTAGGGTTGCTAAGGTAATGCACATCTTTAAAGCCTCAGTTAGCTTGAGGATGTGGCGGTTTGAAGGCTCAAGTAGAAAGCAGGACATTTCCAACTGGGAACTTTTCCAGTTCCCGGCGGCCAGAAGACTATTGCCAGTCCACTGTCAACCACATCTAATCAGACCACACCCACACAGTCCTGATGAAGCAGATTAACAGAGTTCCTGAGGCCTTGGGATGTTTTCCTCAAACCTTTAACTTTATGTTTACTTAGTCATGAATATTTTATGCTGCTGAGATAAAGAGGATAAGAGTTTCCAGTGGTTTTAATCCCTGAGGGCATCAACTGAGACCCTCAGTGAAGAATCCCAACCAGGAGAATCAATACGTCCAGTTAGCTGCATTTTTAATGTTGATTGTAGCAACAATGGATAGAAAACAGTATCTTGCCAAGTTGTGATATAGAGGCACTGGCTGGATGTAACCATCGAGACAAACCCTGATGTTGCGTGGCTGAAACCCTCAGCCTTCATCAATCAGCTGCATCAAGCTAACACCAACATGGACTCAGCCCAAGCATGTAGGTCGCCGCCAGACAACCACACAAGCGTGTCCAGCTTGCCTGAGCAGGAAAAACGACAAAAGATCGACCAGGACTCCAAAACCAACAAAACATCCAACAAACCACACAGCTGTTATACAGAGAAAAACAGTTTCCTGTTGCACTGGCATGAAAGTTAGAGACAAATAAAAGTATTTTACAAGAGATACTTTGAAGTCAGTGAGGATGGAAGTTCGTTAAATGTTACCAGTGATAACATTGTACTGACACAGACTCGCCTTTGAAATGATGATATAAAATGATTTAACCCTGGGGTAATAAAACTGGGAGCAAATTCTGTGTGTGTGTGCGCGTGCGTGTGTGCGTGCGTGTGTAGCGAGGGCTCACAGGTGTTTTCAGATGGGTTGGAATACATTTCCATTTTAAGCAGGATGGGCATGCATGAATATTTTTAAAGTGGGAACCAGATCAACAGCTTCACACATGAAATGGGTGTTTTGTGCAGGTGTGAAGCATACACAAACACACAAACACACGTGCATGTACACACAAACTTGGAGACAAACCTTTTACATGATTTGTTTTTGTTTTTGAAAGAAATCTTCTAGAAATGTTGAGACAGACAACAATCAATGCAACACATTTTGGTTTCCAAGTGGAGCAGGATCGAGTTCTATACCCAGACTTTGTGAGGTAAATGTCCAGTTGTTAGAACGTTAATGAATTTTGAATGAGATTTCCATCAAAACCCTATAATCAGGTGCGTGGTTCCCAGCAGCTGAAGATGTGAGCAGGATCAGTTCTACATCACATCCACCAGTAAACACCAGATTGGTGGATGTGCATTTCTCACCATACCCTGCCGTTCCCTCTGACACTCAAGATAGAGTCGCATTCTGTCTTTCATTGCATAGGGTTGGAGGGAAACTAATATTTGATCTACAGGAATCATTGGGAAGGACATACTGTAGTTCAAACAAACCAACCCAACATGTAAGCCACTCAATGATCAGATCAGATCAGATCAGATCAGATTAGATCAGATTATCCACAAATGTAAATTCCTCTGCACAGGTCACTGCCATTCCATAAAACAGACAGAACAATAAATTCTTCAAATAACACAATAATAATACAAAAAACGGTTCTAAAATGTTTAAAAGCAGGCATGTGAGTGTGCTGGTGTAGCTGCATCACATGTCAGCACGAGCCCAGTTCTTTGGGGGGGGGGGGTGTTTCGCCGCTTATCATCACTCAGCATGAAGGTAAACTAAAGTAACTCATCAATAACAATCAGCTGAAGCTCGACCGTGTCAATCTCCCCACTGGTCACCAGGAGCCAGGGTCCCTGGACGGGCTGGTCAGGCCTCTGTATGAGTTCGAGCTTTAATTAGGTGAGGAAGCAGCAGAAGCTAGCAGACAGAGGAGGGGAGGTTAGGGAAGGCCAGGCAGAGCACTGGTACTGGAACACCAGAGCAGGGACCAGGCAGCTCAGAAGCTCATTATTTTCTGACAGGGCTTCCTAGCACAACACCAGCTGCAGTCAGCACAACCTAACGATGACATCGCTGAGGCTGTCAACACTATCCAGCATGCAGGCAACTCACTACTGATTTGGAAGCATCCAGTTGAGCAATGTGGCCTCTGCCACCTTGTTTTTGTTAGAGGAGCACATAGAGACAAGAGGGTGGAGCTGTGCTGGAGAACCTCATCAACCACAACGTATAACAGGAACTCCTACAGTGATTAATACCACATTTACTGAGTAAGTACTGCACATACAACAGGAGAGTGACAGGACCCTGTTCTTCACATCTATCTGGATCCATCTAACCAGTTCTGATTAACCAGGAACTGATGGCGTTCCCTCAGACATGTGGGTGTGGCTTATACCTTACAGCTCTGTTACTAGGATTGGGAATCCGCTCTATTCTCAGATGGCACAAACCTGTGTAACAGAGATTGCTGATTTATGATCGAATCTTGTGAAGGTGGGAGGAGTTACGTCACTGATGGGGAGCAAGCACGGCGGACAGAGAAGTTGAGGTAGAACAACACCACGATGGGAATGAAACAGACATGACAGAAGCGCTCCTGTTCAATGTTCCTCTTCCTTTTAGGGTCAGGTTTGATTTGAAGCTAATGATGCTAATAGCCTAACCCTAACCCTAACCCTGCTGACTCACCGTCACTCCCAGGCTGCTAAACCACCTCAAGCTAGCGCCGCTATCACTCCTCACCAGTCCTCCTTAATGGCAGCTTTTACAGAAGGGTGGAAACTACAAACACGGCCGCACAGGAAGTCGAGTGCACAGCGACTAGTGAAGATATTTAGCATAGGAGTCGGTTCATTTCACACAGTAGAGAACAAGAGACCACTGTTACATTAGTAAAATACTGTTAGATGTTAATAGTGATCGTAGAAACAATCGTGATCCATCCATTCAATCGCTGATGAAGGATCTGATCAGCAGTTGGAGCAAGCTTGTCTGTTCCAACAAACCAACACTAGTTTCAACCATGAGTTATCAGTTTATCATCCATGAAGTTAGAAGATCAAAAGCCAGCTCCCTACAGGGTAAGCAGGAAGGCTGAATGTGTGGGAGAGTGGGGGGGTGAGCAGGTGACATACTTGGATCCTCTGTAGGGAAGCTTTCTGATGAGCCCTAATCACTTCAGCTGGATCTTGTTGATATAGAGGAGCGGCAGCTCTTGTTTGAGTTGCTCATGGATGACTGAGCTTCTCGCCTGATCCCTGACGCCAGCTACCTTCCTGAGAAAACTCGATTGGGCCTCTTGTATTTGCAAGCTTGTTCCATCAGGGCCCATCGAGAGAGGAAGTGCTGCTGCTGCTGCTGCTAACAGCGAAAGTGGCTAAGTGCTGAGTGAGCCACAGGCCTGCTCGGAGCAACAGAAGACATTTGGAATTCTCCACGATTGCATTGTAACTTTACTGTTTGATAAAATGTCACACAAGAATCCCCAAGGGAATGGCGGGGAAATGGAGGAGATTAAACACTCTAAATTTCATTTGCAGGAGATTATGAATGTGGCTAAACAACACAAAACTGCTTGGTTTAATGGCGGAAGTGCACGAACTAAAGAAAATAACTCCCAGTAAAGATTAAAAAAGTCAGCCTCTTGGAAAGACGTCTAGATGAGGTGGAGCAGTGGCGAGGACGCGGGATTTGACTGTGAGCGACCTGCTCATAAACAAGGGCCTCAGCTGGAGACGGTGGCAGAAGCAAAGAGGACGATGCGCCAGGAGAAATGTACTCCCTGGAGCAACAGGTACTTCAGCTCTTAGCCTTGAAAGATGCTGATATTGACAGCAGTACCACTGCAGCCTGCCATGCACATCCAAAAAAGGACAGCAAAGATAAGTTGGTTATCATTATCCCCTTGGTCAATAAGAAAGTTAAGAGGAACTTTCTGCATTGGGTGAAAAACTGAGAGAAAAGGGTATTTCGTGCTGACAGTCAGGACACTCAGAAAACATGACAATACAAGCATCCTGGAGAGTTCAGCTGAAGGGAAGCTGGAGTCGTGAATAGAACGACTCTTGAAATGGATGCATGTCAGTGATCGGAGACTTAACCTGATGTCTTTCAGTGCTGTACGCAAGTAGCAATTCATTTTGTTGAGGACTTGTATGATAATGGTTATATGTAGCCTCCTGTATCTGTCGGCACGACGCCATCAGTATATCTCCATCCGTAACATGGAGCTCTGTCTACAAACAGGCCCTTTAAAAGGGGGGTGGGGTGTCATCGAATTCTACCAGAGTGAAATTGTCAAATATATGTTGCTCACAGCAGAAAAGCCATGGAATTTATCACTATTAGACATGAATCTGAGAAATCCAAAAAAAAGAGTTGAGTATTTCCAGCCTCAGGCACAAACATCAACACATTCAAGGATAATTTTGATGAATAAGGAGGAGAGACTGATGGACAGACGGGGACGTGAGCAGGTGGAGCTACGGGTGGCAGCTGGAGCCTCTTCAGGTCTGCAGCCTCCTGAGACACAAAGCTCAACTTTTCAGCTTTTATTTCCAGGTATTTACATCTGGATCTGACACACAATTTAGGAGATGTCACCTTTTGTTGGAACACACCCATTTTTCATGTGAGCAAAAGTATTGGAACATTTGACTAACAAGTGTGTTTTGTTGCCCAGGTAAAATAAAAGCTGAAGAGTTGATCTTGTGTCTCATATTCTTCTTCTGATATCAAACTCACATGTTTTCAGTCTACAGCAAAAACAAAGGAATTTGCCTCGCTGTTCCAAGACTTTAGGAGGGGAGTGCAAGAACATCCCCACGGTCAAATGCAAACAATGAACTTTCAAAATACAATGTTTTGCATGGAATTACATCCTTCAAACACACACTCAAACACTGCTACACTCACTGACAAAACATTTACTGATGTCCTTAAGGGGATTGTAGCTGGGCGCTTACTCTTTTCTGGAGCCTTCGGGCTCCCCTCATCCCAGATCCTGATGCTGCTGGAGGAGGCTGGAGACCTGAAGAGGCTCAAGCTGCCACCCGTAGCTCCAGTGTCGTGCCTGAGGGCGTTCACTGAACGATCGTGAATGAACGTACAGCCCTGCTGCCGAGTGAACGCTACTGTGAACACGTTCCATCTGGTGTCTGTGAACGGTTCGCTCTCTCGTTCATCTTCGTTCAGCGGGGTACCAGATTTCAGGTGAAAATCTGGCTGAAAAAACTCCGTAAACACCTCTTAATATATCGCGGAAAAAACCCAATCTGGCAACGACAGCCACCAGTGTCGCGCCGCCGCACGCGTCATCAAAACTGAAAGCAGCATGGAGGAGGCGGCAGGAGCAGCGTGTAGTTCCAGCCCACAGACAAGACGGAACTCGACTCCACAAACCAGCAAGGCTGCGTTTGACGGTCATTTAAACGAGTTTTATGACAAAGTCCAGGAAGACAGGAAAAACTCTTACATTTCTGTGCAAACTTTGCTCGCCGGGTTTCAAAAAGAAAATACGCACTTCAGTCGCATCCACCGCAAAGCTGAAACGGCAAATTGAACTGAAGCACCGGGGAGCCTTTCAAGGGTTGTGCAGGTAAATAAAGGAGGTAGAAGGACACAAAGTTGAAGATGAAGATGCAGGCTGACGCCTTGTTGCCTTGGTAGAACTGAGCTGCTGTCTGTGGTCCTCCATGGGCTGGAGCAGGCATTTTAAAAAATAAGTGCTCAAAGCAACATTCGGGAAAAAAGAACTGGACCAGTTCATTTTTAGAACTGGGAACTCAGTTCAAAATTTAGAATTATGAACTTTGAACTGAACTAGTTCATTTTAAAATCTAAAAACTGAACTTTGAACTAGTTCATGTAGAAAATGAACTTTCCCAACACTGCGTAGCTCCACCTGCTCACGTCCCTGTCTGTCCATCAGTCTCTCCTCCTTTCTCTCTCTCTTTATCTCTGTCCCTCTCTCTCCTTCTGTCTCTCTGTCTCCCACCATTCTCTGTCTTTGTCTCTGTCCATCAGTCTCTCCTCCTTTCTCTCTATCTCTGTCCCTCTCTCTCCTTCTGTCTCTCTGTCTCCTTCCATTCTCTGTCTTTGTCTCTGTCCATCAGTCTCTCCTCCTTTCTCTATCTCTTTATCTCTGTCCCTCTCTCTCCTTCTGTCTCTCTGTCTTCCTCCATTCTCTGTCTTTGTCTCTGTCCATCAGTCTCTCCTCCTTTCTCTCTCTCTTCATCTCTGTCCCTCTCTTTCCTTCTGTCTCTCTGTCCTCCTCCATTTTCTGTCTTTGTCTCTGTCCTGCTCTCCTGCTCTCTCTCCGTCCCCACTGATCCTGGATCTGCTCCACCTTCCTGCTGGTAAAGGAAGGTTCTGGTGGCTGCTGTTGCAGGATGTGCTTGCTGATGGAGAATTGTTGGGTGGAGGTTCATTGAAGGAGGGAGGTGCTGGACCTGCTCTACTTGGACAGAGTCAGGACAGAACTTTGGTTGGGATTTGGTGACACACAAATAAACCAGACTGGACTTGACTACTCATACATGACATCAGTGGTAATCTGCCTGTATTTGTATCTTTTGAGTTCAGTACAGAAATAATGATAAAAACCAGGAATTTTAGAAGACAAATAACAGAATATGCCAATCACCATCTTAGGGTGGATTTGTTTAATCAGAATTTGAGAAAAATTTGTGTTGCAGAAGTAGATGAGTCATATAACGATAAACCATTGTCCTCTTTTAATAAAGTAAAAAAGAAAATATGCGCGAAAACCGTGGATAAAAAGGGAATATAAAATGCTTGTTATGATAAAAAAAAATCAAATACGGAGTTACTGAAACCTAGAAGAAAGGACGCTGACAAAGAATGTAAGAGTAAAGAAAAAAATAACGAGTATTATGAGATATAGTAAACAGTCATATAATAACATTACAGAAACTCCCTCCCTCCATCCATCCATCATCCATCCGTCCCCTCCATTCATTCATCCATCCATCCGTCTATCCCTCCATCCATCCATCCCTCTTCTCCTGTTAAGGGTGGTGGGGGTGGAGCCTATCCCAGTAGCCTTCACCCTGGACGGGTCACCAGTCACGACTAGAGCTGGGTATCACCACTGACCTCCTGATACGATACGATTCCGATACACTAGGTCCCAAGTCGATACGATTTCCGATACGATTCGATCCAGTATACGATACGATATTTTAGTTACAATACCAATTTTGCTTTGGTAATGGAAGAGCTTCTCAAAGGACTCATGCTGTAAATTCAATTGTAAAAGTAACCCTCTACCCTGCTGCATCATTAAATATTAATATTTACACTGAGAACTGACCATTAAACAATAGTTATACAACATCATGCACTTTTTATTTAAATATACGACCGTCATTCAAAACAAAAGGGCAACTTAGACTTCCACAAACCGTCAGCAGCTCAGCAGGATGACTCGCGGTGTGGCGAGCTTCAATCACCCGCGTTTGTCAACGTGGGACATGAGGGACCAGTGACTGTCAGTGTACTGAGAGGTGATGGTCAAGTAGGAATCGTAGCTCTGCTTGTCCAGCTGTCACAAGCGATGGCAACTCTCTCTGCTGATTTCAGTGCAGTTGCGACGTTGTTTTTAACATCTCTGAACATCTTTGAGATTGGGACTTGACTCAGTTGTTTCCGTGTCGGTAGCACATAGCGTGGCTCCAGTGTCTGGACGAGGGGTCTGAAGCCTACATTTTCTACCACTCAGGATGGTCTCAGATCCTTGCAGATCAAAATTGCCAGAGCCGAAGTGATGTTCTCTGCACGTGGAGGCGTGGATGGAAACTTGGTTCCAAATTCTTTCTCCAGCGAGGGTTGTTGCAGTGACTTGTAGTTTCCTGGTTGCTGAGTGTACTCTGGGTGATGCCTCGTCACATGGCTCCAGAGAGTAGTAGTATTTCCGTTGTACTTAACTTCTACTTTGCACATTTGGCATCATGACAGCATTATTTTTGTCAAGTTGGGCGCAGTTTTCTCGTTTCTTAAAGCCGAAGTGCTGCCAGACATCGGCTCTTAAATTTGCCGGATATTAAAGTTGCGCTTCCGCCATCTTGTTGTTCTCTGATCGGAGGCACATGGCCTGGATCTCGCGAGATCTGATAATCTGACTGCAGTAACGTTGGACTACGCACTAAACCACGCGAGACTAAAGGGGCAAACAAAAACAAAAAAATAAACGGGTAAAATCTATTGCATTTTAAAAGATTGATACTGGGATTTATTCATCGATAATCTTTCCTACAAATGTATATTGATAAAATATCGGTATATAGACATTTTTAACCCTCCTCTAGTGGCTCCAGGAACTATCCACATTATTTTATTTTGACAATAATGTGACATGTAATTATGGGAAATAAACTGACAGCAGATAAATTTAATGAATATTTGTCAAGCAGGAGGCTTTAGTCAAATTACATTTTCCCTCTGAATAGCACAGACGAGTACAAATAATAATCTTATTGACATAAATACTCATTCAGTGTTCATTAGACAAACTGATGAAAAAGAAATAATTGATGTTGTACATAACACTAAAAATAAAAAACTCATCTGATTGTTCTGGTTTTGATATGTTTTGATTAAAACAATT
This sequence comes from Aulostomus chinensis, assembly GCF_037954235.1. Lineage (NCBI taxonomy): Eukaryota > Metazoa > Chordata > Actinopteri > Syngnathiformes > Aulostomidae > Aulostomus > Aulostomus chinensis. The sequence goes on along the minus strand of NC_141332.1, from coordinate 7,019,827 downwards.
GCTGACTGTATTGTTAGACCTGTACTGTGGTAAATTTCCCAAACAAATGCAAAGGCCGCAGTAACCCCCTGTTCACAAATCTGGTAACACGCGTGTCTGTAAGTTATAGACCTCTCTCACTGGTATCACTGTTCTCAAAGGTTTTGGAAAAAGGCATCTATAAGGAGGCTAAACCATTTCACTTCCAAGCACAATGTCCTCTGTGAGCAGCAATATGGATTCAGAAAAAAACGAGCCACCACACGCACCACAGGATTTAGTAGCACGTTTACTCATGCTGCTGAGGCATGCAAGTGTGCTGGTGGGATATTCCTTAATTTAGAAAAAAGCATTTGACGCCGCTGACCACAAAATATTAAAATTATTAAAAGGTTGCATGGGTGCTGCAGGGTCCAGTACCTGGACTGTTGCTGTTCATTTGGTATCTCAATAACAAATGTTTGGTTGAAATGAAATGAAATAATGGTGAGATTCAAATAAATGATCTCTTCACCTTGGGAAAAAAAAGCATAATTTTTTTTAAATCAGGCATCAAACATTCACAGAAAAATTGTAAAAAATTAAGCTGAATTTGATAGTGTTTGAAACCAAACTTTTAGATGTCATATTTGACAATAAACTAAGCTGGAAATCCCACATAAACTATGTCAAAGCCAAAATGTCCACACTCAGCTTTACTGCTGTGTTCTTGCCATTACCAGGTTAGTCTTTACGACTATGGTTTTGTGACAGAAGAGAGGTGGTTGTCTATAAGCTCTGGCTTTGGCTTACACACTGCTTGCTCTTGAACTTGAGAAGCCATATTTGTTTTGATCTATTAGTTTGTTATTTTGTAAATAAATCAAAATAAACTTCATTCACGCATTCATTCTGTGTGTGATTTGGAGGGCTACTGATGATAGAAACAACCAGATGGTCAACCTGGTACAGAATGCTGTTACTTCTGCCTGTTGTTATTTCACGGAGCGTGTTGAGAGGCTGTGCATCCATACTTGGATTGGATTGATGCATGTCAAAAATGTACCGGGTTAATCTATAACACACTATCACAACTCTTTTTCCAGTTCTGCTTCCTAACAGACTCACTGTTCCAACAGACTGTGTTGGCTTCATTTCTTACTAGATGCTAATTTGGTCCTGCAGTCATAGATTGTCCGATGCAGCTGTAATTAATTAAATGGAGGAGACTGTGGAGGCTCCTGGACGGGAGGGGACACTGGCTGGAGGGATTTACAGTAGGTCAATATGGATCCAGATCTGTTCAGAAGGGGCTGCACCATCCATCAAATAAGGTCTAAATCGCTGGAGCAGCATTTCTTTGATGAGGGTCACAACAAACCATTATAAATGACACACTGTGGTGCCGCAGCAATGGAAGAATACTGGTTCGGTACAGATCCCAAGAAACATGTCATCGTTGGCGGAAAAATTTCAGTCAAAAAGAAATTCAACTAAAAATCACACACTGCTTCGTAATGACAAAAATATTATAGGTCTGACTCTACGGCCCATACAGTTATGTAGCTGAACCCCAGTATAACCAGTACCCTACTCTTCTGGTCAACTCACTAACCAGGGACAGCAGCTGATAGGGCGAATCACGTCATGGTCAAGACATTCACGAAAACTTACTTGGACATATTTTGACCAGGGTGTTGCCAAGGAAACAAGACGTTGCCGACAGCTGCCCGGTAGCTGTAGACACCCAACAGTCCAAGAGCGAGGGCAACTTTGGACACCCATGAGCAGCGTCTTTGGACCAGGACGTAGATCAGAAGCAGGCAGAACACAGCAAGCAGGGAGAGGAGCACTTTGTGTTCAGAGCTGCAGGGAGGCACACAAAAGAGCTTCAGTTTATGTCCAAACTGAATTTCATTTAAAACTAAAATGTTTGTATTTTCTCATTAATGAGGCTGAAGATAAGTGACAATCAGTTTGATGAGATGAAGTGCTGTCGGTCAAATGGCGAAACCCAGAGAAAGCCTCAGAACTTAAAAGGTCCATTGGATGTAAAGCTACATGCTGAAATTAAACCACACTAAGCACGGACAGCAAGTCAGACCTAAAAGGACCTATCAAAGTTGGAAATATTTTGTTGTTAGCTGGATCAGACAGAAGAGGAGTTGAGCACTTGGAGACGAGGTGAGGCAGAATGTGATCAAGATCTCATTATCCAGGCAACAGTCAGAGCAGGTAGGAGAAAAGGGCAGCGCTGGACAGGGAAAAGGGTTGAATCCACATCTCTACTCTACAATGGCATGCATGTTAAAGAAGTAACCATAATCCCAGACCCTGTGAGGTTGACAGAATATTAATGGTTCTCAAACAATCAAAACCTTCTTGGGAGATCCATTTTTTTGCAGTCTGAAGAAACACAGAATTCTATTTGTGATTTCTGAAAGCTATAAAAAAATCTAGGTAAAAGGGTTTGTTAGGGTCTCACTTCCAAATGTGTCCAAAAAAGAATTCTTGTATATATTAACACCTGTACTTTTCGCAATACCTCTACTAGTCCTAGGGCTCCACCCAAAGGGTTGTATCAGGTTACTGTGACCTGCTGGACTCGTAGGACTGAGATGCAGAATATGGACACACTGTGGGGTTGCTAATGTGCTGTCTAACACTCTGCCACTTCTCCTCACATGTATTATGTGTGTGTGTGTGTGTGTATATTGTATCTATCTATCTATTTGTGTGTGGTCATTGTCTTTCGCTAATCCGGTTGGTCAGGGTCACAGGGGCAGCAGCCTCAGCAAGGAAGCCCAGACTGTCGTCTCCCTCCAGCGTGTCCTGGGTCAGCCCCAAGGCCTCCTCCTGGTCAGACATGCCTGGAAAACCTCCTGAGGGAGGCGTCCTCACCAGATGCCTGAACCACCTCCACTGACTCCTCTACATGGAGGAGCAGCAGCTCTACTCTGAGTCCCTCCTGAACGACTGAGCTTCTCACCCTGTCTCTAAGGGAGAGCCCATTCTCCCTGAGGAGGAAAATCATTTCAGCCGCTTGTATTCGCCATCTTGTTCTTTCGGTCATCGCCAAAACCTCATGACCACAGGTGAAGGTTGGAACGCAGACTGCCCGGTAAATCGAGAGCCTCGCCTTTTGGCTAAGCTCCCTCTTCACCACAACGGACTGGTTTAGCACCCGCATCACTACGGATGCCGCCCCAATCCACCTGTCAATCTCCCGCTCCATTCTACCCTCAATTGTGAACAAGACCCTGAGATACTTAAACTCCTCCACCTGAGGCAGGACCTCCCCCCAACCTGGAGTGGGCAGACCACCCTTTTCCAGCTGAGCACCATGGCCTAAGACTTGGAGGTGCTGATTCTCATCCTTGCCGCTTCACATTTGGCTGCGAACTGTCCCAGCAAGAGCTGAAGGTCGTGATTTGATGGAGCTCAGAGGACCACCTTGTCCGCAAAAAGCAGAGACGACATCCTCCCACCACCAAACTCGACCCCCTCCACCGACCGGCTGCGTTGAGAAATTCTGTCCATAAAAGTTATGAACAGAACCCGTGACAAAAGGCAGCCTTGGCGGAGTCCAACTTTCACAGGGAGCAAGTCTAACTTACTGCTGGCAACGTGAACCAGACTCTCATTCCTCCGGTAGAAAGACTGGTTGACCCTTTGTAAGGGGCCATCCACCCCATACTCTCAGAGTACCCCCACAGGCTGCTCCTGGAAACACGGTCATAAGCCTTCTCCAGATCCACAAATCACATGTGGACTGGTTGGGCAAACTCCCATGCCCCCTCCAGCACCCTAGCGAGGGTGAAGAGCTGATCCATGGTTCCACGGCTGGGATGAAAACCACATTGCTCCTCCTCGAACTAAGGATTGACTATCGCCCTGACCCTCCTCTCCAGTACCGTGGCGTATACCTTACCAGGGAGGCTGAAGAGTGTGACACCCTGATAGTTGGAACACACCCTCTGGTCCTCTTTCTTAAAAATGGGAACTACCACCCTGGTCTGCCACTCCAAAGGCAACACCCCTGATGTCCATGCAATGTTGCAGAGACGTGTCAACCAAGACAGCCCCACAACATCCAGAGCCTTGAGATACCCAGGGAAGATTCTCATTCACCCCCGGAGCTCTGCCACGATGGAGTTGTTTAACTGCCCTGGAGATTGGATGACAACCCCCCCCCCCCCCCCCCGTTTCCTCCATTTAGCACATGTTGGTGGGATTACGGAGTTCCTCAAAGTGTTCCTTCCACCGCCCCAATTATCTTCCCGGTTGACGTCAGCAGCCTCCCGTCCCCACTGTAAACAATGTGGGCAAGTTGCCTCCTACCCCCCCTGAGGCGACTGATGGTTTGCCAGAACCTTTTTGGAGCCAACCAATAGTGATTCTCCATGGCCTCACCAAGCTCTTCCCAGGCCCGAGATTTTGCCTTGGCGACCGCTGTGGCTGCACACAGCTTGGCCTGCCATACTGGTCGGCTGCCTCTGGAGACCCACAGGCCAACCATGCCCTGTAGGCCTGCTTCTGCAGCCTGGCGGCTCTCCTCCGGTGTCCACCAGCGGGTTTGGGGATTACCGCCGTGACCGGCGCCAGTGCCTTACAGCCACAGCTCAACAGTCGCCTCGACAATGGCAGAGCAGAACATAGCCCATTCAAACTCAATGTCCCCCATTGCGCCTGGGATGCGGTCAAAGTTCTGCCGGAGGTGGGAGTTGAAGATCATCCTGTTCACGCTCCTCCAGGTCACCCTGTCATTGCCCACATGAGCGTTGAAGTCCCCCAGAAGGACAATGGAGTCCCCAGTCGTGGCACCATCCAGCACCCTTCCCAGGGGCTCCAAAAGGGTGGGTATTCTGAACTGCTGTTTGGCACATAAGCGCAGACAACAGTCAGCACCCGCACCCGACCCAAAGGCGAAGGGAAACAACTTTTTTTGCCCACCGTTGTAAAACCCCAGCGTACAGGCAGAGAGTCTGGGGGCCATCAAAAAGCCCACCCTGGCCCTCCACCTTTCACCCTCAACTCTCAGTGAAGGAGAGAGCCCAACCCCTCTCAAGGACTTTGGTTCTGGACCCAGAGCTATGTGTCAAGGTGAGGCCAACTATATTTAGCTAGTAATGCTCAACCTCTTCCACCAGCTCCGGCTCCTTCCCCGGCAGAGAGGTGACATTCAAGGGCCCGGCCTTGGTCTGCTGCCCAAATCACAATGCACCGGACCATTCTGGTTCCTCCTGTGGGTGGTGGGTCCATGGGGGACAAGTCCATGTCACCATTTCAGGCTGGGCCCGACCACAGCCCATGGTATATATGTATATATTTCTATTTATATACACACACACATACATACATATATACATACGTACATACATACATACATACATACATACATACATACATACATATACACATACATACATATACACATATATACACACATACATATATACATATACACATATATATACACATATATACACACATACATATATATATACATATATACATATATATACATATATATACACACATACATATATATACATACATATATACATATATATACATATACACATATATACATATATATATACATATATACACACACACACACGTGTACACACATGCACACACACATTATCTATATATACACATGTACACACACACACACACACACATATATATCTATAAATACATACACACATATATCTATATACATACATAAACATATATACACACATGCACACACATATATATACACACACACATACATATATATATATATAAATATACATACGCACACATACATATATATAAATATACATACGCACACATACATATATATAAATATACATACGCACACACACATATATATAAATATACACATGCACACACACATATATATAAATATACACACACATATATAAAATATATGTGTGTGTACGTATATGTGTGTGTGTATATATATGTGTGTGTCTATCTATCTATCCATCCATCCATCCATCCATCCATCCATCGATAGATAGATAGAAAGATAGATATAGATATACACATATATAAACTGTATATATGTGTGTGTCTATATACGTGAAACACTCTGAGCATGGTGTCTGTTAGAGGAACTGGGCAGGTCCCTTATACTGAAGGTGGTCTTGAGTTAACAACAGCTAGCTAGCTTCTGTGTCAGCTGTCGGACTGATGATGAGACTCTTTGGTCCGAATAGTTATTTTAAATTGACATGTTTATGGCTGCGTTAGTGTCTGGAGGCTCAACTACATGAATGAATCAATATGACTGTTTTGTAAGACACATGCTGCTTTGATGTTCAAGCTAACCTGTTCAGCCAGTGTCCTACATCAGGCAGGTGAGCCCACTGCACGCCGGTCTGGTTGAGGGAGCGCAGCAGCCGGCAGCAGAGCAGAGTAAAGGGCGGCGTGGCTAAAGCGAGCCACTTCTCTGAGCAAATCTCTGCCTTGGGGTAGGCTGAGGCATGACAGTGTTTGGAGGGGAGGGTATGTTCTTCCACCTCTTCATCACCACTCTTCTCTCTGAAGTACTTGCGACAGACATCCTGGAAGATGGCGAGGCAGAGTGTGCTGAGCAGAAAGTACCAGGTTTGATGCTCCTCCTCTACAAAGCTGCTGGCTGCTAGGCTGAGGGTGTGTCCCACGGTCCCAGCCAACAGCAGAAGATCCAGCTCTGACAGCGACCACTCCCCCTCGCCGGTCCTCAGTGGGGACTATGAAAGGAAAGAACGCAGCATTGAAAAAGAATCCTTCTCCAGGAAAACCTGATTGTCTGATAGGAACCAAACTTATTTGAACGTTCCGACACTAAGACAGAACAACTTCAAAATAGTTGCAACATGTTACCAACTAATTGCTCTGATCAGTCCACTATGCCCAAGTCTGACCAGATTAACAACCAGAGCCTGTCCGTGGCAAACAGAACCACCTTTAGAGGACGGATGTCGCCCTTCATGTGCTCCTTACTTCACCAAACCTACTGAATTATTATCACTGCCTCTAGCTGGAGCATTGACAACTGTAGCATTCCGCTCAGTCTTAGAACAATTTCAATAATTATGTCACCAATCGATCACTTCTACCCCACTTCATTGGAAAACAAGTCCCAGGGTAAAGCAAATAAAACAAAGACGACAACAGAGTCCTCTTTTGGTGTTGTGATTTTAGACCATAGCATATTCATTTTCATGACTGACAACCACATATGCCAACAACTACCATTTCAATCTCAAAAATGGGGAAAGAAAGATATTTTTGATGAAATTTACTCAACGAAGCACCGTGTGGCTGTTATTTTAATGAGGTAAAAACATTTTTTGCTAATATGTCAGGTTGAGTGATTGTGTTTGGTTCCTGATGGCTGCTGTCAGCTGTGCCTGGGTTGGTGCTGAACACGCCAGAATTTGCGAGCCATTCATTTGTTTAGTGGGTGCAGCTCAACACCAACTCACTCAAACTAACGGGAAGTTGGTTCATATGAAGTTCAGCAGAGCTATCAGTTGAGACACCACGCTTGTGCCCCACAGAGGACAGACAGCAATGGGAGTCTTGACGCTTGCATAGAGAATGCCTGCGGGCTACAGTATATGTACACTTTGGTACTGCAAGACTGTGGTGTTTCATATTATTATGAATTATTATTGTTATTGTCTGTTTAAAAGGGGAGGCTGTCATATTTAGTACACAAAGTAAATCTTGTAGTGAACATAGCACCGTTTTCACTACATCATCAGTCATGAATACCTCTCAGGTCAACAACAGAGTCTCTGGTTGAGCACTGACATCTGATTTACTCAGTAACACGAGAGATGGGAAACCAGAACAAAAAATCAAAGTCAAACAGAACAAAAGCAGCGGCAACACAAACACAAATGACAACGAACGACCTCCCACATGGAGACACAAGCACCAACGGAGACATGTGTGAGCGTGGGTACGTGTGTGAGCGTGGGTACGTGTGTGAGCCTGGGTACGTGTAAGACTGGAGGTGATGGGGAGGCTGGGACAGAGGCTGGGACAGAGGCTGGGACAGGGGCAGCGACAGAGGCTGGGACAGGGGCAGCGACAGGGGCTGGGACAGGGGCAGCAACAGGGGCTGGGACAGAGGCTGGGACAGAGGCTGGGACAGGGGCAGCGACAGAGGCTGGGACAGGGGCAGCGACAGGGGCTGGGACAGAGGCTGGGACAGGGGCTGGGACAGGGGCTGGGACAGGGGCTGCGACAGGGGCTGCGACAGGGGCTGGGACAGAGGCTGGGACAGAGGCTGGGACAGGGGCAGCGACAGGGGCTGGGACAGAGGCTGGGACAGGGGCAGCGATAGGGGCTGGGACAGAGGCTGGGACAGGGGCAGCGACAGGGGCTGCGACAGAGGCTGCGACAGGGGCTGGGCTAACTCTAGCAGAGATGCACCTGAGGCCTGCTCACCTGTGCCCCCCCAGTGTGGAGCTCTTGCTAACCTGCCCTGAACCCTGTTGTGTAACTGACTGCTCTTGTTTGGTGCTACCATCAAGTACCACAGTAATTCATCTCCACAGTGTATTTCCTGGGTCTCTTTTATGTAAAGCACACTAGAGTCAAGCTATATAATAATATATCAATATCGTATTGAAACTCAAATTAATGGACTTCAAACTGCAATATTTTCAAACCATTTTTTAAGGCTCGATTTTAGAAAATATGCAAAAAAATTACTTTATTTCAGTCAAAATCTCTATGAAAAGTTTAAATAGTTCTGGAAAAATGGAATCTCTTCTCAGGCCTGACAGGCCACTGAACCATCGCACAGTTCTGTGACGAGACCTCCTGCTTGAACTGAGCCGCTGTTTGACTGGTGGTCTTTCTGTATTCCTCAGTCTCCTTTCCCAAGCATCCAGAGGGCTTCTGCTCCTGGCGCTGCAGTTCATCCCGACGACGGACGGACGGCCCCGGGAGTAAAGCAATTTGAGGTTCGTCATGTTTGCTCAGCTGGAACTATCAGCGTATATTCATGTAATTGGAGAGGTAGAAAGTATGCAAGCGCTTCTATACGTGCTTCACCTATTGATTTACAAACGGCGAATCACAGAGAAACGCTTTACTCTGGAGTCCAGGGAGAGCATGACGAGCTAGCAGGGATCCAAACAAATAAATTAAAGAATAGAGAAAACATCAGTCAGGAGGATATGGGAACGTGGCACTGCGTCATGCGAGCGTTCAAACTAGGGGTCGACTGGCGTTGTTGGTTTCAGGGCCGATGTTTATAAGGGGAGGGGGTCGATGGCGGATACCTGCAGCTGATACTCTGTTGCGTGAATGTGAACATTTTAGCACCAAAACTTCCAGCAACACAAACCTGACACAAGGCTCCCTTAAATGAATGTTTCATGAACTGGCAGATTAATGGGAAATGGTCCAAAATGCCAATTTGCCAGATGATGTTCTTCTGTTTTTTAAACTTTAATCCATTCAGAAAACTCATAATTGCAAATGCTGGATCCAGATTTTTGGAAGTTACAAGGCCTCCACTGTGGGAGGAATTATGAGATGAACGCGGTGTTCAGGACAAATCAATGCTTTTCTTTCTTAAGTAATCAATAAGATTTTAACATTGATTTCTCCATCAACCTCAAGTACATGAGAGGAAGCCGAGGAGCTGAAATGACCCCTCCATGTCTGCAGCTTCTACATTCTGTTCGAAACAACCACATCAGGCGTTAACCAATCAGATGTTCCCAACTCTTCTCAGTGTCTTCTTACCGGAATTTTGGGGTTTGAACCGGCTGCCAAACATCAATTATATGAGCACTTTTTGAAAAACAAAAACAAACTTTGCATAATTTAATCATCTCTACAGTCAGTGAGTTTTCACCCAGGCAGGTCAGAGAGGTAACGAGTGCTTCTGTCGCTGGGCGCTGGCGCCCCGTCACTCTCATCCGTCAGCTCTCACACACCTTGGTGGACGGCGGCACATGTAACTGAAATCTAGGAGCAGATGGTGGATGGTCGGCAGCGGCACGCGCAGCTCCCAAGCAGCCGTTCAGATATCAGAGGCGGCAGGCCAAGGAACATGTCAACATAGGGATTGAACCAGTGACCTTCAGGTCACCCACTTTACCTCCTGAGCTGTACCTGCCTACAATAACGGTCATTACTTCCTCCCCTCGTGCTGATGGAGGGTCATATCAAAAGTTGTAGTCCACAAACAAAGAGAAAGGTGCTGCAGTAATGAGCACGCCATGTTTGTAGTTTTAGTATACACTCAGAACATGCTCAGTACACATTCAGTACATGCTCAGACGGGCTCAGTCCAAGCGTTCCCTGCTGTCACTTCCTCCTCAGGGTCACAGGCTGGACCGGGACAATGGCAGCTGAACACTGCTTGTGTGGAATCTACAGCTAATTTCCACTGTGCTGCAGAGTCAAGATTTAAAAGTTTATAAATTCACTCAAACTAATGGCCTGACTGTATTTCGTCTAAATTTATGCCCGATCAGCAATTTTTTCAAGTTCCCCAGAAGGGAAATGAGACGTAACCTTTGCAGATTAATTACTGTGAGGCAAGGGGTGCAGCAGCGAGGAAGGATCATCTCTCAGAGACCAGAGGTTCCAGCCCTCAGAAGCACTGACTGATGGCCATCATAGCGTCTGCATTGGACGCGTCATCATGAGTCCTGCTTTTGCGCGATTGTGCATCTTTGGTTTCTTTGTGATCTTCAGGGACGCATGTGGTCCTGGTAGCAGGAGGGCACGAGTAGGACATGTCATGAAAATACTGCATCGGTACACATCGAAATGAGAGCAACTCCACTGGTGAGAACTTATTCAAATGCAGGAATTGTCAGCACAAACATCACATCTCACCTTGCTGGGAACCTTCGGTCCCAAAGAGAGTCGTCTTGTTGCCATAGAGACAAGAACACAAAACATTGCAGAAGAGAATCCGACAGCAGCAAACACCAGAGCCCAGGAGAGGCTGCAGAAGTAGCAGGAGCTCTCAGCAGACGTGCACACCAGGACGTGCACCGCAGCCAGCAGCAGGCATAAGAGGTAGAACGGCAGGGAGATCAGGGCCGAGAGGACCGGGAGGTCCACTGTCGCCGCTCCACTGAGGGCTTCAGGCATCGCCAGGAGCAAAACAAGCAGCAGCTGGAGAGACGTCCGGGCAATGGAGAAAAAAAAGAGCAAAATACACTCTTGATGAACTTTAAACAACTTCCTGCAAGCACATAAACCTGGCAGTGTGTGTTGGAGTTAAGATGGCCATTCAACAAATAAGAACAACTTCCTGGTATCAGCAACCCTGGAGTAATGGGAGGTCCATCAAATAAAAGAACAGATCATTGCCATTTTCAAATGAGAAACCTGATCTCCTGCAGGAGTGTCAATCACAGACGGAAGGCTAGTATCTTTAGTGCGTGGGATGAACAAACTCCCTCGGTATTCACCTGAAAGAGGAAGACCATTCCTGCAATCATGGAGTACATGTCGTACTTGCCCAGCTGTCTGCTGAGGGCTGAGCTCATGGCAGCCAGGGCCTCCAGGTACTGCTTCAGGACCTTTTTGCCCATGTTTGTAAGCACCTCAGAGGCGTTTCCTTCCATGTAGAGCTTCATCCAGCTCCCATGAGCCTTCTCAGCCACACGGTACTGTTCAAAGCCCACCTCTGGATCAGAGAAGAGACATGGAGTGATGCGTGAGTGAGTGAGCCTTGTCCTTCCCACAGTCTGAGCATTTATGAGGGTGACATTGAAACAGTAATGGCTGTGATATCTTGTGTTTTAGGGATGGGGTGTGTTTGTAGTCCAACAGGAAGTGGTCACGTCAGGGGGGAGGTGTGTTTGTCGTCCAACAGGAAGTGGTCACGTCAGGGAGGAGGTGTGTTTGTAGTCCAACAGGAAGTGGTCACGTCAGGGATGAGGTGTGTTTGTAGTCCAACAGGAAGTGGTCATGACAGGGAGGAGGTGTGTTTGTAGTCCAACAGGAAGGGGTCACGTCAGGGAGCAGGTGTGTTTGTAGTCCAACAGGAAGTGGTCCTTTCAGGGAGGAGGTGTGTTTGTAGTCCAACAGGAAGTGGTCACGTCAGGGATGAGGTGTGTTTGTAGTCCAACAGGAAGTGGTCACGTCAGGGATGAGGTGTGTTTGTAGTCCAACAGGAAGTGGTCATGACAGGGAGGAGGTGTGTTTGTAGTCCAACAGGAAGGGGACACGTCAGGGAGCAGGTGTGTTTGTAGTCCAACAGGAAGGGGTCACGTCAGGGAGCAGGTGTGTTTGTAGTCCAACAGGAAGTGGTCCTTTCAGGGAGGAGGTGTGTTTGTAGTCCAACAGGAAGTGGTCATGTCAGGGAGGAGGTGTGTTTGTAGTCCAACAGGAAGTCGTCATGTCAGGGATGAGGTGTGTTTGTAGTCCAACAGGAAGTGGTCATGCATGCATAATCTATGCATGGTTAACTGACATGGCATCAATGTATTGGTAGGTCTATGTTACATAACGGTCATGAGTATGCTGTTGAATGACATATTTTACACCAGAGATGAAAACATGAGAATACCTTCACCTCATGTTAACCACAGACCTAATATCACATATTAGCCAAAAACCTAAGGATGGTCAACGATGCTACGCTGTAACATAACTGAGAAGTATAAATAGAAGCTTAATTGGTGGCTGCCTTTGGAATCACTGGCAAAAATGTCAATACAAACCAAACTATAACAAAATCCTGTTGCATTTCATCATGAAGAATAGAGAAGTGAAGACAGGGCTCGACTGTATCAATCCTCCTGTTGTTTGTTAGTGGGTTCAAGATTAATCACATTTATGACTCAGGGACGTCCACTTTCTCCCAATCAGAAGAAAGGATTCCTGTTTCTTTTAACTTCAGCGCCTTAGAAAGCTGTTCAAGGACAAAGCAGGGAATGTGGAGTTTTGACTTGTATACATCAGGGACACACACACTCTCACACTCACAAACACACACACACACACACACACACACACACACACACACACACACAGAGTTTTGCAGTACAACACCTATCTCAGCAGCATAGGGGTAGAGATGATAAATGGTGACTGTGGCTTTGCCAGGCAGCTGGGCTGGTAGAAATATTAGAGGCTCAGGCCACAGGCATGAATCATACAATATCGATGGTCCTGGCCATGTTTCATCTGTCTAAGCGTTCTGGGATTGGTTAATGGCCCTCCAAGATGCCTGAGGTGAGACGCACAAGAAAAACACAATATGAAGATGGAAACCTGGGAGGCAGACAGAGGGAGCAAAGTTATTTACAGGAATATCACCAAAGTTGAACAGTACTTTTATGTTTTTCAGGATATTCTTACTTCAGATCAAAGTTAAGTGTTTACAACTACTTGAGAGCGACTGTTCCAGTTTGAGACAAACTTAGTTAAATGTAGTAATCTCAGGTGAACCGAATGTTGGAGTGCACGTCTCTGAAGAGCTCTTATTTTTCTGAGCTATTTTCCAAGATTAATTTCATTGACATCTTTTCATACCGTCAGAGTCAAACCCATGGAGTGCATGAGCCCCCTTTTCCTTCCTCACCCTTTGCAGGACGTCTGGTCCCAAGGCGGACCAGTTTACTATAATAGTCGCAACACCATCTGCCGTTCTTGCTCACTTCTTCTTCTGGTTTTCTTCTTCACTCCCTTCTTCTTTACACTTCCTGCTTCTTCTTAGAGCAGCCACTTCGCCTACTTCTTTTTATGACTATCCACCTCATGGGTTTTGTTTTTTTTCTTTAGACAAACTCTTTCGTCTCCTTCAATTATTCCGCTAGTAGCAAAGTTTTGTGCACGGAGTCCAACGTGCCTCTTTTTCATCTAAGTTTTTGAAGGCATCGTTCCTTGTAACACCTACAGTGTTGATTTTTCCAATTTTTGTAATTTGTCGCTGCCCTCCCACCAGCTCCTCAGAGAGGCATCGTACATGGACGGGAGCAACCCAGCAGAGAACGTAAGCCGGTTCCATTGGTTTTCACGCCGTCGCAATCACAAAGGTCTGTGCTGCATCTGTTCAGGCCTCAATCGCTCTCTCTCTCTCTCTCACTGCCAAACTCCACCTGACTCCTCAGAGTCTCCTCAACCTCCATTCAGTAGTTTTCTTTTGTTCATCCTGCACACCTCTTCACCTGCTACCTTTGCCGTCCACTTGAATCTCAGATAAATCTAATAACTCATGTCTGATCCTCCACATGTGCCTTCATTGCTTCGCTGGAATCATTACTCTGTTTTACGTGTTTTCTTATTGGTATTAAATCCTCTTAAATCCACAAGTGTTCCAACTCGCTCATATCTTTGTATGCAAGCCACTGACCTGCAAAGAACTCACTGATGAGCTACAACCTGAGACTGATGGTTTTCTCGCTGGACGACACTAAATTACAAGAGTGATGCCCCGAGTAACAAGTGTGATAAACATTCCAAAGACTCGCCATCATCACCAGCTTATCAAGTCACAGCACCCAAGAGGTGTCCAACTCATGCTCCTTGAAATATCACCCCAGGTGAATTTTCCAGCAGTGACAACAATGACAGTCTACTGCGTAGCAGCGTCCAGATTACCCAAGCAGACAGATTAAAAAAAAAAAAAAAAAACTCCCCACATCCAAATGTAGGTCTGCTAAAACAAATTCCATTTCCATCCATTGCTATGGAAACCAGAGACTAAAATAGACCGAACGTGCTGCTCAAGCAGCAAGTTTCTCATGTGGAATGAAGTCGTTTGTCTCAGATCAAGAAGACTGTGCTTTCTTCTTACAGTTCCATATTCTTAAGTTCCTGCTGTTGTGCAGTGCAGAAGCACAAATTGGCTTTCGTTGTAATTCATAATCATCACAATGATTACTTGTTCTTAAAAATGTATAAATCTTATTAATCAAAATTAATAATAAAATGGGGCACCACTGGAAAATCCAGACCAATAACCAAATAGTAAATGCAGCCTCGAAGGTGTTCATCCAGAAATGTCCATATTTGGGAAATGTTTCTGGATGAACAGAAGGAGCGGCGCTCGGCACCGACTGTCAACCAGCTTCTATCCCAACACACAAGCAA
Source organism: Aulostomus chinensis (assembly GCF_037954235.1). NCBI lineage: Eukaryota > Metazoa > Chordata > Actinopteri > Syngnathiformes > Aulostomidae > Aulostomus > Aulostomus chinensis. The sequence goes on along the minus strand of NC_141332.1, from coordinate 7,004,779 downwards.
ATACACGCAGACGACTTCTCTCTAAAACACAAGATTTGTTAACGTCAGTAAAATCAAACTGACTTCACCTTATTTGATAAATCCTATCATACATTACATACTACGACAACAGAATACAAGTGTGTGCCTGTGTGTGTGCGTGCGCGCGTATACCCAAGAGGAGGTGGAACAAGACGGCAGGCATGACTCGTCACCGCCACATCACTTTGGGTCGGCCGGAAGGGGGGCTACGGAGTGTAATGGCGGCTTCCCAATAACACACAACTGCAATAAAGGTGAGCACTGAGCAGGAAGACTGAATCCCCTCAGATGTGTGCGTGTGTTTGTGAGATTGCGTGTGTATGTGTGTTAGTGGGAAGGAAGAGGTAGAGGTATTCAGCAGCAGACACTGGTCTCGATCGCGTGTGCAGAGCAACACAAGTCTGATCTGCTGCAACCGGCCGACAGCTTCACTCCGTGGTCTCGAGCCGGGCTGTACTACGTGGCTTTAAAACTGGCTCTCCTATGGGCAACGGGTTCGCGTCGGAAGAGAGTGAGCTTCTGTGTCTCCGTGTTGATAAAGTCTTAGGTGACATCACAGTTGCCGGGGACTGTGGCGGATTTTCACCCAGTGAGAACTGTGGTAAATGTTAATAGTGATCGTAGAAACAATCATGATCCATCCATTCAATCACCGATTAATGATCTGATCAACAATCAGAACAAGCCTTTAGTTCCTGCCGAAGCATGGTATGGCCTAATAGCAATAGGTGTCTTGGTTAAAACCTGATGGCTGGATGTGGGTCTTCTGTGTGGAGTCCCTGTGTCCTGCCATGCCTGTGTGGCTTCTCTCTGGGTGCTTTTGCTTCCTGCCGTGGACCTAAAACATCCAGATGCAGGAAACTGCTAAACACTCTGGGGAGATGCTTGCCTATGGTAGTCATCATGCCCTTTCATGAGCTTGTTGGGATCAATGTCTGAATGAGGTGGTTATTTTTGGGCAACCCTCACACAGCCACAGTGGGAGAGAGCTTGCTCTTTACACTCCTGCTTTATTAGGGTCTTGGCCTGAAGGTACTTCAGGCCAAGACCCTTTTATGTTTGCTCGGCAGAGCAACACATTAGCAGCACTAAAAACACCCACTAAACAGTGTCCCAGCCCCCCCCAACACCCATGAGGCAGCTCGACCAGACGGCCTGGAGACCAAAGGAGTGTGCCCAACCAGTCCACGTGTGCTTTGTGAATTTGGGGAAGGCTTACAACCGTGTTCCCAGGAGCACTCTGTGGGGTACTCCAGGAGTATGGGGTGGATGGCCCCTCACAAAAGGCCATTCAGTCTCTCTCCCAGAGGAGTGAGTCTGTGAGGATAGGATGGAGCGGGAGATTGACAGGTGGATTGGGGTGGCGTTCACAGTGATGTAGACACTTAGCCAAAAGGTTAAGCTCTTGATTTTCCAGTCAATCTATGCTCCAACCCTCACCTGTGGTCAGGAGCTTTGGGTAATGACCGAAAGAACAAGATTGTGAATACAAGTGGCCCAAATGAGTTTCCTCCACAGGGGGGCTGGGCTCTACCTTAGAGGCAGTGGCCCACATTTATCAAACCAGCGTACAAACCAGCGCAAATATCAGCGTACAATAGGACTTGTGACATTTATGAAACACGCGTATCACACCTATCCCAGCGTGAGAACGAGCAGCTGTTGATAAATTCAGCAGCTGAAATCTATCGGAATTACCTTATCACACATCTATAAACGCGCGATTTAGAGGGCGCACACCTAGAGTTTACGACATGGAGAGACACGAGTTGACAGAGAGAAAAAACTTTTCAGGGGTTGAAGTGGAGACACTCAAGAGCCTGGTAGACATCGTTTGGTAGCCTGAAATCAGGTATAAAAGACAAACAGAAACATGTGGTGTAGAGAGAAATTATAGCTGCAGTCAACAGCGTTTCCACAGTCAATCGGACTATGGAATATTTAAATTTCTACATCTGACATGGTGAATAAAACATTTGATAGTTAAACATTTGATACAACTGAGTTTTATCCACTTGAAATAAAAAATGTTTTATTTGCAATAAGGTAAAGAAGAAACGGTCTGGCCTGAATAGATCACATGGAACTGTTAGAGCTGTCCAACAATTAAAATAATAATTGTGTGTAACTCATGATGAGAAGACTCCGACCCTGCAGCTCGCCCTCCTGTCACCGAGGACCTACGCTGCCGTCGTGCCTCCAGGCCGCTGGGCTACCAGACTCAGAATACTCGTTCTGGCATCACTGATTACTTGAATGTTAATGGAGTGGTAACTTTTGCGATTGATGTTTGTGTAATCGCTCCAATCACGTTTGGAAACCTCATAAAATTCCCTTTTAATCCCTGTTTTCTGAGCATCATGAAACAGGGATTGAATTCACTCAGCAGAGAGGGAACTCGCCCTCAGAACTGCTGGCATGGTTGGGCTGAGTTATTCCAGACCTATCGCCCATTTCCCACTGAAAGGACCTGGTGACCAAAAACCCCTGGGTGGATAGCAACTACACTGGCGCAGGTATGGCCTTGGAATGCTGGGTTTCTCTCCTTAATTGGGGTTCTAGGTTGTGGCATCACTCCAGGAGGAGATGGCTAGGGAGACGGAAACAACTCATAAGCCACTCATCGCTAAAGTTCCTAAAGTTCCACCTTTCACATCACGGATCTGTTGATATAATAACTGCTTAGCAATGCAAGTACAGGATTGTTTGTCCGCCTGTGCCTAAAGCAGCGTTCCATGCACCAGTTCAAATTGAAAGGGTAATCAGGTACACAATTATACATTTAAGAATTATTTTTAACAAATATGCAACATATTTACGATGAGGATTTGTCATGATGCACACACTTTCATCAGTGACACGACATCTGCCATTAAAACAACTCCCCAACTCCTTTTCATGAACCATAAGTCACCTCACGTCAAATCTAAATTTGCGTACACAAACTCAGACCTGTTGTAAGTAGATTGTAAGATTTCACTGCAGAATACGCTCACTCTCAAATTGATAAATGCCACAGCTTGTATAGAAATGAACGTACGCATGTGTTACGCTTATTTCCGTCATACACTCATTTGATAGATGAGGGCCAGGGTGAGAAGCTCGGTCATTTGGGAGGGACTCAGAGGAGAGCCCCTGCTCCTCCAAACTGAGAGGAGTCAGTTGAGGTGGTACGGGCATCTGGTGAGGATGCCTCCTGGGCGCCTCCCTCTGGAGTTTTTTTTGGGCATGACCACCTGGGAGAAGGCCTGGGGGCCGACCAAGGCTGGCCTGGGAACGCCTTGGGATTCCCCCGGCAGAGCTGGTGGAAGTGGCTGGGGAGACAGAGGCCCAGGTTTCCTTGCTGAGGCCGTTGCCCCCCCGCGCCCCGGACCAGGATAAATGTAGGACGATGATGACTTGTGTTAAATGAGTTGATGTATTTTGCAGACACAGTGCAAACTGAACAAAGTGAGAAAATGAGAGTGTTCAATCAAGCCTGAAAAACATGTTGTTTTTTTCTTTTGTTATTGTTAAGAAACTTCTCATTAAGTACAGGGCAGCAGGCCTGTCAGCTTCCTGGGCACCAATTATCGACTCTATTTAAAAGCAAAGCTATTCTATGTTCATAGTTTAATAAATTACATAAAGAGACCTGTAAATACATTTCAAATAGCATCTGAAAACATTATTGGATCTTAAATGAAATGACTGCCAGGGTTTCCCCTTCTGGCTTCCCTTTCTTCAGTCCCATTTAAAACAGTAACACAACTGACTGCCGACTCCTCAAACATTAGCAATGGTGATTGCTACCACTGGTGTATCAAACATTTGAGAACGTGAAGGCCAATGAAAGAGACACACAGAGAGACTGCATGATGGATACCTCTGGCAAACCGTGTGACTTTGAGTTAAAAGTAGGCAACCAAACTCAGTGGGGCTTTGTGCAAGCATTTTGTGACGCTTCCAGAAATATGACACAGATTTGAAACTTACACCATGACAAGATGGGTAACAGGGCAAACATACAGAGCAGGTTTGCTGAGTGGTTGGTGCTTACTGGAGCTGTTGGTGCCGAGTTCAGAGAAATCTAAGATAAGATAAACCTTTGTTCGTCCCTTAGTGGGGAAATTGGCAAATCTCACTCCAGTATCAGGTTCCATTCTTGGTAAATGCATACTTCAGGGGCTTTCAGTCTCTGAGATTGGACAGCGCTAGGAGGAGGGCACCCCTAAGATTCATTTCTGGATGCCAGTCTTATTTTGTGTCACAGTGCTTTGAGCCACTCTAGCTTGCTGTTTTACATACATTCATCCTTCCATCCATCTATCCATCCATCCTCTATATCGCTTATCTGTTAATGATCATGGGGGGGGGGGGGGGGGCCTCTCCCAGCTGACATTGGGTGAGAGGGGGGGGTTCACCCTGGATGGGTCACCAGGGTCATCAGGGGCAGTTAGGGGTTCAGTATCTTGCTCAAGGACATTTCAACATGGTCACCAGGGGAAGTGAGGCTCGAACCAGCGACGCTTAAGTTGCTAGACAACCACTCTACCTCTGAGCCATGCCACCCCTCTGTTTAGTGACCATTAGTCACAATAAAAGCCATCTGAGATGAACTGATACTATACTCCAACAGGACTGGTGTGCTGAGGGACAATGGTTGAGATGCTGCTGCCCTCATTGCTTGGTGAAGCTGCTTTGATGAAGCTGCTGACGGGTGTGAATAATGAGGTGATCGACCTCTACTGGCAGCACAAGTTAACTTAAGGTTGCGCCATCTGCGCCCGCCAGTGACACTTACAGGCACAAGTATGTGAGTGGAGTACAAATAGAATGATCATGTAAATGAGACAGGGTATACTATCTAAATATCCTCTTCATGGACAACTTTGACTTGGCTGGTTAGAACATGTTCTGCCTCTCTCCCGGTAGAATGTTTTGGTGACAAACTGTCCATTTAGAAAAGCAGCGGACACAAAGCCGTATTAACTTTCATTTGAATCATGTTTGCCCACCTGATATACTAACTGATATTTTTAGTGTCCGTCCACTCCTGTTGGAAACATCCGTCTGTTTCAGTTATCACTTAACAAAATACTCAAGTTGAAAATCAGAACCAAGGAACATTCCGTTACTCATTGAGAATAAAGTGAAAAACAGTCCTTTCAAAAATATGTGGAGCTTTTTGTGATTGGTGCAGGCAAAAATCCTTGATTATGTGGCACGTTTTCTTAAAAATGCGATGGAATATGCAGGATATTTATGCAATTTTATGCGATGAAATTGTGGGAATTTGCAAAAACTGCAACTGCACCTCCCTCCTTCAATGAACCTCCACCCAACAATTCTCCATCAGCAAGCACATCCTGCAACAGCAGCCACCAGAACCTTCCTTTACCAGCAGGAAGGTGGAGCAGATCCAGGATCAGTGGGGACAGACGTCTGCTGATTCCCCTGACATTCTGTTCTCACTCGCTTCTACATTCATGTAAAGAGTCGTTTGTAAGGACTTCCTGTCATAAGCGAGCACGCTACGTCACAGGGAGAGCTGGGAATCATCAAGTTCTCATCTGGTTTTATTTCGGACCAAAACAAACACACGGCTCAAACTGACAGAACCTTGATGAGTCCAACAAGTTTCAAGCTTATTTGTGTTGACAAAGGAGACAGATTTGCGGACTTCATTATGTCTTCTTCACGGAGTTTTCAGCTTGCCGATGACTTCCAATCACTTGACTTCACAACATTCCCAAATCAACATAAGGAAAATGGCTGCTCGTGTGAACTAAATGCAACATTTTTCAACTTTCTGCAAAGAAATGTGTGACGTTTTTGCAACAAAAATGTGGGGAATATGAAATCATGCAAGCCTGCATATTTTGTGCATTTTGCGTGGAAATCTGCAAGTTATCTGGCATCTGCGAAAAAATGCTGCCCCCACATAAATGCGGACTTTGGCTGATCATGTGATGAATTATGCAATTGCATGATCACATTTCTCTGGAGGAACTGAACATAATCGTCAGTGGAACCCAAAATCATGAAGTTCTGGATTCAAAAGGAATCTGAAATCACAGCGATGAGGTGATTCATCACTGTATGACTGCATGACTTTCATCATGAAAACTCAGTGGTGCATGACACCCACATGCCTAATGAGATGGTGGCAAGTGTCCTGGGAGGTCTCTTCCTGCACCTGGGTCACGAAGCCAGGCACCAGGAGTGACCCCTTCATGAAGGAGCTGGACTACAGGAGCCGCCTCAGGCTACCAATCCTGACAAGCTCACTTGCAAAAAACTAGAGAAAAATCTTATAAATCACATATTTCAACAACAGATAACCTTATTGGGTGTGTGTGTATGGTTCATGATCAAGGTGTTTAAGTGGATGTGTTAATCGTTACTATCATGTAGTAACAAATGAGTAATTTTGCTAACTGAGAGCTAAGTAGGCTAGCTAACATTGTTGCACAAACTGTGTAAGTGTGTGTGAGCAGTAGAGAGGAAGGACTGGATGGTGGCCTCAATGTGTCAATCACTGAGTCAAAGCGAACAAACAAGCAGAAACATGACGACGTACGGCGGAACAGACGGGGGCAAAGGTCAGCATGGATCAGCACTGTTGTGTAACTCTTTTCTGCTTTGTGGTCGTTTTATTTGATGAGTGTAACTTCCTCTTGTGTCTGTTGTGTTTTGTTTCCTGTTGTAGTTGTGTTTAGCCATTTGCAGTAGATTCTGACATTTTTCTTTTGCGGTTCTAACAAATGTGTTCTTATGCAGGAGTTCTTCTTCTATTAGTTTTGGTCTCCCAGAGTGGCAGCTAAGCCAAAGAGGCCAATGGGCTGTGGCCCAGGCAACAACAACCCTGGCCTGTGCACATCCCTGGTTCTCGCTCACCTGATCCTGATGTGGTTTCAACATGAAGATTGTGAGTGATTAAATCAGGAGGAGCTGATGTTCTTGTCCAGCAGCGTGTGTGTGTGTGTGTGTGTGTGTGTGTGTGTGTCACCTCTCAGCCTCCTGCAGTTCCAGGGGTCAACGGGGTCATTTACAGGCTCACTACTCTGGAGGAACATTCTTAGAACCCAACTTTAAAACATAAATCAAACCTTTGAAAATATTAGAACTGGATTTAAAACATCTCCAGCTGAGCCATGTTGTGTGTTCTGCTGCTTCAGAACTGTTCAGAGACTGATAGAACACAAGAACATAGAACATCCAGAAACAGACACAAAGGCCCAACTGCACACTCAACTGTGAAACTATTTCTACACATTCTGTGTCTGTGTGCAGGTGCCAAGCCAGATACAGGTTTCACCTCTTCTGGTGCTTGGTTCAGGAAGTCAGGGAGCTCAGCGCGATGAGGAGCCCCTGCTAGAGGTTTGCCGCTACCTTGGTGAGTCCAGACACGTTGGATGTGGAACCAACCTTTCTCGTAGTCTGGCGTGCTGTCCTTCAGCAGGCAGCTCAGCTGGTGGCCATTGAGATGAAGGAAGCGCAGCTGGTCTCGGAGCGAGGTTTCCTCCACCACGCCAGGGATGAGGCGGCCCACGCTATTCTGAGATATGGGAAGGCCAAGTCCCAGGGCCAGAGTCGGAGTCAGGTCAACCTGCTCCACCACACCAGGCTTCTCCATCCCAACTGGCACAGAGAACAAGGAGACACACAAAAGAAGAATGTCAGCACGGGCTGCCCCTGCAGACGCCTCCAGGAATGTCCACGTGCTGGTGGCGTTCTCTCTTGTCAGTGTTCATATCGAGAGCCTTTAAGATTCTTTACTAATCTTAACTGAAAAGAATAATAATGATGCTATTATTATGACTCATATTTCACCATTACATATTACTCATATTTATAATACAGATTTTGTTTATATGTCCATCCATCAAGTAAGGGAAGTGGGGATCGAACCGGCAACCCTTAGGTTGCTAGACGCTGCCCCTCTTTACGCATTTTCTTTCCTGAACTGCTTTAAAAACTCCTTTGTCCTGGCCGCCATCAAACTCCAAAACGAGGCTGTTCGAGGGCGTAGATAGAGAGACAGTGTAATCATTTTTATTTTAGCGCCTTTTAGCTTGCGTTTTTTTAAGGTGTGCAGTGGTTCTTATCTATTTTAGTGGTTTTTAGCATGTGATTCTACGGCGTGGAGAAGTACGAGTGCAATACGCATGTCCACGGGATATGTGTCATACAGTTGCATGGTTCTGGCCATGGTGGATGTGATGTTTTGCGTGTTGTCTTATTGTGTTTGCTCTTTCATGTTTGATGTTGTTGGCATTTATGGCGCAGCTTCTGCGGCCAAGACAAATTTCCCCAAGAGGGACAATAAACTCTATCGTATTCTTTATATTTAGAATACAGATTTCTGTATTTTTCTGCGTATCAAGAGATACACAAAGACTGTCTCATGAAACTGTTGTGTTTTTTTCATGGATCTCATTATAAAACCTATACAATGGAGATATGATTGTGTATGATTGTGTGTTTCATCAGCGCCACGGTGGTGAGAAACCTCATGACTCAGACATCTGAAAAAAATATGTGCTAAAACTAAATCCCAGTGTGTCTGATGTCACTGAATCAGTGGACGACAAAGTACCTGACACAACTTTAAAATCATTTGACTCAAATGTGTATTTGTGGAGCACAGTAGGGTGGCATGCCAGGCAAAGGACCTTTTCTTCTGACCTGCTTTAGCTCCTGATTGGTTCCTGTAGTTTATAACACCATTGGAACCCAGTGGTAGAACATCATCTTGCATAGCAACAGGCAGTGACGTCTGTAGAATAAACACACCTGTAAGTGCTGCTACTGCAGAGAGTCAACTGAAAGGAACTAGCAGAGGTTCCTGGCATTCAGCTGTTGTTAGTGTTCTTCTGACTGGATCTGACACGATAGTGTCAAATGTTCTTTGCTCTTATTGGCTGGAGGCAAGCCCTCATTGTTGTTCTACAAGTAGAGGAAGAGGACGCAGACGTAGCTGCAGAGCTCTCCAGACTCGGATGGGCTCACCTGGGTAGCAATGAATTCTTGATGAGAATTCACCAGAGAAGAAGAGACCTGCTTTTACCTCTCATTGCATCCGTAGGGTTCTGCAGAGTCAGGCACAGAACTAGCGTCTAAAACTATGATGACTAACACCATTACTACACTACTACTTCCTTAATGGGCACCCAGGTCACATCTATGATAAGATGAGATCAGATCTGCAAGCAAAATACTGACCTGTTGTACTTTGACCGCAGGTCAGTATTTTGCTTGCTCGAGCACTGACTCCTCCTGCTGCCTGCACTGATCCGTGCATCCAAACCTGCTCAGAACCGGCTCTGGCGGGCTCCAGCAGCTCGGAGCCACTCATACTGGTTGAGCAGATGCATCATAACCCTCTGAATGCAGAATCATGGATGGGAGCGCTGCAGATGATGCTGCCGTATGCATAACAGCATCGAGCTCCCTTTTCTCTGAAATCATCATCTCATCACTTTCACAGTCTACTTTGCTCGCCGTGATGTCAGCACTCAGCTTACTGCACGTCCCCCGAGAGAAAATACAGCACAGTTACCACTGCGTTTGATGCTGCAACACGAATTAAAGGAGTATATAGCTGTTAAAGGTCGATTCATTAATAAATCTCTCACGTCAGTCGATCTGACTTCGTCCATCAGAGTATTAACACAATGGTGCAACAGTGACTGATGTTGTTGCACCAATGTTGCGGTGGGGCTGGAGTCTGGGAAGCTATCACTTTATTCATTCTACATTATTGGCTTCTTCAATCTGGACTGCAGTGCCTGGTCTACTCCAAACCTGAAGGAGGATGGAGTTTTTGGTGAGTGTGGAAGGGAGCCGAAGAAGCTACAGGCGAAGCCTGAGAGGCGGCACAGTGACAAAACCAGGTTGCGACAGGAAGGTCGCGTGAAACCTGAGACGATGTGGGTTGCCTTTTTCACACTGCAGGCGAGCCGAGCCAATAAACACCCGGGCCGCTTGGCGAGTCGGTCGAAATGCCGAGTCGACCCTTTCAGAGTGCCCAAACACTCGTGTTGACTCGCAATTTTGGTGCAGTGTGAAAGGGGCTTCATAGACAATAAACCCTCCCAAACACACACACGCCCTCCATGGGATTCCAACTGGACTTTTACATGCTGCTACCCTACCTTTGCAGCTACGAGCTCTTATTGTTTTATATTCCTGTTCACTTGCATTTCTGACTCGTTGCACCCTGAGGACAAAGAGGAGGCGGCTCAGGTTTGAGTGCCTTGGGAAGTTCATTCCACCATTGGAACCAACAGAGGACAAGAGCCAGGCTAGAGACTCAGAGCCACGCTGGGCCGGGAGCACCGGCCGTCTCTCACAGGCGGAGCATAGCGGCCAGAGTATTTATAGTCTAGTTTTCACTAAAATCAATTTCTGAGGTCAGCTCCAAATATACATTGTGCAACCTTTTTTTCAAATATCCATGCTGATACACAACACAATCAATTCATCCTAAATCATTTTAAACAGGTTTTTTTGGGTGAGCCCTTCATGAAGTCTGTGAATAAAAATATATGAGAGAAAAGAGCCCAGAAATAGTCTTGGCTGAGAAAGAACTAATTATCACCATCACACCTCCGCACCGAACCACACTCATCACTGCAAAGTTAAGTTCTTCACAGGAGCGTCCATTAGCTCACTGACTTTACTTCATATATGAGAGGGTACAGATGGAAATATTTGCCATATAAATACTATTTACAACTATAGTCTATCCGATTGATGACCTGTAATCCTGGGCAGACAAAATCTCCTGCAGGTGGGAAAAAACACAGTGAGAATCTTAACAGCTCAGACAAACTCCTCAGTTTACCTTTCCTTCTGAAGGCTGGACTTATGAGCACCAGCGGCGTACTGACTTCTGGCTCCGATGAGCCACCGTGGCTGCCTGTCTCCGACATGCCGTGGTCTCCACACAGCACCAGCAGGTAGGGCAGCGATCCTTCTGCCTCCTACAGGAAGACAACACTGGGGTTAATGGACTCTCACTGGATCTGGGACAGCACACTTGACAGCTGAGAGGTAGATATGTTGACATGCTTCATCTGTCAGCAGCCACAACAGAAACATCCACTGAGGAAAAACAGAGCAATAGAAACATTTGAGACCACTGACTTCATCATGCTAGAGACAGGTAACTGTAGCCAAAAGGGAATGTATGAAAGGATCCATCCAGCCATCCATTCCCCTGATGTCTGAGTTTAGCTAGTCTGAAACATTCTGACCATCACTGCCTTCAGTCCTTGAACAAACAGTCCCGTCACATCACCAGTTCTTTCTCCGGTTACAGGCATCTCTTGGAGAAATTTCGCTGAAAGGAGCTTAATGTTGCAGGGATGAAGAGTGCTTGGACCCAAATCAAACTTTACCTATAAAGCACCTTTCATGTAACACTGCAATACCAGGTGCTTCCAGATGCGACCAACCTAGCCTTACTGGCCAATTAGCACACAGGACAAAGGGGGCCAATGTAGTGGGTGTTCTTTGCACATGGGACACATGTAAGGGCAGGTAACTACCACGAATCAGACGTGACCTGCAAACAGGCTCTTCCACAAGACCCACTTCTACTGCGCCGTCTGTTCTTCCCCGGCTTAGAACTCCAGTTTGTTTCCGTTAGCTTGGGAGCGAGAGCCGGTTCTGACGCGTCTTTGTGGATTTCGTCCAGCTTATTAGAAGTCTGTCTGCACCTGCTCCTTTCGCTGCCACAACCTTTGGGAACATCAAGTCTGCATCCATAAATCATGACTGACGTGACAGATTCTATATCTGCGATATCACCATCTTTGGCATTACAATGTACTCATTCAGGATTTGAAAAGATTCATCCATTTCTAAACGTCTCGGGTAAAGCTGCAGGTCGTGTGAGTGACAACAGCTGTACTGCCCCAGAAACAATTCAGTTGAGAGCGCAAATTATTAAATGGAGGGCACCAATTATTAAAAACTTTCAGAAGTGCTAACTTGTAATTGAGGCATCAATTATTAAATTAGCTGGAGCTACATTAGCTATTGATCATGGCTGTTTGATAAACTGAAGGTGACAGACACTGATAGGGTTCCTGGCTTGTCAGGGCCTGAGCCTGAAGGTGCTTCAGGTGAAGACCCTATTATGTTTGCTCAGCAGATCAACACATTAGCAGCACTAAAAACACTACAAACACCCACTAAACAGTGTCCCAGCCCCCCCCAAACCCATGAGGCAGCTCGGCCAGACGGCCTGGAGCCGGTTTTCACATACACACTCATTCAAAACCTGGTCCTGGACTCTTCTTGCTGTCAATGATCGCACGCAATATGAGCATAGTCTAATTTCACCCCCTGAACATGCATGAAATTCACTGAAATTCGGCACACTTGTCCAGTCTGGCTAAACAATCACGAATCAAACCAACAGTTATGTTGGATGACAAGTTTGAGGTATACAATATAAGAGAAGAAACATGAAGAAGATCTAACAATATCATTTCCAGCCATTTAACTCTTTTATGGACAACGTGGTCCGATCACACACACTCTAAAAGGCCAACTTCAAAATGCTCTGCACTTCCAACAGTGAAAGTAGTCATCCATCTTCAAAATGTGAAACATCCTGCAGAGAAGATTGGGGCCATGCACTCCCAAAGACACCAGTCTGACGAAGAACTTTTATGACCAGGAGGTCCCGCTTTGCACTCTTGTTATAATGACTAGAGTTGCGTCAGGCTGCAGGGCAGGTGGAGCACATCTCTGCCCCTCCCTAGTACAAGTGTATTGAAATAGGCTGCTTGCATTGCGTTACCCAGGTCTCTTATTTTTCTTCCCTCCTACAGCAAACAGCAGCTCCTGTGTCATTTAAACACTGAAGTCATATCAGGAGGAGCACAGGTTAATCAGAGAAAACTCGATTGCTTCAACAATATCCTGCAGAAAGCTCACTGGGCTGTGTCTGTAATTATAACTGATTAATGTACACAGAAGAGAGCATCCACAGCTGAAGCCACAGCAACAGTCAAAGAGCTCAGCGGGAACTCACGGTCGGCATTGTCCTTCACTGAACTACATTCTGCAAAGATGTCAGGTTTACAAGGATGTGTGACTGGAAGTTCTCTCTGCCATTTCGAAGAGAGATGAGAGGAAAAGCAATGGCAGGCTCACGCTGACATGACATGACAATTTAAATACAGGCTACGCTGCAAAGGTCGGTGAGACATTCAAGCTCAGCTGTCACACAGCACTAAGGAAGGCTACAAGACCAACAAACTGATCAAAGACAAACTTTGAGATAAGAGAGAGGCTTAACAGTTTATTAAATCTCTGCTGCAACAGATAACGTAAACGCTAGAAACTAAGAAACTGTCTCAGAGTAATTAAATGATCCTCCAAGTTCTGTCTTCAATAAATAAAAGCCCCTGATAACATCACATTACTGGATTGCCCACTGATTATTATGTGCATATTTCACTCATTATTTACTACCATCTGGATGTGTGTGTTGTGTGTGTGTGAGTGAGCACATGCAGTGGTACTGGGGTAGCACTGTGCCTGTAGTGAGTGCGTGCAGTGGTCCTGGGGTAGCACTGTGCCTGTAGTGAGTGCGTGCAGTGGTCCTGGGGTAGCACTGTGCCTGTAGTGAGTGCATGCAGTGGTCCTGGGGTAGCACTGTGCCTGTAGTGAGTGCATGCAGTGGTCCTGGGGTAGCACTGTGCCTGTAGTGAGTGCATGCAGTGGTCCTGGGGTAGCACTGTGCCTGTAGTGAGTGCATGCAGTGGTCCTGGGGTAGCACTGTGCCTGTAGTGAGTGCATGCAGTGGTCCTGGGGTAGCACTGTGCCTGTAGTGAGTGCATGCCGTTTCTGCTTGCTACTCTCTGCTGTCAGCTACTGCAGTCAGACAACTTTGGCGAGGCTGTTTGGACGGGACACAGACTCTCCACTGCCAAGTCTTCTTCAGTGTTTCCTCATTGCCACATATGGTAACTGGGTACCTTGTGGTCTAAGGCTAAACTATGTGGGATTTAGGAGCTAAAGTGCCCCCCAAAAGTCTAATGGGAAGGCCAATGTGTAGTGGATAAACTGGCATTGACCAACCACTGTCCTGTTGCTTTCTGGGTAAATCTAGGACAACCAAGGCCAGGGGATTCCACCACCTCACAGTGAAGAAGTGCCACTGGGACATGCACACCCCCAACACCCCTTTAATCTTAAAGCTTGAGGACTGAGGTGACTGATGGACCAGGGGACATCAGGAGAGGCATGAAGGCAGTACCACAGCTACACCCCCAGTCAGTGCTTTCACCTGTCCTGTCTGTGGCAGACAAGGTGGATGATGGATCAGCAACATAGCCACAAGAAGACCCACAAGTAGCAAAGGCAGGATTCTAATAGTCAAACACAACACACAACCTCAAGCAAGTACGGGGCATGTCAGGAGCCCTCCAGGTGATTTCCTTACTGTGTTGTTGTTGCAACATTATCATTTCCTTTATGAATATAAATATAAATATTCAAAAAATTAATTAAAATTAAATAAATACATAAATAAATAAATTGTATGAGCAGTGTGCAATGTGCAGTTGTAAGGGAAAATGAAGAAAGTGAGTGTCTGTTGAGGAGTCAGATGGCCTGAGGACAGAAGCTCCTCCTCATCCCTTCAGTCTTAGCCTTCAGGCGGTGGTAGCATCTCCCTGACGGCAGCAGTGAAAACAGCTTGTTGTCGGGGTGAGTGGGGTCTTTTAGGATTTTGGTGGCCTTGATTCTACACCGTTTCATATAAATGTCCTGTAGGTTGGGCAGCATGGTTCTGTCAATAATGCAGATCCTAAGTAGGCAGCATTACGGAAGCTGTCAATCTTTTTAAAGTCTCACTCAGACCCTTTTGGGACAGTCTCCTGCACTGATAAAAATCTTGACCTCAAGTTTAAGGCTCTACCGCTCAGACTTGCAGATGTTTCAGAGGTGACTGAAGCACACTTGGCTTAGTAAGGGGTGTGATATTGCAGAGAGCAAAGACCTGATCTAAGCACAGCCTCAGCTTTCAGAAATGCTTGAGGTGTGGGGCATTATGATCCTTTTGAGGTCCTTGTTCCCTTTCAGCAATCATCCTTCCTGTTCATCTTCGTCTTGCTCACACAAGATTTCAAAAATAAAGGCACATTATACACAGGGTTTTATTAAGATTATCTTGCCAGTGTATGATGGACTGCTTCAGGAGCACATGTTAAAAAAAAAAAAGAAGAAAGAAAACCCAAGATGAATAAAATGCCCCATCTTTCTGGAGCGAATCTTTGCTGTGAGAGAAAACAAAGGCCGAGGGCAGAACGAGGTAGACATGTTGATGGAATGAGAGATGAGGTGTGATTCAGTTCTGATATCTGTGGACTGAAGGGATGAAACGGTATCATCCATTTCAATGTTGCGATGACAGAAGTGTTTGTAACATTTTCATATTAAAGGCATCCTGGGCAAAAAGAGAAGTTATTTCTTCTGCAGTGGAGCAGAGTGGAGTGAAGGGTGAACTACAGTTACCACTGACCCATGCGTACCCTCCATCCTTTGTGTTAGTGGTAGAACAGAAATGACGGGTGCTACGAGTGCTGAGGGGGAACAGAGTCATAAGAGTTTATTTTTTAAGTTTCTAATGTTCCAGGGAGTTTTCAATCTCATATGTGGGGGCATTTTTGTTCCTCCTGTCAAGAAATAAGAGAGGAGAAAAGGTGACAGACAAGTAAAAACCTACGTGCAGACACTGTCAGATGAAGGTGACGCGTCAGGGAATGCGACTAATACGGCAGCAGAAGAGGCAAATCATCCCCTTGAAAAGATTCACCAAGACGTGAGGATCAAAATCCAGGCAGCCAAAAGAGGATAAAGGCAGCGTTTAGCGTTCAGCCTTCCTTGGCTGCCACGGTGCCAGAGTTGATCAGATCTCAGCTGTACAGGTAAATATCCAGCCAAAGACTTGTAGCCCTGGTCAGTGGTGGACAAGGAGGCTTAGAAGGTCTGTGGACACACAAGTGCCAAAGTACCAAATCTTTGTTGATCCTGTAACTTTGTGTTTCCAGTACAGCAGCAGACATTCTTATGTTTCATAAAAGGGCTTTTAGCCCTTTGCCCCCTGTCCTGCAAGTGTGAGTATCAGAATCAGAATCCTTTATTCATCTCCAAGGGAAATTCTGTTCCTAACAGCGCTCCACTCAACAACAATAAACAGGGAATGAAAGCGAACAAGGCTATGAACATAATGACAGAGAAGACGATATACAAGTGCAAAAGAGCAGTGAGCAAAAATAAGTACGTACAATAAGTGGGTTGTTGACATGAATTAACCCGGAGACAGGGCAGTGAGTGAGGATGGTCGACAGTCCAATCACTGACATGTGTTCTACAGTTTTATTGCCACTGGGAGAAAGGACCTCTGTGGCGCTCAGTTTTTGAGGTGAGGGGTCTGAGTCTGTTGGTCTGTGTCCTCCTGTGTTGGACCAGGAGCTGATGGAGGGGTGGATGATGTTGTCCAGGATGCTCCGTAGTTTCAGAAGCATCCGTCTCTCCATCACTGTCTCTAAGAAGTCCAGTTTCACCCCCACCACATCACCAGCTTAGAGGATGAGTCTATTGGGTCTGTTTGCGTCTGCAGTCCTCAGTCTGCTGCCCAGCACACCACAGCAAACAGAATCGCACTAGAAACCACAGACTCATAAAACATCCTCAGCATGGTCCTGCAGATGTTGAAGGACCTGAGCCTCTTCAGGAAATAGAGGCACCACTGTCCTTTCTTATAAAGGGCTTCAGTGTCCGTCCAGTTTGTTGTCTATGTGGACTCCCAGATATTTATAGTCCTCCACAGTGTCCATGTTGACCCCCTGGATCGAAACAGGGGTCACAAGGGGACTTGGTCCCCCTCAGGTCCACCACCAGTTCCTTAGACTTGGCCACATAGAGCTGCAGGTGGTTCAACTCACACCATGAGACAAAGTCCTCCGCCACAGCCCTGTACTCAGTCTCCTCACCCCTGCTGATACATCCAACTATGGCCGAATCATCAGAACTCTGAAGGTGGCAGGACTCTGATTGATTGCTTAAGTCTGTGGTGTAAAGGGTGAAGAGGAAGGGAGAGACAACCGTTCCCTGAGGTGCCAGTTTTACTGACCACTCTGTCTGACACACAGCTCTGCAGGTGCACATACTGGGGTCCGCTGGTCAGGTAGTCAATAATTCAGGACACTAGAGGGGCTTGGATCTCCGTGAGCTTCTCACCCAGCAGAGCCGGCCTGATGGTGTTAAAGACGCTGGAGAAATCAAAAAACCTGATCCTCACAGAGCTGGCTGGCTGGTCCAGGTGCGTGTGCACTTGGTTCAGCACATAGATGATGGCGTCATCTACTCCCAGGTGGGTCTGGCAGGCGAACTGGAGGGGGTCCAGGAATGCGGTGACCATGGGCCGGAGCTAATCCAGAATCAGGCGCTTCAGGCTCTTCATGACGTGGGATGTCAGAGCCACTGGTCTGTAGTCCTTATTGCTCCTGGGATGAGGCGTCTTTAGGACCGGACCCAGGCATGATGTCTTCCACATCACAGGGACCCTCAGGAGGCTGACACTTCCAGCATGTTATTTGTCTGGAGTTTGGAATCCAGCTTCCTCCTGTAGTTCTTCTTGGCCTCCCTGATTTCTAACTCCAAGTCCCCATGAATGGTCCTCATCTCCTCCGTGTTGCCATCTCTTAATGCCCTCTTCTTATCATTCGGGATGGCTTTGATGTCCTTTGTTATCCAGGGTTTGTTGTTTGTGTAACATCTCTGTCGATGTCGTCACCATGTGGCTCACAGAGTACGTCCCAGTCAGTGACTTCAAAACAGCCCTGCAGTGTCTGGTAGGCCTCCTCAGACCACTTCAAAAAAGTCCTAATGGTCAAAGGCTGCCTCCTCACCAGGGGCACATAGCAGGGGTGGACCAGGTTGTGGACAGATCTTCCCAAGGGGGGGGAGGGGTGAGAACCTGTATGCCTCCTTAATGTTAGCATTCAGCATGTCTTAAGTCTTCCCCTCCCTGGTTGGACAGTCCACGTACTGAGTGAATGCTGTCAGGGTTTTGTCCATGTTGACATGGTTAAAATCCCCTGAGATGGTGATGAGGGCACTGGGGTGCAACGTCTGTAGCTCCGTGGATGACGTCATACGCTGTTGTCCGGTTGGCAAACGGGGGGGGGGGGGGGGGGGGTGTAAACTGTTACTACGATGGCGTGTGAGATCTTCCGGGGCATGTAATATGGGCGAAGTCCAACAGCTAACAGTTCAAGGTCCGGGCCACGTATTCGTTTTTTAACCGTGATATTACCGGGATGAACCCACTTGTTGTTCAGGAGAACAGCAAGCCCGCCTCCTTTCTGTTCACCGCACGCAGTGAAATTGGCCCGTAAGAAAGTCTGGCAACTCCAGCTCCATGCTGACCAGCATGAGTGAGATCAGCTGTCCGCTGGAATACACAACGCCTCTATGGAGTTGCTGGGCGATAGAGAAGCCGCTGAACAGAAGTGTCAAAAAGATCATGTAGAACACAACCAAAACTCTCTCTACCAGCATCTTTAGAGAGGGCCCGTAATTACTAGGGCTGTAATCTCCCAGTCGACTGGTCGATTTATTAGTTGATACGTTCTGGTTCGACCAAAATTCTGATTGGTCAATTTTTTGCCACATGAATCAGGAGGAAAGTACCAAGTGCTAATGGGGGTGTTTTCAAAGCACCCCTGTTTCACAGATCAGAATGCATCTTTGAACACCCCCTGGTTTTGCTATTTTGGACTCGCCCAACCCGCTAGAGACAGACAGACTGAAGAGTACTAGAAGGCCACGTCTGGTGGTTTGATGAATGTATTATTTAATTTTGACAGTTTCATTTCAAGTCAGTCCTCGTCCACCATGTCAAAGACGTCTGCAGGGTGGCAGCATTTCATGAAAATAGATCATTGAAAAAAAGTCGAATGCAAAGTTTGCCAACAACAGTTTTCATGTCACAGCTCCACTACAAACACGACGTATCACCTAGAAACGGTGAGCTAACGTGTCCACCTTAGGTTGCCCCGTCAGTTTTGAGCACATGAACACATCAGAATTGACACTTCAATGTTTTAGTCGAATAATTGTTTTTGTTTCAATTGTAAAAATTCTTACCGTGGACTTGCCTTTTGTGTTTGAGAGTCAAGTTTTAAGTTAAAAGTCTATTTGTGTCTCAGCCGCGATGCTGAGCTCCTGTGTTCAGTCTGGCTCTGTCAGGACCAATGATGGCGTCGGTCAGTTATTATAACCTGACAGAAACAATTGTCTCAATATTCCTCAACAGGTTTGTGCTGGTAGTTGACACAGTAGAGTTTTCAGATATAAAATTAGTGGATTTTTAGTCGAAATTTGAGGGCTTCAGTCGACCAAGAATTCCTTTGGCTGATTACAACCCTAGTAGTTACAAAGTTAAATCAAGGAATGAAGTGAAGAAAAACAAGGAAAAAGAAGGAAAAGTACTTAAAACACAAAAGTTGAGACGGAGCAATGGTTTCAGGCTGCTTTGCACCTCGGCGCATGCGCACTATTCAGAGAATTTGTAATGTTTGATTTTGAATCTGTGTGTAGCCTATAAAGAGTGTGTGGTACCTATGTTGTTTCATAAATGCCTACGTCATTCATGTGACTTTAGAAAAAAATTACAACAAATAAACAAAGCATGTTGAAAAACGTACAAAAAAAGTACCAGCAGGTCTGTGACCACAACAGCAGCAGCAGCAGAGGGAGGTTGGACCTGGACGCTACGAGGTTTGCCAGACCGTCACGTGGCTGAATATTCTCCCGAAGTATGTGTCATACGTCACTGTTCATGCGGAACTTCATGCTGCATATCACGTGACATGTTTACGCCCAAACAATTGGCAGCTTCTTTGGAAAGAGGAATATGACGCCTCCATTTCACACAGACAAGACGGCAAATTCCTGCCTTTACCAGGCAGCAAATTTGGCGCATTCTCTGTCTAAAAAGGGCTGGAGAAACCCTTCCGAAAAAAGGAACAAATTTAAGCGTAAGAACATTTCATGAATTCCTTCTTCATTAAGTTTACAGAAACACAATAAAGCAGTGAACAACTGGGAAGCTGAAACAAAAAAACATTTGGCAATTTTCACAAAATAGGAGTCAAAACACTTATTTAGTTATTAAAATAGTTGACCAATAATTTAATGTCGACAGACTTCAACAGAGCAGCTCATGCGACTGGTGTCCATTTCAACCATCACCATTTCAACCAGTCTGCTGGTTGAAATGGTGAACACATGGTCACACCAGCTTCAACGGGCCGTGAACTTGTGATTCATATCATGAGAGGATAAAACTTAAAAGTGGTAGTTATCAGATTTGTGTTTGTCTTCCGGGAGACGAGATGTTCCCTTCTGCTACACGCTTCATTTGCAAGTGTTTCTTCAGCTACAGAAAGTACACCAGAGACTGATAGACTACTTTTTAGTTGCTTTGATATGCAGAAGAGTTTTTTGGCAACACCACAAGCATCGAATTATAAAAGAATTTACCTTTGAAACGAGGGCACCGTGAACCTTCTTCAGTATGTCATCCATCTCCAGCAGTTTGGGCTGGATGAGGGAACTGTGAGGTCCACTGATATGACCAATGTGGTCGAGGCCTAGATAGTGAAGGATCAAAATGTCCCAATCATCTCTCTTGAGGGTGCTGTCCAAGTGACGGGTCACATTGTTGTCCACCTAGATGGGACGAAGAGCATCAATGAGCTCAGGGTGATTATATTCAAACATTAGCGCCCAGAAGGGCCTTCACTCAAAGCTCTGAGGACTGACCGGTAATCATCTCCGCAGGAATGAAAATAAGCAGCCATGACAGTCTAGCAGTGCAGGAACAGTTATGCCTGAGCTTCTGAGCTTCTGTACTGTGGGTACACTGATGGGCAGTTCTGGGTGTCAGTCCACGTCCCCAGTTGGTCTGCTGCCATCTTCTCCTCAATGCAAATCACGGGTGTCTTTGCAGATGTATGTGTAAGTCATGTTTCACTGAAAGACACCGAACCATTGCTACATCTGCTCAGCTGGCACTCTGAGCAGGAGGGACAAGGAGGATGTCAACTGAAAAAAAGAAGGGTCCTGATCAACATGGCCATTAAACTTTATTAAACTTTGGAGTCCCACAGCACAATAGCTGAGCAGGCATTTTTCCTTCTGTGACCTTATGTTCACAAAAATGACAGCAGATCAAAACTAACTAAAATAACACACATCCACCTGGAAGGAGGGAAAGGTGAAGGAATAAGTCTTTCCCTGCATGAGGCCACATGGAACCATGACGGATTTGAACCAGACATTTTCTGATGACCAGACATCTGCTGCACCTCCTGAGCTGACAGACTGAAAACTGCTGCCAAAGCACAAGATTTAGGTTCAATTCAGGTGAAATTCTGCCGCAAAAGTTATAGCAAAAGGGGCTGATTTGTTATGAATCTTCAATGTTTTCAACGTTAAACTGTTGCTAAAGCGCGTTATAGTGGACCTCTGTGCCAAGGCCATTTTCCTTCCATGTATGGGAACATTTTGATAACAGCAGCAGCAGCAGCCCACACAAGGATTCTGAGTGTACTTTTTAGTGTTGATGATGATTTAACTAACGATCTGTGATTTTAATTAAAAATCGTAAAATTATTCTCCTACTATGTTAATAATCCATTGTCTTTTCAAAGCAAGAATAACAAATGTGCTGGTTCTAGACATTTAAATATGAAGTTTTGCTGCTTTTTCATGATTTATGACTTTACTATTCATGATAAAATTAATAGTTTTTGGGTTCTGGACTGATGGAGTGATTGATAAAGAAAAAACTTCATCTCATCATTTAGGGCTTTGGGAAACTGGGTTGAACATTATTCCTACTGAATGATGGATAAATAATCTACATATCAAATCGATCCTGAAAACCTGAGTTGCAGTCCACTAGAGATGCATACAGGTGGTGAGAGTATGAGGACGCAACACATTTTCTGAATTTTACAGCCCGTTTCTCAGTGACCAAGAAGCTACCAAGGGCTGTGGAGAGGTGGCCGTGGCCGGCATGATGTCACACTGGTTTGAGGACTCTGAGGCATCCTTGAGATTGGCATTTTGGCCGTTGCTGCCTTTCGTGTTTGCAGCCAGAGGTACCCCTATTTGCAGGGGAGGGAGGTGCCAGATTGGCACTGGCTTCAGTGGACTTGTCAATCAGAAGGTAGCCACGCCCTAAGCATCCCCCCCACTTACTCTTTATTCTACTTTAATTCCAGACCTTTTATAAGTGAATGTCCTGCTGTGTTGAACACTGACAAGACCTGTGGGAATATTCTAATTCTTCTAGTCGTAAAAAGAATGAAACATCTGAGATGAAACCGATATCACAGTGATTTTTGCTAAATGGTTGACAGGCACCCTGCAGAAGGTAGAAAACATCTGTCAGTGTATCATTGCCCACCATCACGCTGTCACACCCACCCTTACCTCTGTGTAGTCGGATACAAAGAAGGAGGTTGTGCCGTCGTACTCCATGAAATGTTTTGGGAAGAGGCGGACCCAGGTGTCATCTCCATAGAAGATTATCTTCTTCCCCGCTGCTTTGGCTTGCCAAATGAGGTTGTCTTCCAATAGTGCAGGAGAATTCAGGTTCATTACCACATCAATGAAGCCTGGAATACTTCCAGTGGTGAGAGCCTGGGGAGGGACGGCTTTGTCATTGTCCTTTCAACAGTAATTGTCTTTAAATGGTTTTACACAAACTTGGTTTCATCATATTAATCCCGCTAATTAAGACGTGTGCTACAGTGCATCCTAGAACAAAGGAACCATTTTTATATATCATTAATATGCAAAAACAGACACATAAAATATGTGTCTTTACCAGAGAAGTGCTTCATTGACCTTACATAAGAAACCAAACCAAGTCTCACGTCCCCTAACCATTCCCACTGCCACAAATAAACACTGAAACTAAATCAGGTAGATAGATGCTATTTATGAAGTACAGTTTCTCTTGATTTCATCATGAAATCTGAAGTAAAAACCACACTGGCCTCCATCTGACTGACAGGGAAAACAGGCTGCGTTAGAAGTCAGGAGAGAGCCTGCTGCATCATCATGGGGGAAGTACAAAGGCCTTGTCTTCATGCACTGAGCCAGACATGAGGCTGCAGATGCCAGCAGGAAACACTGTTACTCAATCCCCCCGTGAGCTCAAACAGCACAGCCTGAGCTCCCGCGGACACTCAGACTCAGAGCTGAAATCGTAGGTGACTGGCCTTTATTGTCTGACGGCCCAGCTGTTGGAGGAACCTGTCTAACCACCACACTCACACCCACCTCATTGATCGCTTCTTAAAACACCAATTCATTATTGTATTCAAGTGTTCGAGCATCGCTCAGCTTGTGTCTGGTACTTAGTTTATCTTATTGGCTTTATACATTAAAGGCATTCCAAGAGTATTTAAAGCACGAGGTCTTGCTGCTGCACCCAGTCTTCTGTAACACACGAGTCAACTGAACCGTGGGACCGATCGTCAGAGCAGCTACACAACACAAACCCTTGAACAATATGTGATGTCACAGTGTCATCATATATGATGATTTCCTTTCGATAAGCGTACCTGATGTCGCCCTAACTGAGGCGGTGGTAGCCAGGAGGGGGCTGGCCTGCAGGAGGGCCACAGGAGTGCATAGATGAGGGGAGTGTTCGGTTGGCTGGTGTGAAACTATGAATGAGCTTTTTATCCAGTGTGGAGGAGCTTGATAGTCCTCCACTCCTCCAGTGACAAATTCTTCTACGTATGGGTTACTGCACCACCCTGCCACGAGGGGCCCACTGGACTGTTTGGGAAATCAACATTTTTAATATTTACAAAATTTTGGTTGTCTTGGTTTAATTTCTTTGATCAAAGTGATAATTGATGTTTTCTTTCTCTTGGGCCGAGACAAGTTTGGGGATGTCTCATGTCAACTGCATGCTAGTGCCATGTTGGGAAGTCAGCAGTTTGAGTATTGCCAACCTGCCGCCGTTTGTTTCTGCTTTACATCAAAATGAGTGTGTAGGGATCTGAGGATGTGAGTTTGGCTTGTGTGGGTCCTAACCCTGCTGCCGGGGTGTTTGACCTGGGCAGTGTACTGGATCTGACAGATGGCCGGTGCTCACCATAGGTGCAACTTCAAGCATGAGTGTCCAGTTGATGTGTGACCTACACTTTAAATGCCCAATAGCAACCGTCAGGCTTCTGACTTCAACAGACATGAGACAACCAGCATCACACCGGAGACGTCAGAAGTCCACACACAGTCAAGATGTGTCACAGGGCTCAAACCTTCCACAGCCCACGAGCGCACTTCAGTATAGCCACTCCCACTCTCCTTCAGCCATGTGTTTTGACATAAGGGTGCATTGCAAAGGGTCTCTTGGTTGACAGCCTACTAAACATACTGACAACAGAATAGAGTCCTCGAACTGGAAGCTGAGGCGTAAATTCTGAGTTCCATTTGTGTGCCTGGATCCTGATGTCAATTATTTTCTGCCGTTGTTTTGCTGCTGCCAGTGCAGATGCCTGTTCTCTGATGAGATGGACGGTTCCACTTCAAAAGCAGTCCTGTCTTTCTTCCGTTTCAGTCTCAGTGAGGTCTGCACAGTCGATTAATAAAGCAAAGACAGGCCTTTGGCAGCATGGAGGAAGACAAACTGATAGACTGAAGAGGCACACAAAGGCAGAACAAGTTGCACAGTAAAAGATGAAGGGAAAGCTCCGAGAAAAGTTCCCAGAAAGAAAAATCTCCTAATCCTTCCAGATGCCAAAAACACTGAGGCTGCCTGCATGAATTAGTGACTAATCAACGTACTAATTACTGGCCCCCAACGAGTGTCAGCTCAGCACCAAGTGCCACTGCACACATGTCAGATACACCATCAGAGGGGGGGCAGACTCTCGCTGGCACAGCTGGCAGAACTGAAGATCTCTCTGCTTCCTCTGCACCACTTGATATAGTTGACCAGTGGAGAGACAGTTCTGTACCCCATGAAGAACGAAAAAGAAAGAAACCAGGAAGCACCAATGACTTAACTTCCTGTTGTGGCAAGAAACATCAACTAAATTGGAGCAATTAAATTCAGTAGGGGAGTCTGGGGAGAGTGAGTTGGGGTTTTAGCTCTAACAACAGTCTGAAACCAGAAAAATGAAGAAAATACAAACACCGAAAACAAAACACTACTTTTGTAAAGGGGGGGGGGTAGTGGGCACCAGCTGGTCTGTGCTTCCACCTACTGGTCTGTTACCATGATGCCTGGAGAGAAAACAACTCCAATAGTTACTGCAGATGAAGCCATGAGTTTCTCATGTAGCGCTGTTACACACCAGTAGCGCCGTCCCAGTAACTGACTGGTTCAGTCCGTTACAGCAGGCGCCAACTCCAGTCCAGCAGACTTACGAAGGCACCTCAAAATCAATGCTAAAGGTTTGGAAAGAAGTGCAGTTGTTGCATGCAGAGCCTGCAACTGGAGAGACCCTTCAAGGCAACGTGAGCTGTGCTCCTCATTCGCGCCTGTCAGCACACACTCTGGGCAGCAGAGGAGGAGGCAACTCCTCCCTCCACTGCTCCTCCTTCTGCTGCACATGAACCCTTCCTGCCAGAGTTTTGTAATTAAACGGTGTTATTGGGATTTGTCTCTGTCATAAATCCTCTAAAACTGCTGCCTTCATCTCGTCAACGACTCCGTCACTGATGGATCATGATGGAACATCTGTCCCCCAATCCCTGCAGCTCCACCCCTCCACACCCGCACTGACCTCATTCACTCGCTCCATCTCAACAGCGACACACACACATCTGGGCCGGAGGGCACCAGTGCATCCAGACGGCCGGCCGCTCAAACATCTAAGAACCTGGCGAATGTTAATAACGTTCCAATAAGGTGACATGTGACAAGGTGACAGAACCTCCTCCCAGCAACACTGTGGCTTCAGGGACGCTGCGGACTGTTGAAGTACCCTAGAATATACACACGTTGTGTGTGAGTGTATGTGTGTGTATAAATAAACACACATACATATACAGTATATATGTATGTATGTATGTATATACTGTATATATACACACAAGGCTCTAACCTGACTGTTGGCAAATTCAAACAATTTCCAAGACTAACTAAAAGATATCTGGGAGTAAACATCAATAAAATAAATTATTATTAATCCCCTCGTAGTTGCCACGACCACCCCACACGTTGTACACCGTACCTGGGCTTGTACAACGACGTCTCCTTTGAACTCAAAATAGCTCAGAATGAGTGAGGAACTATGTTTTTCACCACCAGGTCCACCTCATTTTCCTCACGCTCCCTAGTTTTCTCTGCGTCATCAACCACGTAACGCACCTGCCCTCGGCTCCACTTGCTTGCTAGTGTCGGCTATCACCACACACGTATGTAGCTGACACCACACCACCAATTAATGTCGTGGGCTGAACACGTGGCTAATTTAACGTCACATGTGATTGGTTTTCGCAGCAATTGAAAATGAACTTCTCATCGTGGACACATGACTTTTGCGATGTGTTAATTGCACATTTTGATATCGCGATGATGATTAAAATTCGATTAATCGTCCAGCCCTAGTGTATGTCATGTATGTCATGCATGTGTATGTCATGTATATGTATATCATCTATGTCATGCATGTGTATGTCTCTGCAGCAGCAGCCTGACCAGCCTCCAGCTGTGCTGGCCCCGCCCACCATCCTGTCCTCTCAAGCCATCCTCCTCCTGCCTGTGCGCTGCCCACTCTGGACCAATCCCCACCGGCTCCTTCCACACCGCCCATGATCTTCCTGTGATGCATCGCGTACATGACGTGACTTCATTCCCTACTGGCTCTGCTACTGAAATATTCCCGTTTGCATGACACATCGTCCACATGTGACGCCTCACGCTGTATCACACGCTGCTAATTCTGCTGCTGCAAACCTATTTTAAGCTACAAGCTGATAACTTAAGCAAATATTTATAAAAACGTGTTTCCAGCTTTTTGCTTTGAGATTCTGGCATGCGGGAGAGCTGCCAGAGCATCAGTGGCTCCAGCAGCTGCGGCGCTCCAATGCCAGGACCTCGGGCTCCCTATTATACCCGTGATGTCATCAAACATGTCATTTCTAGTGAGTTTTGTTGAGGCAGATAAAGGCTGAAACTGAAGTCGTGTATGGTTGGTGTGGAGCGCTGCGTTGGATCGATGAGGACCAATAAGAAGCGCATGAGGGTCCGTCAGTGGCAGCTCTTAGCTCAGAGCCCACAGGCCAGTGATGAGTCATAATGGCTCTGCGCTTTGGCTCCGCCCCTCAGCTGGGACGGGCCTCTCATCGTCGCAAATCTACAGATTCATTCACTCATCCGGTCACAAGCTGTTGTTTAAAGACGCTCTGCTTCAGTGGTTTCTCCACATGTTCAAGCCACATGTCATGACGTCGACATGTCATCGATTTTCTAACATGTTAATGCACTTTGGTCCCAGGTCCAAACAGAGCGCCTGACTTCCTGGCCCCGGGCTGCTCCAGCCTCAGACATGTCTGCCCCTCTGGGCAGAGGACGACAACCCGGAGAGGAATGAACAAGAAGGTTGGCTGGACCACAGCTGCAGCTCCCACTCATCTCATTACTGACTTAATCTCATAAGTATGTTAGATTATGATCCATAAAACTTTCAATTGACCAGCCAACTCTCTGCATGTCTGCCTCAGGTTCCCTGGTTCAGCACACAAGGACCTTCACATCCAGACTGACTGCAGCGTGTAAAGAGTTCAAGTAGAGGAGTGGCGTCAGTGATTCACCTCGGCTTCATCAGCTTTAGGGCCTCAAGACTCCGTCACTCAGGAAGGGTTCCTATGTGGCCCAAGCACCGCTTCAGTCAGTGAACAGATGACGGATGAGGCGTGTGTTGTAGTTCCCTCAATCTCCAGCAGGAGCAGCCTTGCATTTTGCCTGTTGGACTCTCTGAAGTATCGTCCTTCAGCTGGAGTCCATGACGGACTGGGCTGCCCCCATAAACGCCCAGAGACCACACTACCATCCAACACAGGTCCCTACACCAGCAGGCCGCCCTCAGAGATGGTTTAGTTGACGGACCCTCAGAACCCTGAGCTCATCTCTTAGAACTGTTCCACGAAGCAGAACCAAAACATCCGGTGGAGCTGTGGATCCAACACCAGCGACATTTTCAGACGTGACGTCTGATCCCCTCACTTTGGCTTGTAGGTGGTGTTTCAGAGCGCGACAACTGTGGCATGAACACGCCTTCCATCTCTCATGACGCTGGTTTTGTTATGACGACTGTCAGTTATTCATCAGTGCTACACGCCATCATCAGAGCTGCGGTTCCCCTTCGTTCATCCACTCATGCACTGATTTCTAACTTTGGTCGATCAGCTGTGAGGCACTTGGACTGTTGATGTACTTGTGTGTGTGTTACCTTGATCCTGGGCATGGTGACCGTGGGGGGTCTGGCTCTGGCCACGAAGCTGTGCGAGGAGCCCCTCTCCACTAGGTGCCTGGTGTACGGCATGTTCACGCGACCACCGGGGCCAAACACGAAGTCCTCGCGCAGGGCATCCACCAACATGACCACCAGCCTTTTAAAGAGGGGCCGAACGAGGCGGGAGGAGTTGGCGGAGCTCCCTGTCATTGAGGAAGAGGAGAACGCGTCAAACAGCTTGCAGGAGAGGGAGAAGCAGGTGAGAAGCAGGAGAACTCACCTGTCCGCGGCTCCGCCGGCAGGTCCGACAGTTTGCTCTTGGATGAAAGAGAAGACTTGACAGGAACGGGGAAGAACCCCCGCAGGAAGAGGGCGACCCCCACCACCTCCAGCAGCAACACGAACGAGGCGAAAACAGACGAACGTATTTTCATGTTGACACTCGACGAACCGCGGCGGTCCCACGCGCTCCTGGCCGCTCGCTAACGAAGCAACATGGCGATGCTCAGGAGGAGAGGAAGACCAAAGGGTTCGGACCCATCCAGGTGGGATTCACGCCTGTAAACCCGTTCCACCTGCCTTCACGATCTCATTTCCTCTTTCGCTTCTTCTTCTTCCTCTTGTTCTTATGGCGGTTGGCAACCAACTTTTGGTGCGTTGGCGTCACCGTCTGGATTGGAGTGTGGACCGCAACACACCAGGCACTAAAGTCTGCTTCTCAGCGCTGTCTTCTCCAGGCCTGAGCTGGTCCAGAGAGTCTGAACTGGTCCAGAGAGCCTGAACTGGTCCAGACCTGAGCTGGTCCAGAGAGTCTGAACTGGTCCAAAGAGCCTGAGTGGTCCAGAGAGCCTGATCTGCTGCTGACATGTCCTACTGTCCTCCTCATCCACCTTCTTCACCACCTCCTCCCTCTGCTCCTGCCCCCCGCGTCTCCCGTGCCCCCTCCTCCCCCTACATATTAATAATAATAATAAGCAGAAGGTCCAGCAGCAGGGGGACAGAGGACTGACCAGCAGCTCCAGTGCTTCTGTGGCTGACAGGAGTGGAGCTTCAGTGGAGAGGTCAGGCCTAAAGCCAGGCTGATGGGAGTCAGGCAGGTTGTTCTTCTGACGACGCTCAGAAACTCTGTTGAAGACTGAGCACTCAAGTATTTTGGACAGGAACGGCAGAACTGAGACCAGCCTGCAACCTGGGCCAGGTTGAGATTGGGCTTTTTGAGCAGTTGTGACCAAGCTGCTTCAAAGCAGTGGAGGGCTTGTTCTGATAAAACGCTGCGTTGCTCTGAGGGACTCGGGGGGCTGTGTTTGTGTCTTGGAATCACAGTCACCTCTGCTGTGGAGCAGCTACGAGTCAACACCGAGTCCAGGACTTTGCCAGCTTGGTGAGTGAGAGGAGGGGCCAGTTTGAGGTCAAAAGAGGAGTGGAGCACCAGAAAGTCATTCAACTGTCTTGTCAGTGTGAATGTTCAGGTCTCCCATGGTGGTCAGGGGTGCGCCATCAGTCAGTAACATGTCTATCCAGAGCTCCCCCTGGTGGGCGGTACACAACCAGAACATGGGCTTGGATGACTGCAGTATTTTTAAAGCGTGGTTTTCAAGTGCTGTGTTGTTGCTAAGTGGACAGAGTTTGGTTTGAGTCCAACTGTCTGGAGGGAGGATGTCTGTGCCACCTCCTCGTCCCGCAGAGCGACGACAGCGTAGTGGACACAGAGTGCAGCAGGGTTCTGTGGGCGGATCCAGATCAGAGTGAGGCTACAAGGTCGCGCAGCCATCCAGCAACTAAAGGGTGACTGGTTTGATCCCCACTTCCCCCGGTGACCATGTCCATGTATCCTTGAACAAGATACTGAACCCCTGATTGGTCCTGATACAGACTGGTGACCCGTCCAGGGTGAACCCCACCTCTAACCTGATGTCAGCTGGGATAGGCTCCACCCCCCACCCCCACCAGTGGTATAGAAAATGGCTGGATGGGTGAGGGTGGCCTGGTGCAGCAGTGGTCCTCACTGTGGCCCCCCAGCAAGAAGGTTGTGGGTGGAGCCCCGGCTGCAGCACGGGGTCTTTCTGGGTGAGTCTCCATGTTCTCCCTGTTCCTGCTGGGTTCTCTCTGGTACTCCAGCTTCCTCCACAGTCCAAAGACATCAAGAGGGACCAGGTTAATCCAGACTCTAAATTGACCGTAGGCGTGGCTGGGAGAGCCAATGGTTGTCTGTCTCTATGTGTTGGCCCTGCCATGGACTGGTGACCTGTCCAGGGTGAAGGCTGCTGGGATAGGCTCCACCCCCACCACCCTCAACAGGAGAAGAGGGAGAACATGGAGGGATGGATGGATGGATCGAGGGATGGAGGGATGATGGAGAGGTGATGGTGGAAGGGTGGAGGGACAGGTGGATGTTTCTTCTCCTCACTGATGTTCAGGACGAATGTGATGGCCGATCTTCAGTCTTTGTGTTGCCTCACTTCTGATGTCAAAGACCTTTACTGAACATTGATTTACAGATTTTAAACAAGAAATCTTGCCTTCCATTACCATCAAAAGCCATGTAGTCCAGATCTGCTCATGACTCCATATCCCAGGTTGCATCGCTCCACGGCTCACTAGGAGGCTGAGATTCTTCCCTCCCACAGCTGCAGGCCAGATGGAGGAGACGGGACTTCCACAGGTTCTGAGGGTTCAGCCCCCGCGGAGGAGCTGATGATTAGGAACTCTGTTGTGCTCCACCGACTGGGAACACCACTTTTATACATGAGTAAAGTATTTAAATGATTCAACTCAAATCAGCTGTCAACTTAATGATCCGTTTAACAAATTTACATTTCAGCTCTTCAATGTTGCAGTACACCATGACATGGACTAGTATACCATGCAGTGTTTGCTGATGACATCATCAAACAGTTTCTTCCCACTGCCATGACTCTCCAAAACAGCTGATCTGTTAACCTGCTGCCCTGCTGCATGGTCACACACTCGTGTTCAACTGGACACCCACTCAAGTCTGCACTACATTGTGGACCTGGCACCAACTGTGTTTTTGCACCATTTTTGTACACATCTTTCTATAGATGTATATGCTTTCTATTATTTATTTTTATTCTTCGAATTCCATGAGTGACACCAACAGCCGGAGTCAAACTCCCTGTCTGTTGTGAAGATTCTTGGCCAATAAAACTGATTCTGATCTGCTATGACCATCCTTGTTGGTTAAAACCAACTGAAGCATCGTGGGGGGGGGGGGGGGGGGGTGTGTTTTACTCTTTTCTTCTGTTGCGGGTAGGTTTATATGTCGTCATCTGACAATGTGTCCATGTGCTCAAGATGGTAGAGTCCAGCCGCCACCTCGTTGTGCTGTTTTAGTTTCCTTTGAGATGAACTCGTCTCATCGCACCGTCGCTCCTGAGCGGCGTGAACGGGTGCCGTCGCCGTTGTGAGCTGATGCTCCACTGCCCTTCAGAGACCAGCCGGACTCAGCAAACACTGAGGTTTTACCTGCACTTCAGCAGTGACAAAATGAAGAAAAGTCAGTAGTATAAACTGAGTTCTTGGGTTTTTAGATGTCCAGTGAACATTCTAATATTTTCTGCCATCCTGACTCATACCTGATCGTTTGTCCCAAGAAACTGAGGAGCCAGTGAAGAGGTCCTATGAGGTATGGAGGTGCCTTGTCTCTGGCAAATGGCAAACTGGAATTCGTCTGTTTTTTCCATGTCAAGTCTTTACTTGCTGCACCAAACTACAGAGCATATTATCATGAAGTACTGGCACTGGCGAGCAGTACCGGTACCATCAAATCATAATGATACCCATCCTGGCGGTCACCTGTGGAGGGTTGGGTCGGTGGTGATGATGTTGACACACAGTGTCACTCGAACACTCATACAGGACATGACGCACAAGCAGCTCTCGCCATGTTGCTGCTAGTCATGGGCTGAAGGGCACACTGGAGTAACGGTGCTTCCAGAGTCCCTCCTCAGCTCGTTTGGTCTCAGGGCTACAAACAACCTGAACATCCTGAGTCTGTAACAGTGCTGAGGTGGTGGTGTCGCTTGAGTACCAACCCACTTGGAGCAGTCAAAGTTTGCCTGGTATGCTGGCTCTCCTCAGGATACGGCTGGGTATGAACAAGCGTACTGTAGGGACGTTGCGCATCACAAAAAATATCATGTACCCTATTTGAGCCCTTAAAAATCAAGGGTTTTGTCTCATGATAACAGTAAAAAATTCCTCGTTTCCAACATGAAGCATAAAACCCCGATGAAGCGTTCAGGCTGAGAAGCGGTCCTTGGGGAGAAATGTTTGGGAGAGCTGCTGTGGATACGCAAGTTCCCGCCAACCAGAAACAGCTGTGCTCCACCTGGTGAACATGGAGGGAGGCTCATGACTGTGAGTTCAAGCTGTGACGTGAAGCCTTCAGCGACTCGTTTCAATGATTGAACAAAACTCTGAACTTCCCAAGTGGAGACTGGTGTACAATCGATGAACCGCAATGTTGCTGAACTGTTTGATTCCTAGAAATTCACACTGTTTTTATCCGTGTACTCTTTAGTGGAACTGCTCATCGGTTGTCGACTGGAATGTCAATCAGAATGTCTCTGTGCGACCAGATTCTGCCTCCATGGCCCACAGCAGCCAACATGCAGCTGCGCACCTCAGGGCTCCGGCAGAACGCCCAGCATCAACCAGCTTCAACTGTTCCATCCGCCGCTCTAAGTCCTGCTTCTATGACGACTACAAGGAAAAGTGGGGTAGTTAGTTACTGGTGACCATTGACCAGGCAGACTAACCCTTCTACGTCCACAGAAATGTCAGCTCAGTGGTTCATGTCATAAAGTGACCAAGACGAAGGAACAGATTTGGATTTACGGTCGCGTTGTGTTTTGCACTGATCTTTTGTTCTTGACGTGTTTAATCTTTAATAAAGAGGTGGGTTCTAATTAGCGTCCACTAATCCTTTCTCTTCATTAGCTGGCTCGTTTCTCACCGTCACTTACTGGATTACTTACTGTGCTGTGGAGCCCGACTGACCGGGGTGAGACCAGCCGGCTGTAACTCAGCCCTGCCACAACAGCCAGACACTCAGGTAGTGACGTCACCGCTGTTCTCCTACAACACTCGGCTCCTCAGGCCCCCATCCAGGCAGTGCCGTCTCCCCAGGCAGAGGAGCAAGTCCCTGGTGAACTCCTGTGCAGACTCCTTGTAGGGGCACATTGATGTCGGGAAGGTTCAAAGTCTCCTGCGGTTTCATTACATAAGTCCTCCCAAGACCTGGACAGGAAAGCCCTCCTCACCCCGGCCTCGGTCCAGGAGAGGCAGCAGCAGGACCTTGCACACGCAGAGGCTCTAGCAACTTAACTTGCCTGTCGTCCGTTCAATGTCAGAGGCAGAGGAGGAACTGATGCCTCCTACAAACCAGCACAAATATCTTTTCATTCAAGAAAGGTGCCAGAGTTTTTAATAAAGAGATGTTAAATACAATCAGACAACACTATGAGCGCGACTGCAGTTTAGTCCTTCCTCTTCAGAACTTTCACGATGGTGTCTTTGGGGATGGCCACATTGCCAACGAGTCTCATCCTCTTCTTGCCTTCAGCTTGTCTCTTCAGGAGCTTCATCTTGCGTGAGATGTCACCGCCGTACTAGAAACAGACCCCAATTCACATTTTACACTCAAACAGAAAACTCACAAATATTCATTTTACTTGGATTTACTTACACATTTCGCAAGAACATTTTTCCTGTATGCCTTTATCCTGAAAGAACCACAGGCGGACACATTACTCATTACAGGCATGGTCGAGGTTGTTGAACACAGATGAGTCACTGTCAGAGCTGACATCACCACGGCAACTCTATAATTGCAGTCTCTATGGAAGACTTGATCACAACAGGAATAATAAGGGCTATGGGGCACAGCTGTGTCTCCTTTTGGCAAATGAATCACACTCAGACTCAAGTGTGAGGCGGAGCCTGACCCAGGTCAGCCTGGCTCTGAGTTACTACCTCCAACGGGAGGTCATGTGATCACCGAGGAAGCTCATGTGATGGGGAGGTCATGTTTCCAGGGACATTTGTTTGAGCGTAGCCAGGGCTGGGGAAGGACAGATGCATTGAACCTGATGAAAAATGTCCTTTTTTTAGACTTTGGTTATGGCTGAGGTCCTGGTGGCAGAAGTCTGCGACCTCTGAGTGCCTGCTGATGTCTGAGCGGCATTGTGACAGGCCCAACTCTTAGAGGCCTACTACACAGCACAGGACTTATACTCACGTCTCTCTAGCGATAACATTATTTCCAATCGCTGCCTGAACAGCAATCTCAAACATCTGCCTTGGTATGGAATCTTTGAGCCGCTCACACATGCCTTTCCCTGCAACGTACGCCTGGGTCCTGAAATGAACACACAACTGTCAGATTCACAAACAAAAACCCTTTCACGCGCAGCGTACATTTTCAGAATAAAGCAGAAATAAAAACCCATCATTCCTCTAAGGCCAGGGCTGCATGAGCTCTGTCTGGATTACAGCGCTGTTACCAACTGGCCTTTCAGAACGTTTTACTGGAACCGCAGATGAAGGACTTAAAGACAAAATTTATTGAAAGAGTGACACCTGCTGGAAAAAATATATCACATCAACACCTAACCCTATTTAAAACACTGGAAACTCTATGAATGATGACCAGCAAGGACAGAAGCTGTGACTCCATGCCAGGGTTGTCATACACGTCTTCAGTGACGCATGAGCCTTTTGTCTTGAAGTGATGGAGCGACTCGGATCAAATCATTCGGCAGGAATGTCTTCTGTCCACCAGTGTCGCAAGTGTTTTAGGGAGCCACCGTTCACAGCAGGACCCTGCTCCAGACCATAATTACTGTTGCTAATCACTCCTGTGTTTACTGCACCATCACATGCCAGCTGCTGTGATGGTGCAATCTGTTCATTCAAACTTGATTATTTTCAACTCACTGCCACCTGATTTTATTAGAAACATGCAAGATCAGATAACGGATCAATCCAGCATCTGCAAAGATATCTAGATAGATAAACTCTCTGCTCAAGGCAGCAGTGCAGACCTTCAGGACGGCTACAAGAACCTTGGGATCCCCCAGGCTAGTGGAACCATGAGGAGGCTGAAGGAGGCCGGCCACAGCCAAACACCTCCATAGAGTCAGGAGGTCCTGAGAGGTCCGCTCAGTGGGAGGAACCGAGTCCAAGCCACCAGCACGAAGCCCTGCCAGACGCAAGATCCCTTGCTGAGAGAATCAGCTGCCAAAGGAGGAGGTGGAGGCCCCTGGTACCAGGACCAGGAAGCTCCTCACCCTGCAGGGAGGGTTCCACCCAAAGTCCAGCACCCTGAAACTGGACACTGAGAGGGGCGAGGCAGACCCAGGACAGGTGAGTGTCAGGGCCACAGTCTAGGACCAGACCACCAAGATCCAGGACTACATCAGGAAAATGTCCCACGAGATGAACTGCTGAGTGAAAACCTCAGGCAGCAGGAACCTGATGCTGCAGAGGAGGAGGAGGGACCATCATGGAGGAACGTGCCCCTGCAAGGCAGGAACCGCCTCCAGGTAGAAGAAGAGTTTGATATCAAGAGTCCTACCAGGGGCTGGAGAAGGCTGGACTGGAGACACCACAGATGCTCCACTCATGACAGCACAGGACCAGGACCAGGACCAGATGGATAGAGGCTGTGGTCTAGACCACTAGACAGGTCCTCAGGAGCAGGCTGGGGTCTAGACCACCAGACAGGACCCCAGGAGCAGGCTGGCCCAAGACGCTTGAGACGATTCAGCACTTAGTAGCAGGAAGAATGCAGGCAGGAAGAGCCTCCATGGAGCACCAGAACCAAGGGGCTGCATAGTGAAGTGAAGGTCAAAGGTCAGGATTGACCCTCCTAATGTGGTGGAGAAAAATCCAGCTAGGATCCTGGGGACTTCCAGGTCCAGACAGACTAACTGGTGCTGATGAGAGGAGGGACCAGCATGGATGCTTCCAAACCCAGTGTGGGTGACAAAGAAACAACCTCTCACCCAGTGGTACAACATCCACAAACGGCGACTGCTCTCAACTGGAGACTGATGAGGTACAATGAACAGGCTCCAGCGAGGAGCAGCCAGGACGACAAGTCAGAGATGCTGCTGCCTTCTTCAACTGTTATTAACATTTCCATGTTTCCTCCATTCTGTGTTATAAACTGTTTTCTTCTCTGTAACAACATCTCCTGCACGTCTGCCCCTCCTGGTGAGGGATCCTCCTCCCCTCCTCACCCTGAGGTTTCTCAGATTTTTCCCTGTTAAAGGTTTTCTATGGAGTTTCTCCTCAGTCGATGTGAGGCTCTGAGGGCAGAGGATGTTGTTATGATGCCATGAAGCCTGGAGACAAACTGGTGGTGGAAACAGGCTACAAAGAAAACTGCCTTGCCTGTGGCAGGACTCCCGAAAGCTTGTCCAATGGGTGCCATCACCCTAATAACTACTGCTACCAGTGCGTTGACTACACTTCCTGCTCCGGTATTTGGTGCTTGTCTGGGATACCTGTCACTTTAAAGTTCATAGAGCTTGTGAAAGAGGAAATGGTTGTAACAGCTGAAGAACACGGACGACTATGTTTGACTTAGATTTGTTCCAAAGCGATTCTTCCTGTAGTCCAATTGACTGCTACTGTAAAAATGACCCAGCTACAATAGCAGCCCACTGCAGGTCTCAGTGTTGCCAGGGCAACCTGAGCTGGCTGATAGCGCTATGACTGAAGAGTCGGTTGCCTGAAAGGCTGATTGTGAGCTCTCACAGCTTCAGGCAGCAGGTAATGTGCATGATGAGTCCTACAGGTGAGCCAAAACCCCTGTTACCCTGCCTGGCTATGGTCCCCGGGCAGCTCTGGGTCTAAGGATGAGACTCGGCTCAAAGAGCACATGGCCCAGCTATAGATGGAGTCTAGGGGTGATGCAGAACAGACAAGCACAGCACACGGCAGTACAAGCTTGATCCTCCTAGTAACTACCGTCAACAGGCTGTTTCATCCAGCGTGTCAAACACGTTGACTGCTCCAGTAACGACGGACCACATGACAAACACACGTCAACTCATGCAGGTCTGACGGTTCTCCCCATCTGCCGTTAACAGAGCCCTACCTGTGTATTATTGTGCTGAGCTCTTCCACGGCAGACCCATTCAGCAGAATATCCATCTTTACCAGATCAGCAGCCTGGTAGCCTGCATTCTCATAATCAAAGCTGTGGAGGAGGACATGACGATCAGGTGACAGGGGAAGACAATTCTAGACTCTAACTGCCTGTCACTCAAGACATCGACACATTATAAATGTATTTTACAAAGATGGTTCAAATACACGTCATTTTTGGGGATTTTCAGTTCTAATCTCTAATTTAATGTTGCTCTTTTCAAGCTGCAAACACAAACTCCCAAAGGTCCAATGAGGACTATGACTGAAAGTGACTGAAATGATCATTCATCCATTGAGATTAATTTTACCTGGCATATCCAGAAGACAGCGATTTCAGGTGGTCGTAGAAGTCAAACACAATTTCATTCAAAGGAAAGAGATACTTCATCATGATGCGGTGATCATCTATGTACACCAGATTCTTCTGGATTCCTCTGCGGTTCTACAGCACCACAAACAACTCCAAATCAATAGTACTTCCTTGTTTCTTGGATGTATTTTCAGTATTATTTATCAAATCAGACTGAAAACTGAAAGTACAAGGCCAAGAAATGATTTTGAAATCTTTCCCAAGGTATTGAGCTTTGACTACAAAGACGTTCTCAGTTCAGGGGCGAGTCTCCGCGGAGGATCTCAAAGAGTTCCTGAGACATTGCAATCGTTAGAATGGGACGGACCACCCAGAGACATTACATTACAGCCTGCAGCTGACGCCATCATGGACGCAAGGAATCAGCCTAACGCATCCACAGCTTCTCTAACTTGAAATCCATTTCCACTCGAATGTTGAGAGGCAGACATTCATGTCAGCTGCTTGCTAATGATTCCTGTAGAAGGATTAAATGGAGGATAGACAGAGGCAAGGATGTGTTCAGAGGTGATCTCACCAAGCAGAGAGACATGATCTTCCCACTGTAGGTGTCTGGCATTAGAATGGTCCCCAGCACCATGGGCTCCAAATACTGGGACACCAGCAACCTGTCTGGGAACTGAGCAGGGTTCACGATGGTTATCTCCTCACTGCCAAGCTCCTGGAAGAAGATCCAGTAAGAGGGTGACTACTGATGTTCCATTTGTGCTTTTATTTCTCACAAGTGGACAAATGTCGTGGTCTTTCAGCAGGTCCCGCTTCAACGAAATGACTCCAAATAAGGCAGCAAGATGCCCTAACCCAATTTGAAGGATGTCCCTGTACCAACCAGCTCCCAACTCTGAACTGAAGGCCAGAGGGGACCCAGCTGTACCACTCTGTGGCTCTAGAACCCCCTGCCTGAGGAACTGCAGTGTGCTACATCAGTATCTTCTTTTAAATCCTTCTCATATTATCCTTTTGGCTTTATTTTGTTTTTTAATCAAGTTTTCAATCTTGAATCATCAATCCTTTATTTTTCTCACCTACTGATTTTTCTGTATTCACACCACCAAGAACGCTAAGTTGTCAGCATCATTCTGCTTTTATTCAGATTCAGAAAACTTTATTTATGCCGGGGGGCAATTAATAGAGCAGAGAGCAGTGCAGTTGGTTAGCAGGATTACACAAAAATGAGGAGGCTGAACCTGACAGATGTAGTGGGGGGACACAGCAAGGTGAGCCTTGTTCTTCTGGGGTGGAGCTGTTTTTCACACTGGCTGAGATCTATGTGCTCCCAGTGCTCTGCTGCTGATTTTGCTTTTGCAACACCATATTAACATCTTTCTGCAGCAAGCGAGCGACTCCAGCCTGCCTCCATTCATCATCAATTTAAAGAGTCAGTGGAAGGTTGCCTGTGACAGCGCAACCCTGACTTCTACTGTGAGAGCAGAACAAGGCTCTTACCTTGATGAGTTTGGCTGAAGACAGGATGGCCTTGTAGGGCACAGTGGGCGCCGTCATAATAACAGAGGCGTTGTACTCCTGCTCCAGCCTCTGATTGAACACCTCCATATGAAGAAGACCCAGGAAGCCGAGCCTGCAAGATGACACACAAGTTTGAGAATTAACACTCATTCTAATTACAAAGACTTCAATTTTTAGCAACTCTGTCGGGGAAGATTCTCGGCCATCCAGGTCTTGGTATCTCGTCAGTGCTGTGTCGTAGGCAACTGGACTGTTTCAGTTTTCATAAAAATGTTTTTCCTCTCATCAAGAGGGTTCTTCAGTTCTAGTTTCTGGTGGGGAGTTGCAAGCTTTTTAGACTCTGAGTGGGTGTTACCTTCTAACAAGAGCCGTTGCCTCGACCAGTGTGTTGGTGGTTTGTTGGTGGTTTGAACCTGGATTCAACCATTATCTATGTGAGTCGTTCGGGCCAGTGGGGACTCCAGCTGTGAATGGGTGTTGAGGTTCCGGGGTATCAGGACCATGTTGTAGGTGGGGGACAGGTAAGGCTCCTCTTTCAGGGATGGGCACTCCAGTTTGACAGAAATAGCTTCCCTTACTCCTCTTTCAAACCATCCGTCCTCTCAATGTGTCTTCAAGGAAACTGAAACAGTCCAGTTGCCTACAACACAGCGCTTACGAGATTTCAAAAACTGTCTAGCTTGGAAATCTTACATTTTGTCCATAGAAAGTTGTTTCTTGGCATATAAATCATAGAATGTGATGTCTAAGTTAAGAACTCCTTAAATTTGCAGAATATCTGTTCTGCAGCAACTGTATGTCTCACAAAGCCCCCCACTTCTGCTCTAGCAGTGTTCTAGGTCTACCTGACCTCCAGCCAGCCCCCAGGGCCAGACTGCTGTCTCTCTGCACAGTGACGCTTGAGTCATTCAGGGTCAGTCTGTCAACGGCACTGCGAAGGCCGGGGTATTCTGACTGGTCCGTCGGATACATGCCTGAGGAGCAGAAAACTGCACATCAACACAATTCTACTCATTTAGTTATTGCGAGTACCCACTGCACCTCCTCTACCAGCTCGTGACACAGGGAGGGGACTTCACCTCTTAATCAGATCCGTCTGTCTCATGTCTGCAAGTGGTGTGATTGAGGAGTTTCTCTCAATTTAAGCTCTTACTGTTTTACTGACAGTGAATTTATGTAAGAGGCAGATGAGGACAGTTCTCACCAGCGAAGACCATGGCTTTGGCTGGTTTGAAGCCTGGCAGAGCTTCCGCAGGCCGATCCTTGAGGTAGAAGGTGTCACCGATTTGGGCCTCCTTCACGTCCTTCATCCCTGCTATGATGTAGCCCACCTGGCCAGCAAACCTGCACAGCAGTCCACCACAGTCACACCGGTACAGTGACAACCAAAATCACAAAGCATTCTTTTATTTATCTCCCCTGTGAACCGGGGGGAATTACAAAAGGCTACATGATAACTCCGTCGGCTTCACTCTCATTTAAGCAGTTCTGGGCTGCAACAGACAGAATGAGGATATACTGGACCAAAACTCACTAATACAGAATAAAGATGACATCTTTGGTGAGGCAATGTCTGTGTGAGAGGTGCATGAGCGTAGCAACAATGTTTCTACTTTATTATATACACAAATATATAAATTACAGCAGTGAAAGTGCTGGTGGAAACAATCTTCATCCCTTCTGAACATGTGACGGATCCATGGATGTACACAGACTAAATTACTTAAGATCCACTCCCGATGATGTTAACCTCTCCAGAACCCTGAAGAACATTGGCACGGTGAGCTTTGGAATATAAAACTATAAAACAGCACTTTTCTTTTCAGGCAAATTCTCCACATTTGCGAACCTGGTCTGAATCAGCGATTACATCAACCGTCAATTCCTCAGCACCCAATTTAGAACTCAGTACATCTATCTCACACCTCTTTAATGTACCGTCCTAAAAAAGTTACTCTCCAACATCTACAAGACAGTGATAGAGACAGACACCCCTATGAGGCTACCACCTGCCAAATAGGAATCAGATCTTTCTGTTGCTACCGATGCCAATTTCTGGACCCAAGGCTGCAAAAATACATTTCTCATGACCAAAAAAACTAACCTGCAATTGATACAATTTAAGGTTATCCACAGGACTCACCTCCCAGGACATACATTATTTTGCATGGGCTTCTCCTCAGACATCTGTCCCCACTGCCCTCAAAACTGCCTGGACACCTGTATTCATGCACTCTGGCACTGCAA
Organism: Aulostomus chinensis; assembly: GCF_037954235.1. NCBI lineage: Eukaryota > Metazoa > Chordata > Actinopteri > Syngnathiformes > Aulostomidae > Aulostomus > Aulostomus chinensis. Next base: position 6,962,983 of record NC_141332.1, on the reverse strand, counting down.
CCTCACAAAACAATGTAGGAATTGACTTAATAGAGAGGTCAGAGGTCACAGGTAGGAGCCTCAGGAAGTATTTTATGAGTTCCTGTGGCCACCTTGACCTCAAGGCACAAAAGGGCAATAGACCAGGATGAAGGGGGGAGTTGAGAAGCAAATATTTAACAGGTCTTATTTCCTATATCCTATAGTCATTGCTTTGATGTGGAAACCATCTGCCCTTTGTTGTTGATGGTATCAAGGTTGGGTCATTGTACAGATCAGCAGAGAACATTCAGCAGTCTTGTCTCCATGCTGCATGGATTAAAGAGACTTGATTCATCACACCGAGTCTGTGATTCTTCAGAGAATTAGCAACTCTCAACGATCTACAAGGAGAATTTCCCTTACATTTTGGCGACGAGGATGGGATGGACGCTCTGCTGACTGACACCTGCACTGAAGGTCAACTGACGGCAAGAGTCTCATAGGACTCAGGGAAAGTTCCACTCCGACAAACGGAGGACAGGATCCCGCCTGAGGTCAGGAGCGGGTGGCGGACAGCAGACGCTCCATCTATTTTTTAATGAGCAAGTACGGTGTTATGAATCAATCTCTACACGAGTTGTGTAATTCCTGTGTGGTCGCAACCTTGAGTTGCCATGTAATTCTTGCGTAGTCCTGGAAGTTGGAGGTAAAAAGAAAGAAAAACTAAAAACTAAAAAAGACGAGATATCTATGCAGCAAGAGGCTGTTAAAATGTTGATTCACATGAAAAGAGCTCATTTTCTATATATATATATATGTCACAATGTTGTGTGTTTGTCTACGTATGTGGTATGTGTTATTAAGAAATAGTGAGGAGCTCTAGATAATCCTTTTAGATATAACCTGAGATGGAAAGAAGAGCGGTTGGTGCTAAGGTCATTAAATATATATAGTAATAATATACTAACATTATATATCATAATATAGGGTGTCCCATCACAATAAAATGGGCGTATGAGTGAAGAACCTATGAGAATAATAAGAACAAAACTTTGTTGTGACTCATTCAGTGTCTAGTATGTTCTCATACTAAAGGGGTACGTTGCTCGGACTTTGTCGTCCAAACTACCCGGCTGAACAAGTTACTCAAAGGTAGAGTGTGGATGATAAGATCCAACCATACTTGTATGGGAAGATCAGGGTGATTGTGGAATAAATCTGTGTGACTGATGAGCCCAAATTGAGAGTCTAAAGCACTCCTGTCCCAGTAGTGAGTCGGGTAGAATTATGGGGAACAAAACGGGGAAACTAAAACCATTACCTGACCCTCTTACAGGTCCTGCTAAAATAATGGCAGACAAATGGGGAATAAATGTGGTTGAGGATGTTCCACTTTGGCACAATGCTACTCAGGAGGTGTTTCCATTGAAAGGCACATTGAGCACTGATTGTTTAAGGAGGTGTAGAGTATTGTTAGAAGAACACATGAAGGGAAAGAAAGTAGGAAAGAAAAAGATGGACTGGCAAGTTTATCAAAGGTGGGAAGGAGAAGCAGAGATAAGAGAAGCTAAGTCGGTAACAGGATTGATGTTGAAGCAAGAAATGAAAGGAGAGAGTACGTGTGAAAGAAAGGAGAAAAAATGTAGGGCTAGAAATCAACAAATGGCTCTGCCTCCTCCATATGCTGTCTCCACGCCTGCAGCCCCCCCTCCAGAAACACTTCTCTACAGGGGACCACCGCTGCAACTGAGCCCCAACAAGGAACTTCTGCAGAAAAGGAGGAACAGACAGATTTGTACCCTGACCTGTCTGTTCTCTCTCTGACTCCAAAAACCCAGCAGACTGACATTGGTTCTCCCAAGAAACGTAGAGCAGCATCTCTCAACTACTGGTTACGGAGTCAAGAAGATAAAGGGGGTGTACCACAAATGCCTATGATGATGCAAATGCACATTGGGATCCAGATGAACTGAAGGAAATGGCTGAGGAGCTACCTGATCCACAAAAGACTGGAGGTGAGAAATGGGTCATAGCTATGCATCAGTTGTTGTCTACCAGCAGGGGGGCCAACAGCATCATGTACCAAGACAAAGGTCTCACCAGACAGGCAGAGGAGGAGAAAGAATGAATCCACAGCCTGTGGGTCCAAGGTGGACGGATGGGAGGTTGAGATGCTACAAATGCGAAGGCTATGGACACATCTCAAGTAACTGTGCTACCCCAGACAACTTCCAGCAAGACGACTCCTGGCCACATGCGCCACCTGCAGGACTGTCTATCCATTCCCCCGGACTCCCAGTGACACAACCATAGGAGACAGCGGACGCAGGTCAGAGCACTGAGCAGCACATTGACATAAGTACACACCCTGACACTCACAGCAATGCTGATAAACCAATTATCACATACCATCAATGCATGCACTTAACATTAGAAGAACCGAGTTCGTGATTCCTCCGAGAATTAGCAACTCTCAACGATCTACAGGGAGAATTTCCCTTACAACAATTTTGGAAGAAGGTCACAGGGTTACTGTCCACTTTCTTTGGCTGCTGCATCCCAAACTCCCCGTGTCTCTGGCTGCTTGGACACCACTACAATCAACTTGAACAGTTTTAACAACACAACCTTGTTGGTTGGGTTTAATCTGTTTGACACATTAGAAAGGCCGGCTATATAATGGTATTTTAGTTGAGTTATTTAAGAATTATTTTCCTACACAGGAGATCGAGGCAATCACGCCGACTCTATTCAGCACACCTGTCGCTGGGTGATGGGTTTTTGTTGTGCTACTCTTTTTACAAGTTAGAGGATCTAATGAAATTTGATATTTCTTCTAGTAAGTTGCAAGCTGTTTTCTTACACAGGGAATCTATTATGTGGGTCATATAGAGCTCTAGGTGCCAGGGGATGATTCACCATGTGTTTTTATTTTGACAATCTTTTTATTAACATTAGAAAGTCTTGTTATTCTAGCTATTTATTTCAATGAGTTATGAAAAAACGATTTTCCCTACATGGGAGATCTCTGTTGCTACAGCAGTTCTGCCTGGCACACGTGGGAGGACTTCGTTTTGGTTTGTTGACCTGTGTTTGGGAATGCTTTGATTTAATACCTGGAAATGTCCCACATGTGCTGCTCTTCACTGTTAAACATCAGCAGAACAAGGAAGCCTTCGTCAGTGACATGGAGTCAGTGTCGTGCTTTTTTTAATCCCTCCTCCTCCCCCACTTTTCCCCCTTCATGAACTAATTGAATTTTAACAGAATAGAAGTCCACGTGTGGAGGTCTGTAATGTCTGTTTTAGCCCGGTGTTTAGCTTTGCTGTATACAAGTGATGAAGTGCCACAATTTAAGTGTTAACGGTTCAACTGTAAGCTGATGACTGCAAACCTGAATGCGGCCCTGTATGCACTCAGCTGCAGCTGCATTTGTATGTGTTCAAAAGAGGGAGAAAGACAAACCCAACAGCGTCAAAACAAAAGAAAAAGATTTTCAACAGGAATCAGAAAAGGGGACCCCAAGAACAGAGCCAAGGAAACGACTGAATCTTGTTTTGACTGTTTCAACTGTGCTGGTCTCATGTATCTGGTTTGTGTATCAACAACTGAATGTTATTGCCACTGCAGTCCTGCTGGGATGTGACAGCAGACACGTCGCTGCACTACTGGGACCGCCGCTGTGTATTATGTTTTGCTCTCAATCAATGACACACTTGGTCAGCTCCAAAGTGGTGAGAACACGTGTCAGCAAGTTTGCACAGGTTAACCTACAGTGTCTGCGTTGGCTGCTCCTCTGGCCGGAGAAGCCCCAGTTCATTGACCTCATAGGTTTTGCCAAGATGTGATGAAACAATCTTGTCCCCCTTATTGACCTGGCCTCCAAACACAGCGATGTTAGCCACCACTCCTCTGTAGTGGTTGAAAGAGGAGTCAAACACAAGGGCTTTGAAAGGGTCATCAACATTTGCCATAGGCCTGAGAAGAAAAGAACAGGAGACTTCAGGGTCAGAGGTCAAGCATGTCTCCCTGAAGAAATGACACCCGCTGGAGCTTCTTACGGGGGAATCCTGTCCACCACTGCTTGGAGGACCTTTTCAGTGTTTGTTCCAAGTTTAGCTGAAATCTGAAAAGGATGCGTTGAGAAAATCAGAAATTTACTGTGGAACACAAAAGGCAACGCATGTTTTCTAACTCACCCGAATACAGTCCTCACGAGGAATATCAAACACCTTCTCAATCTGGGATTCCACACTTTCTGGATCAGCATTTTTCAAATCAATCTGAGGGAGACGAACATCCTAATACAATAACCTTCCATGCTGCAATGGAGAACAGAATAAAGGTGTGATGAGAAATAAGCAGGAATGTACCTTGTTGATGATAGGGATGATGGTCAGCTGAGCTTCAAATGCCAGGTAGAAGTTGGCCACTGTCTGGGCTTGGATCCCCTTCAAACGCCAAGAGCACATCAACAATCAGAGTTGGTATAGCATCCACAGAGGCAGCTGGAATTCAGGGTTTGTACCTGATTGGCGTCCACGATCAACAAGACCCCTTGGCAAGCAGTGATGGATCGAGACACTTCGTAGCTGAAGTCAACATGACCCTGAGGACAGAGAGGTGTACCGACGTCAATGAACAATAATCCACTGGTTCTCTCTGTCCATGCAAAGTGAGTTAGAGGGATCAAGAACCAGAGTGTTGTTTTAATTCCCTGAGTTTTTGTTGATCTCAAGAAGATCTTTCTTGCCCTGCATGACATCTGGGGCTCACATATTTTAAGCTGGCGACAACAAAGCTGTCCAAACATTACACAATCATGACCAGCTGGAGCATTCTGTTGAACCCCTTCACAGCCATGCTGAACCAGAGGTATTCTAGCTGTTTTTGTTAGTGCCGATCAAAGAGTTTATGGATGAGCAAGCATGTTGCTGGATGAAGGGGACAGTGGAGGACTCTGCATGTGAGAGCTCTGAGGCAGTCTTTTGTTCCAAGTCGCAGGTCTCCATGAGCTTCAAGCTAAAGACATCTGGCAGGATTTTTCTGACTTCTGGGGACACCGAGAAGTCAAGCAAGGAGAGAAAGTGTCTAGGTGAGCTAAAGACACCTAACGTTTGGTAACTGAGAGGAAAACTACATTTCTGGTGGCAAATCCACTTCCAAGACAGAAGTCAGGGCCCAATAACACTGCTCAAAAAATTAAAGAACACTTTGAAAACACATCAGAACTCAATGGGGGGAACAAATCATGCTGGATATCTACACTGATACGGATTGGGTAATGTGTTAGGGTTGAAAGGATGCCATATCATTTGATGGAAGTGAAAATTACCAACCTACAGAGGACTGAATTCAAAGACACCCCAAAAATCTAAGTGGAAAAATGATGCGGCAGGCTCCTCCATTTTGGTTTGGCCCCCATGTGCTTGTACGCGTCACGAGGGCATGTATGGCGTCACATTTACATCACAAGTCCACCACCAGCATGGATTACACTCGCGAGGTTCAATGTGTGCGAGGAGCGTAATACAAGCACGTGGTGGACTTTTGGCGTAAATTTGACACCACGGGCATGCTCCTAATGAGATGATGGATGGTGTCCTTGGGTATCTCCTCCCAAACCTGGACCAGGGCATCACTGAGCCCCTAGACAGACAGAGGTGCCAACCAGTGTCTTCTACAGCACTAGTGTCCTTTTAGACCACCAATTTCTTTCTGGATAACTAATGTCCTTCTAGATTAATGGGGGCCTTTCTAACCAATCAGTATCATACAAGAGCACAAGTGTCCAACTGGACTTTTAGGGTCCTTTAAGTCTGCGAGCATCCTTCTAGAACACTGGTGTCCTTCTAAACTAATAGTGTCCTGGTACACCGCCCATGTCTTTCCGGAGCACGACTGTCCTTCTAGCCCACAAGGATCCCTTAAAAAAAAACCCAATGTGTTTCTAAAGCACTGGTGTCCTTCTCGACCACTGATGTCCTTCTGGATCCTTGGTGTCCTTCAGAAACACCAGTGGGTCATCTGATGAGTTGCTGCCCTCAATTCTTAAGACTGTGCTCGTATTGTGGCAGGTCCACAGTAAACAGAACAGCATCCCTCTACCTGTTCAGCGACTATAGAATGATTGCTGTCTGGACCACAAACCTACTGGACTCCTGTAGCTTTCAGGCTGTCCTACATACGTCGTTATGCTCATCTCTCCGTATGCAAATGAGTAAACGGAGAGCTCACACCTTCCTCAAGACACCAGCTTTTAAAAACATCACAATGGCTGCTTCTGCCATGCAGTTGTGTTCTGGGTTGAGACTCGGCGAGAGCAGTCGCACTCCTCCTCTCTCCTCCTCTTCTTTCTGTCTGACTGTCATTCTTTGTCTCAACTTCTATCCAACACAGCTGTGAGCTCTCCACCAAAATTAATCATGGAATTGATCAGCTGGTCTCTCAATGCTAGTGACACCATTTTTCGACAAGGAAATCAGGATCGGAGGAACCTGCCTGTCCGCATGGAACCGACCCTGCGGGCTACGTTCTCGATTCCTGGGGGAGATGGCGTATCGCATGCTTGACACCTCCCTCCGTGGAGGACATCGAGGACCTCTACATATTTGGGTTCATTGTTGTGGGGCTTCTCCTCCTCAGACTTGGAGGTGCCCTCACATACCACAAAATTGGCAAGACGCTGGCTGCCACCAGATGTCGATCTCCACAACTGACCGTCATTTACAACGCAATTATTGAGGCTGGCAGAGCGGAGCAACAACAGACTCTTGAACTGAAACGCAGGATGGAAACCATCTCGGAGCAGTTGGCCGCTAAAGGCGACTTATACTTATACTTGTGGACTCACTGGTGTGTCAATGAGGTTCAGGAGGTGCTGCTGGCCCAGGTGGTTGTAAAACAAGGAGGCAGTCTGGGCCTTGACAGTTATCCCTCGCTCTCGCTCTACCTGGAGCTTGTCCAGCACCTGTTGGTTCTTCTCAGCCTTTGTGATGGCACCTGGAGGTCAGTAAGACAGCCTCATAAACAGACCATTTATTCTTCAGGAGCTCGAGTGAGAAGCAGAGATTTAGTTGGTGCTGACTAGATACCGTAACTCAGTGGTTCCCAAATGGTTGGATGTGCCCCGGGTGAAGGGGGCACAAATGAATGCAATGTCTAAATCAATCCAGCACCAGCATCAGTCTCTGAGTTTCTGGATCAGCATTTTTCGAATCCCCCCCCCCCACTGAGACAGTCTGAGAACCACTGCTGCTTCTACCTCCTTCTTAGCTTCTACTTCTTCCAGAGACAGAGAGCAGGCCACAACCTAAACTGGCGTGTATGAGACGCCCCATGGTTCTGGCCTGCTGTTCAGAGTGATGACACATAAATGCAAGCATCCCTGGGGGAGAGAGCCAACATGCGGGACCTGTCATTTCCAGCAGCCTGTCAGCCAGAGTGCTTTTCCCGTGGTCGACGTGAGCGACGATGCAGAAGTTCCTGATTCTGTCCACGGGGAACTTGGCCATGTCGACGACGTCCTGTACGATGGAGACAGAAGCCTTGAACTGACGGACATCTCCTTATTCTAGCGTTCCATTTTTCATCTTTCTTTCTGACTCTGAATGTGGCAAGAACACGAGCAGGACTTGGATCAGCATCCTTCAAGACTCGGTTCATCGTTACCCTTGCCGGACTCTCACGTCCTCCTACCTTGTCCGCATGAGTGCTGAAGCCCGCCGCCGCCAGACGGGAGCCGCCGGGTAGCTCGGGGAGTCTCTTCACCCACCGCCAGTGAGTCAGCACTGAATAACTGACGTTATAGTTGCAGGTTATCCTTCGGGAGGTCTTCGGGAGCAAAACAACCCGGGACACGAGCGGCTCACAACACCGTGAGACCAGGGAGACCGACATTCTCAGGGGCAGGCTCACAGCACGGCAGGGGGCGAGCCGGTTAGCACGCTAGCTAGAAATAGCTAAGCCGGCTAATATCACCGCGGCGGCCCATCGGCGACCAGACAGAACCGTTTCCCACACCACCGCGCGCTGGCGCCTGGCCTGTTGAGTCGCCGGGCGACGGTTCCCTGGCAAGACCTCTGAGAGACGCTGTTCACCTTCTGTTTGCAGCTTCCGACATCCTCCTCTGTGCTTCCGGTACACGCAGCCACCGTTCCCGGAACAAGTTGTGCTGGCTCGAACGGCGGGTGGTGTCCATACGTTCCACGCTCCCGCCACCTAGTGGCTGCTCAACGCCATCACACGCGTCTGGAGCAGTGACGCGACCCCGAACCGATCAGTGTGGCCAGTGCCCCCGTTCGTTATCCACCCTTTGACGGTTTCACCTTCACGAGGCAACCGAACGCGTGTTGTCATAGAAACAAAGACAGTGCCAGCTTCCAGGTCGTTGTTCCAGGGCCAGAGACTGACGTCAGCTGCCAGCTGTTAAGTGACATAATAAAGGAGCTAACAAACAGAGTTCGAGGAGGAGAGTCACGATTTACATGATCCGAACACCTCACCTGTGACCCAGGAACACGATCCACCAGGGTAGGCATCTCTGGGCCAGCCGGAAGTGGCAACGACTCAACCTGTAAGCGAAGGGATAAAAATGGACCCGAGTTGCTATGACAACAAAGTTAAACGCTTGCACAGGAATAGACGGTATTGACCAGAGATAGAATCCTCCTTCACCCGGGGTTCTGCCATGATCCTCTTGTGCTCCACATTTGAGACGGTGTTCTGGGGATGGAAGTCCCAGTTCTTCTCACGAATTCCTCACAGCTTTTTAAGTTGAGAGCAGAGGACACTGACATTTGTAAATCAAACGGAAGACAGTGTTGACATGGACACATGGCTGAAAATATAAATCCCTACATCCATCTAGCATCCATCCCTCCATCCATCTAGCATCCATCCATCCATCTAGCATGCATCCCTCCATCTAGCATCCCTCCATCCATCTCGCATGCATCCATCCATCCATCTAGCATCCATCCATCCATCGAGCATCCATCCATCCATCTAACATCCATCCATCCATCGAGCATCCATCCATCCATCGAGCATCCATCCTCCATCGAGCATCCCTCCATCCATCTAGCATCCATCCATCCCTCGAACCATCTAGCATGCATCCATCCATCCATCTAGCATCCATCCATCCATCCATCTAACATCCATCCATCTAGCATCCATCCCTCCATGCATTTAGCATGCATCTATCCATCCATCTAGCATCATTCCATCCAACCCTCTAGCATCCATCCATCCCTCGAACCATCTAGCATCCATCCATCCATCGAGCATCCATCCATCCATCCATCTCGCATCCATCCCTCCATCCATCCATCCATCTAGCATCCATCCATCCCTCCATCCATCCATCCATCTAGCATCCATCCATCCATCCATCCATCCACGAATTCATTTTTTATGATCTTATTTATTGTTGAGGACCGTCCTCCTGGTCCGGACTCTGGATTCTGATCTGAATCCTCAGAGTTTCTATCAGTTTAGTTCTAAATCAGATCAAGTCATGACTGGAGGGGACTTCAGTATTCATGAGGATGTTGATAACCACAGTCTGGTGCTGCATTTCTCTCTCTCCTAGACTCAACTGATGTCCATCAGTCTGTCCATGAACCCCCTCACTGTCCCAACCACACCTCCACCTCCTCCTAACATGTGGAACTGAAGCTGAACATCTGGTTGTGTTTCCACAGAACGCTTTTATCAGACCACCAATCAATCACTTTGGAATTTGTACTAATCAGCTACACTCCACTCAGGAAAACTGTAGTTTCCAGATGTTTGTCTGATCAGGCCACACCTGGATTTAAGGAAGTGGTTCCATTGGTGCTAAATTCAGTGTCATGTCCCACTGTAACAGAGGGCGCTGTTGTCCACCTTAGTCCCTCCCAAACTGATCATTTTATCCATAGAGCAGCAGGCACCTTAGCAACAACTCTGGACTCTACTGGCCCACTAAAACAGAAAACTATGTATCCAAGGAAACAAGCACCTTGGTACGGTTCTGGAACCTGACAGCTTCAACAAGAAACCAGAAACTGGAGAGAAGATGGCGCTGCTCCAAACTGGAGGAGTCACATGTAGTCTGGCAAGATGGCCTTAGAACCTAGAAGAAAGCCCTTGGTAGAACCAGAGCAGCCGACTACTCAGAACCAATAGAGGAACACAAGAACAACCCAGGTTCCTCTATTGGTTCTGGAGCCAGACTGACAGAGAGCCACAGCTCTACTGAACCAAGTAGTCCTGTTTCCCTGGGCAGCAAAGAGTTCATGGACTTCTTTAATGACAAAATTCTCCTGATTAGAGAGAAACTTCTTCTCCTGCTGCCATCAGCTGACAACATGGCACCGAGAACCCAGAACCTTAGAGGCAGCTGGAGGACCAGACACACACTTGGATAGTTTTTCTCCCATCAGCCTTCATGAGCTCAGTTCAATATTGTCCTCCTCTAAACCTCCACCTGTCTCCTAGAACCCATCCCAACTAAGCTGCTCCAAGACTCTCTCCCCTCGTTAGCCCCTCCCTCTTAGATATGATCAATGTGGCGCTGGTATCTGGTTCCGTCCCTCAGTCCTTTAAAGTAGCAGGAATTAAACCCTCCTCAAAAACAAGCCTGGATCCAGAAGTTCTACCAACTACAGACCAACATCACATCTTCCTTTTCTCTCCAAGGTTCTGGAGAAAGCAGTTGCTAAACAGCTCTGTGACTTCTCCACAGCAACAGCTGATTGGAGGATTCAGTCAGGGTCCAGGTTCATCCTAGCACAGAAACAGAACTAGTCAAAGGTACCAGTGACCTCCTACTGGTACCAGATGAGGGACTGGTCTCTGTGCTGGTCTGATTAGATCTCAGTGCAGCTTTGATAACATTGACCACCATATCCTGTCTTTGTCTTTGTCCATCAGTCTCTCCTCCTTTCTCTCCCTCTTTATCTCTGTCCCTCTCTTTCCTTCTGTCTCTCTGTCCTCCTCCATTCTCTGTCTTTGTCTCTGTCCTGCTCTCCTGCTCTCTCTCCGTCCCCACTGATCCTGGATCTGCTCCACCTTCCTGCTGGTAAAGGAAGGTTCTGGTGGCTGCTGTTGCAGGATGTGCTTGCTGATGGAGAATTGTTGGGTGGAGGTTCATTGAAGGAGGGAGGTGCTGGACCTGCTCTACTTGGACAGAGTCAGGACAGAACTTTGGTTGGGGTTTGGTGACACCCTAATAAACCTGACTGGACTGTGGGACCAGCACAGGTCTCTCTCCGTCCTTTTCAGTCCTCATCTCATTCCCACCTTTTTGTTCTCAAGAAGTTCTCCATCTGCAATGAATTTCACTGCACTCTGACATTTGAATGATTCTAAAACATGAAATTGAGTTGATTTCATGAGCTGCCAGTCGCCAGTCATGCTGCTGCCCAGCCAGCGATTGCTGGTGAAAACGGGCTATACAAAAAAATATTTGCCTTGCCCCCCCAGAGTGTGAGGAGGAGACGGGGAGACCTCCCACTGCAGGGGTCTGAGCAGCAATCGAGTGGTGGAAAGATCCGACCAGGATATTCAGCTTCAGAGCACTTTGCATCTCACAGCTCAGAGCCACAGGGCTTTAATGGTTCTAGTGGCGCTGTGACAGTGATGGATGCTGGCAGCACTGGAGCGCTGAATGGTGGCTGCTGCCGGCACGCGTGCAACGTCTAATTGGACTTCTGAAAATTGTGAATTTTTAAAAAAGGTCTTGGATTTTGATTTCCATCATAAAAATCTTGTTAATATTTAGCCAGTTGGTGAAATGATCTGAATCGGGAACATTTGAACACAAATGCAGCTGAGGCTGCAGAGCTCCTACACTGTCACGTGTCTGGAACTACACACGGAACAGGATCAGGGTCCGAGATGAAGGGGGTCACTGCTGTGAACCTGCAGTTCACAGACCAAACCTGGTGCTCGTCGTGCCTGTTGTCTGTCGAGGTCCTTCTGGTGAGAGATGCTGACACGTAAATGAATCAGAATCAAGGTTTTACAGCTGCACAAACTAGCCTGGTTGCTCGGCATCATCAACAGGCCTGCAAGGAGCAGCTTCCTGGGACGCTCAGGCGGAGGTGAAGCATGCAGAAGTTCTAAAACCCCTACAGTGAAGATCTGTCAATCAATATATTTTCAAAGGTTGCATGGTATTCAAATGAGAGAATATTGCTGTGTGTAATTTTCAGAAGTCGGTGTCAGCCCCCCAAGACTATCAAGCAGGCAGCAGGGATGTGGCCCACACAGGAATCAGAGCACTGAGATGATCTGTGTTTTATTAGAAAGTGTGCACTGATTCAAGCATTCACCTCGGCACCACGTCCACAATCGTTTTATCTGGAATGTTTAAGATTTATCAGGATGCTGAGAAAAAAATGTTCTGAAAAATATGTATATTTGACAACATAAAGGAAAGGGAAAACAAGCTAGATTTGAATTTCATGCAACATTTGTTTAAACAGTAAAATATATTCAAAATATGGATAAAAATCATCTAAAATAATGCAGTACTGTCACGTGTGTCTACTGCTATGGGGCTTTTCTCCAAAATATTCAACATCCTCGTCTGTTTCCTGGTCAGTTGCCGGAAAACTGGCACTGAAGCGTTTCTGACCACTGTCCTGTGACTCGCATGGCTGCTGCTGCTGGTCTGCTGCTGACGGACGTAGTGACAGGAGACCAACCAGTCCAGTTTACGCAGCGACGAAAAGTTTTACTGCTAACTGATCACAAATACTCTGAACTGGCCGCATCACCTGTAGTCTTAGAATACAAATACACTCACAAAGCAAAATACCTCCACACCTGGTAGGTGGTGTTGATTCAGTGCTCCAGCTTTCATTTTAACTTTTACAGCGACTAATGTGTTTAAATCAAAGGGTTCAAAATAAAGAAGTAAACACTGTTCACCGTTGGCGGCACCAACCAGTCTCACGGTTCTCGTGAAGGACAGAAAAGGACAGAGCGTGCTCACGGCCGAGCTGCTGTTTCCTTCACGACCACAGAGGTTTCACAGCGCCATCAAGGTCCAGCGTCTGCGGGCTGGTTGTGGCGTTCTCCCGCCCCTGAGAGGCCAAACTCCAAACGCACTTTCACGCACATGGATAAAAGCTTGTTTTACTTACTGGAATTTCTTTTGACTGTCAAAGCACTGATTGGTGATATGTTAGTTTTAAAGACCTCCATTCTCTGTGTCCATCATCATTCTGATAGCATTTGTTCAACACACTGGAATCAAGTTCAATTCTAGGTGAACTGCTTCCACAGCTTTTCCTCAAGTTGCAGCTTCAAAACATTTCCTCAGTGTTCCACTCAGTACGTTCTCCTGAGTTTTGGGAGCCCCATACCAATAGTCACAGATCATAAAACAACTTCTATTGTAACAATATCATACAATTGTGTTTTTGCATTGGCTTGGACAGAAAAAAAGTCAGGCCCCTTTTAGAGGACAGCAAGAAGAAATAACGGTAATCAGTGGCTTTCACTCAAAAGAAAACTATATACTGTAATATCACGGAAGTGGACGTAACCAGCAAAATTCAAATGTGTAGAGGGTATCTTAAATAAAATGTATGAGTTAATGTTTGTGTTTACTCTTCATTTGGATTGTATGTACAGTGGTCACATCCTGCAACTGGAAACAGACCTCAAAGGAAATATGCAATCTAACTGAAGTAATACACAATATATCACAATGGAACCATGAATAGAAAGAGACACACACATTTACAAAAGCCAGAGTTTTCAAAAATGCTGCAGACGTTGTAGAAAACAGGTGGAGATAGAGGATCACGCTGCAGTCCAGGACTTCAGCAAAGGTTCTGTATGTTTACATAGTTGCTGGAGGTATTTGGTTCATCTCTTAGTCCCCAGACCAGAACCCTTCGAAGGTGGCCTCTAATTCGAGGGGACCATGTCCTTTATAACGGGTTCTCTGTTTAAGTAGGTGGCCCAGTAGACCAGATTGAAGGTTCCAAAGAGAACTGGGAACAGAATCCTTGACATCCTGTCGATTTTGCTGACGCTGTTGAACGTCTTCTTGCTGTCAGGGGCCTTGCCGTCTGCTTTGGCCTTGCTGGGGTGATCTGAAGCTCCACCTTTGGCAATGGTAGGAAGAGTGCCTGAGTCCTTGGTGATGTTGGGTGCATAGTTGGCCACTGCTACAGCGTAGGCGTTGTTCTTCTTGACCACTGATGCCCTCTCTTTTTTCTGTTGAGAGACCAGAATTATTAGATGCAGCATTGAAGGACAGAGGACTTGCCACTATCTCCCTGTGAATTCAAAGCACATGCAAATGAGCAGATCAATGTCAGGACAGAGTCAGGCATGGGATGTCCACCACTGACAAGGACGTCACCTAAATCCTCGGAGGATGTCGGACACTGGGACAGCAACAGTGCCTGATCACGATTCTCCTGGACAGGAATCACTCTGCAAAATCCTGACTTCCCTTTTCTCTCTGTGGATCCATGTGAGCTGATACACAGCGCCTCCCCAGTGTGGTCCGAGCCCACATCTGCTCCCTGTGTCAAGTTCTGTGTGACAGCCACGTTATCAGAAAGGGAGCTGGACTCTGAGTGAGCCTCCTGGTGCAGGTTCCCCGTGAGTCCCTCACCTGTGGCCAGTGGTTCACTGATGTCAGTGTAAAACTCAAGTTCCAGGGTGACGGAGGCGTAGGTAACTCATAGATCGGCATGCACATTCGTCTTTCTCATCTTACCTGTTACATCATGTAAGATAGCTTACATTCAATTTGGGTGGAAATATTGCTAATATTACAAATAACAATTGATAATTTGTAGAAATCAATCAAATAGTAGATCCTGGATCCTGAAGAAGGAAGTATTGGCAACATTTTTCTGGACATGTCACAGACTTGCGAGAAGGTTCCAGAAATCATCTTGCTCCAATATACAGAGGAGCCCTATCATGTAGTAATTATTGAGCATGTTTGGAACAAATGTGTTGAGAGCTTGTCTTTTAATTGGGGTGATTCTGTAGGTATTGATGCTAGTCCTGGACGACTGATGTGGAAGAGGTTGGAAAGAAAACCATTATGATTCTACTCTGTATGCAGGGAGCCTTCTCTTCCTCTCTCTGGCTTTATAGTTTCCATCCTAGGATCTATCAATGCTGCTCATATTCAAGATTGATATTCTAAACAGTGTTTTTTTTCTAGTGTGCTAACTTGCTCCAGACTGAAGAAGCCACTGATGAGGTCTCAGCCACTGGAGCCTGTCTAAACATGACTTCCTCCTCCTCCTCCTCCTCCTCTTCCTCCCCCTCCTCACCTTATCCATCACCACGCTCTTCCCGTCCCAGGCCCAGCCGCGCTTTGTGAAGTAGTTGACGGTGGCAAATTCGATCAGAGCAGAGAAGACGAAGGCGTAGCAGACAGCGATGAACCAGTCCATGGCCGTAGCGTAGGCAACCTTGGGGAGGGAGTTCCGTGCACTGATGCTCAGTGTTGTCATGGTGAGAACCGTAGTTACACCTGCACCACACAATAGAACACAGGGTGTCTTGGTGAGAACGTTGTCCAACGTTAATAATTACACTTCAGTTCAACCTGTCTAAGGTTGAGAGGGAACCAGTCCCACCAGTACCAGACCATCACGGAGGCATCACAGCTCTGCACAACCAGTCTGGGTCACAGGTTTAGTTTCACTGGGCTGACAAACAATTTGACACTGGGAGAGCACTGAAACATGTCTGTCTCTGCCTCTCTGTCTGTCTGTCTGTCTCTCTCTCACTCACACACACACACACACACACACACACACCATTCCGTGTATTTCTAAATCACGGGAGGTTCATGTTGGTCCGTCTGTGACTTACCAAACACAGTCCGAGCTGGCACCGACTCTCGGTTGAGCCAGAAGGAGACCTGGGACAGGATGACAGTCATGATGCAGGGCAGGTAGGTCTGGATGACGAAGTAGCCAATCTTCCTCTTCAGATGGAAATGAGCTGTCATCACCGTGTATTCACCTGAGGAGATCACACACACACACACACACACACACACACACACACACACACACACACACACACACACACACACCAGGGTTGACAACCAAAGTAATAAACTCATGCAATGTTAAATCAATATAATACACCACGCAGGTGACATAGATATCAAATTTTGCATGATTTCAAGACCAACACCTCTGATGTGTGTAATCTTTTTTTTATTTTCAAGTGTTTTTCTTTTGTCTTCATCATCTGAATTCATTCCTGACAGCTGGAGTCGTGTCAGTCTTGGATCAGGTGGCAGGGGAAGACACCGCGCAGACCTGGTAGGCCCAAACAAGTAGTGAGGGTTTGCTGGGAACGCCTGGCAGAAGAACCTGTCAGGATGATCTTCAACTCCCATCCCAGGGACAGTGGGGGACACTGAGTCTGAAAGGACCATGTTCTGCTCTGCCATTGTTGAGGTGGCTGTCGTGAGCTGCAGTCGTAAGGCTGCTGGGGCCGGTTGTGGCAGTAATCCCGAACACGCTGGTGGACACCAGAGGTGATGGGAGTCGTCAGGCTGAAGAAGGAGGCCTACAGGGCATGGCTTGCCTGTGGGTCTCCAGAGGCAGCCGACCAGTACCAGAAAGCCAAGCGGTGTGCAGCCATGGCGGTCACTGAGGCAAAAATTTAGGCGTGGGAGGAGTTTGGTGAGGCCATGGAGAATGACTATTGGTTGGCTCGGAAAAGGTTCTGGCAAACCGTCTGTCGCCTCGGGGGGGTAGGAGGCAACTTGCCCACACAGTTTACAGTGGGGACGGGAGGCTGCTGACGTCAACTGGGAAGGTAATTGGCGGTGGAAGGAATACTTTGAAGAACTCCTCAATCACACCAACAGGTACTCCATGGAGGAAATGGAGTTGGGGGAGTATGGGGGGGGGGGGGGGGTCGTCCAAACTCCGGGCCAGAAGTCGCTGAGATAGAGAAACAATTCTGCAGTGACAGAGCTCCAGGGGTGGATGAGATCCTCCCTGGAAGAAACTGTTCCTGAGCCTGGTGGTCCTGCTCTGGATGCTCCTTAACCACCTGCCAGAGGGGAGAGGAGGAAACAGACTGTGGGCGGAATGGGTGGAGTCCTTCATGACGCGGAGGGCCCTCCCCTTGCATCGTGAGGTGTAGAGGTCCGAGATGGAGGGAAGACTGCTCCCCACAGTTCTTTGTGCAGCCTTGACCACCCTCTGAAGAGCCTTCTGTTCTGCAGCCATGTAGCTGCCATGCCACACAGTGATGCAGGTGCAAAGGACGCTCTCCACCACACAGCACCACACTCATAACCATAGGTGGGAGTTGGAATGTAGATCGACTGGTAAATCGAGGACCACATCAACCGCAAAAAGCAGAGATGACACCCTCCCGCCACCAAACTCAACCCCCTCCACCACCTGGCTGCACCTAGAAATTCTGTCCATTAAAGTTATGAACAGAACCGGTGACAAAGGGCAGCCTTGGCAGAGTCCAACCCTCACTGGGAACAAGTCTAACTTACTGCCGGCAACACTAACCAGACTCTCACTCCTCTGGTAGAAAGACTGAATGGCCCTTTGTAAGGGGCCATCCACCCCATACTCCCAGAGTACCCCCCCCCCCCCCCCCCACACACACACACACACAGGGTGCTCCTGGGAACACGGTCATAAGCCTTCTCCAGATCCACAAAGCACATGTGGACTGGTTGGGCAAACTCCCATGCCCCCCCCCCCCCCCCCAGCACCCTAGCGAGGGTGAAGAGCTGAAGACCTGTCTGTAAATACCTATTTCTGTTCTCTACTTTCCATTATGCTACTCTCTATTGTACCACCAACATGGAAATGTGAATGGTATGAGAATAAAGATCCTTGAATCCTTGAATACTTGAGTGAGCTCTGGGTAATGACCGAAAGAACGAGATCAAGAATACAAGGGGCTGAAATGAGTTTCCTCCTCAGGGAGGCTGAGCTCTCCCTTAGAGACAGGGTGAGAAGCTCAGTCCTTCAGGAGGGACTCAGAGTAGAGCTGCTGCTCCTCCATGTAGAGGAGTCAGTGAAGGTGGTTCAGGCATCTGGTGAGGACGCCTCCTGGACGCCTCCCTCTGGAGGTGTTTCAGGAATGTCTGGGAGGAGGTCTTGGGGCCAACTCAGGACCCGCTGGAGGGATTATATCTTTCAGCTGGCCTGGGAACGCCTCGGGATTCCCCGGAAAAGCTGGTGGAAGTGGCTGGGAAGAGGACAGTCTGGGGTTCCTTACTGAGGCTGCTGCCCCCGCAACCCAGACCAATCAGATAAGAGGAGAACGAGGTCAACGATGAGTTGCTTGACAGCTCAAACAACAACAAGAATATAAAATCAAAATGGCCTTAATGGCATGAAGAAACTTCCTGCTGGACCTTAAAAAGAACAAATCAATAACCCTGATAATGACATCACACAAGTTTAACAGCTGAGACCTCCTCCAATCAGCCCACTGACAGGGAGTACACATAGAGTAATCCACAGACAAGTAGGCAGTAGTAGTTCAGTTTACTAACAGCTTGGCAGTACTGCAGTACCAGGAAACAGAAGCTGAGATTAGACCTGTTACCCATGGCAACAGAGTGGAGCTCATTTACTGCCATTCTGTAATAAAGACCTTGATACACTCTGTTGCAGAGGAAAGTGTGTGTGCATGTGTGTGTGTGTGTGGGGGGGGGGGGGTTGTTCATTGAAGGCTAAGACAGTTCAGTTTTCTACACATCTACCCAAGAAACGAAAGCAAGCAGCAGCAGATGTAGAAGCAGCCCCACCACAACTGGTTCAGAATGTGAATCAGTGATACTCCAACTGTGGTGCATGTACCGCTGGTGGTACATGAGCTCCCTTGAGTGGTAAGTGGAGGAATCCTAGAAATATGTGTTTTTAAGATGAAAAAAGTTAAAACCTTTAAAAACAAAGCAAACTAGCAACACGTTAAATACTTTGGAATGAAAATACATAAACATCACATGGGATTTGTTCTGCTGAGTTATATTTCTCTGTCTGGACACTAAATGGTCACATTCATCCTGCTAGTGTTAGCTACTAATGTTAGCTGCTGATGTTAGCAACACACGCTATCAGACAGTTAGGAGCTGTGACTCCAGTATCTTCAGTCTGGACTCAGGTGGACTGGGGAGGAGCTGAGGCCCCAGTGTGTGTATGAGGTGGAGTTCTCAGCAGTGGATCATGAAACCAGAACCTCAGACGGAACCTTTGACCCAAACACCTGGGACTGAAAGACCAGCTGGCGCACTGCAGTGATCCAAGTCCACCAGTCCACCATGAGCAGCTGGCAGGAGGGAATCGTAGATCTCAACACTGGTGGTGGAGGAGAAGACCCGTCATCAGACTGCTTCATGATCTAAGATGATCCTATGAAACGATTCTCATCTTTTTTTATTTGCCTCAGAGATAATTTACTGCTGTAATCCAAGTTCCTCCAGAAGAGGATGAATTATTGATGAATCAACATGAAACAGGTGATCACACAAAAAAAAAACAGGGAAACAGACAGGAAGTAAAACTCGCAGACACATGAGGGAAGGAATTTCAAAATAAAACAGTAACTGACAAAAGTCTGATCTATGAACACAAAGAGTCCATCATAATGCAAAATCACTCATAAAACAAAATAGTCTAAAAGCTTGTATAGTGTGATGGAGGTATGAAATATCCTTTGTAAAAAGAAAAGGTGGGTGCCACACAAAGAGCCGTGTGAGGCAGCACAGGTGACATGACAACCTGTCCTGGAGCTGCTGCACAACAACAGGAAGAAGATGACAAACACGTACAGCAAAACTGTGGTGTTTTGTAACTGTAGTGTGTTGGGATGTTTGCAGGCTTATGCAAGATGTCCATCCCAGTGAAGCCTGAGAGCACATTCATTGGTGCCAAATGACCTACTTTGTAAGTACGCTACATCAAACACTGACACAGTACTAATGAATGATTCATTTAGAATCAGCCAATCAGATAATGTGGAGTGACTCGTTAAACAAGAGAAACAGTCGCTGGCAGGCATTCTGCCTCCTATTGAAGCATCATACACCACTTAACCTAGATAGGAGCATTTAGTGCATGAAAGGATATTCTTACTCAATGAAAGTGAAGCAGGGATTCCCTTGACAGTGGCATGCAGTAGTCACTGGGGAAATACTCCATACTGGTAACTGATACCTATAGGGAGGCGAGCTGGAGCACTTAGCTCAGGGACACACTTAGCGATCATGTCCACCTGTTTGCATCCTAATTCAGAAATGACTCATATCAGTGATGGTAAAATTCTACTGTCAGGGTAAAGATTCATCCATCCATCATCCCTCCATCCATCATCCCTCCATTCATCCCTCCATCCATCCATTCATCCTTCCATCCCTCCATACCTCCATCTTCTCCCTCTTCTCCTGTTCAGGGTGGTGGGGGTGGAGCCTATCCCAGCAGCCTTCCCCCTGGACAGGTCACCAGTCCATGGCAGGGCCAACACATAGAGACAGACAACCATTGGCTCTCCCAGCCACGCCTACGGTCAATTTAGAGTCTGGATTAACCTCGTCCCCTCTTGATGTCTTTGGACTGTGGAGGAAGCTGGAGTACCAGAGAGAACCCAGCAGGAACAGGGAGAACATGGAGACTCACCCAGAAAGACCCCGTGCTGCAGCCGGGGCTCCACCCACAACCTTCTTGCTGGGGGGCCACAGTGAGGACCACTGCTCCACCGGACCGCCTCAGGGTAAAGATCTTCTTTATATTTATATTCAAGTATGTTTTGTGGGATTTTTAATTAATTTTTTTACTGGGTATTTGTATGCTATCAGGTATTTGTACGCCAGTAGTGATGCTCCGAACTTAATTTTGTTGTTACAGATCCATGGAAGCAATGACAATAAAGATCTGTTCTATTCTATTCTTCTTCAACAGGAAATTACCCTTTTACATCTGTGAAGACAACGGCGGTGGGAACAGTTTTTTCCATCAAATTCCAAAAATACTGATACTTCATGACACAAATCAAAGTATACCGATGGAAAAACAATCATCAAATGTTTGTGAGGAAACCATCAATAACCTTCAACCCAAATACCCAACCTGGGTAATGAGTCGTACCTCAACATCCTCTATCAAAAACAAATCTGTGAAAAGCTGCTGCTCTTCTCCTTCTGCTTGACTCCGACTCATCTCACTAGGTAGTTACAGTCGGAGTAGAAGGCTACAGTGGCATTCAGTTGTACCATTTTTGTCCTGGGTAGGAAAAATCAGCCAATATGTTTCCTGACTACAGGAATAAATGTTCCAACTGTCATCTGCAGATGTAAGATGTGACTGGTGAAACCAGAACTAGCGCTGCTAGCCTAGCCACTGCTGATGCGTATAGAGAAGGCAGCAAACCTACAGTGATGCTTCGCACACCACCTACCCACCCCTCCCAGGGGCTTACAGCCCAAGTCTGGAGGC
The DNA here is from genome assembly GCF_037954235.1 of Aulostomus chinensis. Lineage (NCBI taxonomy): Eukaryota > Metazoa > Chordata > Actinopteri > Syngnathiformes > Aulostomidae > Aulostomus > Aulostomus chinensis. The sequence goes on along the minus strand of NC_141332.1, from coordinate 6,941,552 downwards.
AACGACCCAGATCTATAAGCTGGCCCCCACCAGGGGACACTTCCTACACTCTCACGGTCAGCAGAGTCGCCAAAAGCAGCCTAGACCAGAGAGGTCATAACAGCCCATTAATGTGCTGCTTGATGGTCAAGCCAACAACCACCAAGCTGACTGCTTCATGCACCAGGACCACTGGAGGATGATGGACCACTGTGTCCCCCATTCTGCACTCTTATCATCACCCCTGCTGTTGTTGCCCCGCAATGACAAGTGTCTCTCAAAAGCCTCCTTCATCATACTTTCCTCAACTTAGTGTGAAATTAGATCAGTGCTGTCTCCCAGCCACACGGCCAATCATGCGTGCTCTCACATCTCTCAGCAGCGCCATATAAACTTGACAAACTTGCACAAACACGCACGCACAATCTTTGTGTGTGTGTGTTTCTGTGTGGAGGTGGTGGTGACGTTGGGGGGGGGGGGGGGGGGGCATCCAAAACCTGACCACGAGTCTGTGTCACCACTGACTTCTTGTCTGTAGTTTTTTGTTTTTTTCCAGGCTCTTTGGCAGCTTCACAGCTCTTTAAACCTGCATGAGCGAGTTCATGTTCAGCAGGCATGTTCAGGTGACCTGCAACCCCCCACCCCCCATCCCCAGTTACACATCCAGCTGAAACCACCTCGATCTCCTTTTCAGACATGTAAAGGTTCATGTTTTATCATTGAATCCAGATAGCTTCAAGAATTTTGTTTTTCACATGCTCAAAACAAATATCCATCCATCCATCGTTGTCTACTGCTTATTCCTTACTAGTAAGGGTCGTGGGGGGGCTGGAGCCTATCCCAGCATCTACAGGTGAGAGGCGGGGTTCACCCTGGACAGGTCGCCAGTCCATGGCAGGGCCAACATACAGAGACAAACAACCATTCACACTCACAGTCACACCTACGGTCAATTTAGAGTATCAATCAGCCTCGTCCCCTCTTGATGTCTTTGGACTGTGGGAGGAAGCTGGAGTACCAGAGAGAACCCACGCAGGAACAGGGAGAACATGCAAACTCCACACAGAAAGATCCCACGCCCAAGCCGGGGCTCGAACCCACAACCTTCTTGCTTTGAGGCCACAGTGCTGACCACTGCACCACCGTGCAGCCCTCAAAACAAATATTTTAATCAAAAAAATTAAAGAAATATAGGAAGAATAATGAGAGCAGGTTGTGGGCGATCAGTTGATAGCAGCTCCACCGGACCAGCCTCGGCCTGACGGATCCAGCTGGCTTCAACTGATTTAATTAAAATACACCACAATGTTCTGTGGTAAAAACTATGAGTTGTAAAGGTTAGAAAAAATATTCAAAAGGTTGTTGAATGTCCAGTTCATAATGAAGGAGGCTAGAATATCAGTGTTTTACTGGTTTGATGATGATGATGATGATGATGATGATGGTGGTGATGATGGTGGTGATGATGATAGTGATGGTGCTGGTGATGGTGATGGTGATGGTGATGATGATGATGATGGTGATGGTGATGGTGATGATGGTGATGATGATGATGGTGATGATGGTGGTGATGATGGTGGTGATGATGATAGTGATGGTGGTGGTGATGGTGATGGTGATGGTGATGATGGTGATGATGATGATGGTGATGATGATGATGGTGATAGTGATGATGATGATGATGATGGTGTTGACGATGGTGATGATGATGGTGATGATGGTGATGGTGATGATGATGATGGTGATGATGATGATGGTGATGGTGATGGTGATGATGATGGTGATGGTGTTGATGATGGTGATGGTGGTGATTGTGATGATGATGGTGGTGATGATGATGATGATGATGGTGATGATGTTGGTGATGATGGTGATGTGACGATGATGATGATGATGGTGATGATGATGGTGATGATGGTGATGGTGATGATGATGATGGTGATGATGATGGTGATGATGATGGTGATGGTGATGGTGTTGATGATGGTGGTGGTGATGGTGATGATTATGATGGTGATGATGATGATGGTGATGGTGATGGTGATGATGATGGTGGTGATGATGGTGATGATGGTGATGATGATGATGATGGTGATGGTGTTTAGTACATTTTTTAACACAGCAGTGAGACTTGCTGGAGAACCTGGACAAAGACGGAACGGTTCCAGCTCACCGACTACACGTCCTCTACTGCTAATGTTGGATTAGCTGCTGTCTCACACACCCACACCCACACCCACACCCACACCCACACTGTATGCACCTCCTTGTTTCTTGTCATCTGTTTCATTGTGTTTGCATGAATGCTATTTTTAGTCCTCATTATGTCTCTTTAATATCATGGCTTATTTCCTCTCTATTGGTGCTCGCTCGCTGTTTTCGCTGTTTTTCAGCTGGTGAACAATGCGCTTGTTAGAAGTGTTATGAATTCATCTTGACAAGCAGATGTGTATTTCTGTAGGCAGCGCTTGAGTTCTTCTGGAACATCTGAGTGCTTGAGAAATTTCCCGAATATCTTCCTCTGACTCTCTGAAGGCTGTTGTGATCACGTTCCAACCTTTTGGGAAATGCTGTTATTGTCCATCGTCCCCAAATGAGACAAGACATTGAGACCGTCCTCTCCTCTGTGGGGGGCTGATTCTCACAGAAGTCCCTTTCAACCTGTGAGCCACTTTCTCTAATTCCTGCTGGATGTCATCCTAAACCACCAGCAAGACTTGGACCTCCTCCTAAGTGCTGTCACTCTGTTATTGTTACTGTATAGGTGTTTGTAGTAAGACTAAATAATAAACCCTGCTCAGCACTGAACCAATCAGAAATGCTGTGATGAAAAAGACTCACTCCCATAGCTCGTGGAAATTCAGAAAGTGCTTCGTCCAGAGATGTTTGACAAAGTCCCAGAACTGAATTTAGATCCTGGTTCATTTTCTGTTATATGTTTAGTTCCACGTTCTCAAAGTTGGTTCCTAAAAATGCTCCTTGTTCCTGGGGAAAATTCTTTGGTTGAAAAGGAGCTAAAGGCTGGCTAATATCTAGTTAGCCTGGCACAATCAATGGTAATGGATTGGCAGGTTAGCATACCTCAGTCAAACCCTGGTTATACTCATCCAGTCAAGGACCTTTAGAAGAAGAGTGTATTTGGTGACTTAGACCGAGGTATGCTAACACTTCCCATCCACTATCAGTTGCTGTGCTGAGCAAACACAGTTCTCTGGAGAGGTCCAGTCCATTAATGTGCAGGAACATAAAGCCTGAATTCGATTTTTATAATAAATTACTTTTATAGACACTACGGTGACCTCGAGTGTTAGGTTTCTTTTTTGTTGTTGTTTTTGTGCTTTTATTTTGGAATCTTGGAGCCAAAGCTGTGACATTTCCAGGAGGCTGTAAATAATCATGCTCACATATGATGACCAGAACCTCACATTCATGTGAGGGGGTCCAGGAGAGGAGGCGAATACTGGCGAACCTCGCAGCTGATTGACAACTGACAGCCACCTAGGTGACAGGTCGCCATCCCGCTGAGTAGGGTGGCAGTGGCGTATTCAAAACAAAACAAAAGCCTCTCCAAAAAGAAAATATTTTCCTCTGCATTTTACACTCAGATGTTTCAGGAAATATTAAATCCTGCCTTGACGAGGTCAGCTGTGCATCTCATGAGCACGTGTGAGCTGCACTGCATCTCAAGAGCTTCCTCAAAGACATGTAAGTTCTCATCTCCCTGCCACCTTCTAAACTCACATTCAACAAACACAAGTAACATCAAGCTCTTCGTCAAACACTCAGTCAGAAATGTTGAAATGGTTGATTGAAGGAAAGACATTGGACTATTAAACAGAAAATTCCATTCAGCTGCTCTGTTACAGAGAGCCCAACTATCTCTGGACTTCATGTCGTGTCCACTAATGAGCTTCCCACCATCACAGTCACTTGCTGATGTATCTTGCAGCCCCCTTTGAGTGAAATGCCACAGTTTCCATAAGCACAGCAAGTTATTCACAGTTGGAGCCCAGAACATCCATGCATGACCGCATCACTGCACTTCCCTTAGATGTCCTCGTGTCTTGGGCAGCTACACAGCAGCCACCGCTCCTCTGCTAGTGTCCCTGACTGATGCGCTCCCTTTTGTCTGCTTCTGCATCAGCATCTAGTCTGTTTTTATTGATAATGATTTCCTGCCCCACATCCATCAACATGTCTGCATCTTTGTTCTCCAGTGAGACATTTAGAAAGGCTTGGTACAGTGTTGGGGTTTCCAGGCCCTGCTAGATGGCTGACTGAAGATTCAAAAACACTGAAGATTCAAAAACTACAGAACAAAGAATTCAAGATGCCAAATCCCTGTTTACTGAATCTTGGTCATGCAGAATATGCCAGAACTCTCAAGCCAGACAAATGAGATGAAGACAAAAGAGAGGTGAAATGCAAGACATAAGTGAGGATGTGTTTCAGTTTGAGCTGTCCTCTTGGCCTACAGACGGATGTCCTCCTAACTTCAAACAGATGATGTCCCCCTGACTAAAAACTATCATGTACCGCGGACTACAGACCGATGTCCTCACGACAGACAATGATGTCCCCCTGACTACAGTCAGATGTCCTCCTAACTACAGACGAAGGTGTCCCCCTGACTAAAGATGATGACGCACAGACTACAGAACAACCCACGGACGGTTCTGCTAAATTGTCCCAGAGTGGGTGGACCATAAAGTTTACACCTCATTACGTTACATTAGTGTCAGACGTGAAGTTACTTCAACAAAGGACAATAGGCAGACTGATCAGGGGCAATGGGGAGGACGGAGCAAGGGGGCGACTGAGGTTGTGGCGGGGAGCTTTTCACGTGAGGCCAAAGAAAATCTGAGAGAAACTGCTGTGGAATTAGCTGCTGAAGCTGCTGTCATCTGCATGGTGATGTCGAGAAACATGGACATCAACTGGAGCCTATCCCAGCGGCCTTCCCCCTGGACGGGTCACCAGTCCATGGCAGGGCCAACACATAGAGACAGACAACCCTTGGCTCTCCCAGCCACGCCTACGGTCAATTTAGAGTCTGGATTAACCTGGTCCCTCTTGATGTCTTTGGACTGTGGAGGAAGCTGGAGTACCAGAGAGAACCCAGCAGGAACAGGGGAACATGCAGACTCACCCACAAAGATCCCGTGCCCGAGCCAGGACTCGAACCTGGAACCTTCTTGCTGTGAGGCGACAGTGCTAACCACTGCACCACCACGCTGCCGGGGTAGGAATCCTATCACCAATTTAAGCTAGTGTCATTTATTCAGTATGTTTCTGCTCTTTTGTCTGATGTGGCAAAATTGAATGTGGGAACAGACGTTCATAGTTATTAGATGAACCTGTGGGGATCATGAGCTCCTGACACATCAAACACAGACGTGAGTCTTTGAAAGGAACCCTGAGACAAATGCCCAACGTAGACTGATGATGATTGATAGACCCATCAACTTTTCTTTTGGATCTTCTGGTTACTTCAAGAGATGGATAAATATTGGTGTAATGAGAAAGAAAACCAAAACAGGACGAGAGCAGAGAGAGGCTGTTTCTCTGGAAGAGACTTAAAAAAGCATGAGAAAATGAAAGAGATCTGCTGTTGATGAAGGGGGATCTTATTTGGAACATTCCTCTGGATGAGGGTGAAGGAGACTCGGCCTCATCCCAGCAAACCTTACCTGTGCTTGATTTTATGGTCTCCTGCCCCACTGTTTGTCCAAGCAGGTCGTACTGGTTCAGGCGGGAGCTTTCTCCTTCCACCACTACAGAGTCCGAGGCGTTCCGAGTCCAGGCGTAAGTCACCTCTGAGATGGTGTAGGCATCTACCACAGAGATGAGGATGAGCTCATGGAGGACTCACTGCTGTTATTGATAATTTTTTAGAAATAATTTCATGACACAAATGAAAAGTTCCACTGTTCAATGCAAATCTGTCCCTACTGACGGCAGAATTGAAAGCTTTCTTCAAAATTGCTTATTTAGGGTACAACCCAGCTGATGCGCTTGTGCTTCCAGAAATATGACACGAACACAACATGAGGGCGTTTCAGGCGTGATTTGCTGATTCTTATGTCCTTCCTGGTTGAGTTGATTTAGCAGCTCCTGTGCTGGCAGTAAAACACAGTCAGGGAACATAAAACAGACGGAAACCTCCCACAGGGTGTTGGCTGTGGAGTGAATACGCACCCCCCCCCCCCCGCCATGCTGACGCACTCATGTTTGTGTTTGACTATTTAATAAATTATGTTTTTCAATTTAAACAAATTAAAATGTAAAATTTGACCATTACCATCATAATCATCATCATCATCATCACCATCACCATCATCACCATTACCATCACCATCACCACCATCACCACCATCACCACCATCATAACCATCACCATCATCACCATCACCATCACCATCATCACCATCATCAACATCACCATCATCACCATCATAACCATCACCATCATCATCATCACCATCACCATCATAACCATCACCATCATAACCATCACCATCATCATCATCATCATCACCATCACCATCATCACCATTACCATCACCATCATCACCATCACCACCATCACCACCATCACCACCATCACCATCATCACCATCACCATCACCATCATCACCATCATCAACATCATCAACATCACCATCATCACCATCACCATCATCACCATCATAACCATCACCATCATCACCATCACCATCATCACCATCACCACCATCACCACCATCATAACCATCACCATCATCAACATCAGAGTCATCACAATCATCATCATCACCACCATCACCATCACCACTATCACTGTCATCACCATCATCATCATCATCATCACCATCACCACCATCGTCACCATCATCATCACCATCATCATATCACCATCATCATCATCATCATCACCACCATCACCATCATCATATCACCATCACCATCATCACCATCATCACCATCACCATCACCATCATCACCATCATCACCGTCATCACCATCGTCACCATCATCATCACCATCATCACCGTCATCACCATCGTCATCATCGTCAACATCAGCTTCACCATCGTCTCTATCGTCACCATCATCACCATCATCATCACCATCATCATATCACCATCATCATCACCATCACCATCATCATCACCATCATCACCATCACCATCACCATCATCACCATCTTCACCATCATCATCACCATCATCATCACCATCGTCACTATCGTCACCATCATCACCATCATCATATCACCATCGTCACCATCGTCACTATCATCATCACCATCATCATATCACCATCATCACCATCATCACCATCGTCACCATCATCATCACCATCATCATATCACCACCATCACCATCATCACCATCACCATCATCAACATCACCATCATCATATCACCATCATCATATCACCATCATCATCATCACCATCATCACCATCATCATTTCACCATCATCACTATCATCATCACCATCACCATCATCATTATCATCACCACCACCACCATCATCATATCACCATCATCATCATCATCACCATCATCACCGTCATCACCATCATCATCATCACCACCATCATCATCATCACCATCATCATAATCACCATCATCATCACCATCACCATCATCACCATCATCACCATCGTCACCATCATCTTCACCATCGTCACTATCGTCACCATCATCATATCACCATCATCACCATCGTCACATCATCATCACCATCACCACCACCACCACCACCATCACCATCATCACCATCACCATCACCAACATCACCATCACCAACATCACCATCATAACCATCACCATCACCATCATCAACATCACCATCATCATATCACCATCATCATCATCACCATCATCACCATCATCATGTCACCATCATCACTATCATCATCACCATCACCATCATCATTATCATCACCACCACCACCATCAACATCACCATCATCATCATCACCATCATCATCATCACCATCATCACCATCATCACCATCACCATCACCAACATCACCATCACCAACATCACCATCATAACCATCACCATCACCATCATCAACATCACCATCATCATATCACCATCATCATCATCACCATCATCACCATCATCATGTCACCATCATCACTATCATCATCACCATCACCATCATCATTATCATCACCACCACCACCATCAACATCACCATCACCATCATAACCATCACCATCACCATCATCAACATCACCATCATCATCATCACCATCATCATCATCACCATCATCACCATCATCATATCACCATCATCACCATCATCATCACCATCATCATCACCATCGTCACTATCGTCACCATCATCACCATCATCATATCACCATCGTCACCATCATCATCACATCATCATATCACCATCATCACCATCGTCACCATCATCATCACCATCATCATATCACCATCATCACCATCATCACCATCGTCACCATCATCATCACCATCATCATATCACCACCATCACCATCATCACCATCACCATCATCAACATCACCATAATCATATCACCATCATCATCATCACCATCATCACCATCATCATGTCACCATCATCACTATCATCATCACCATCACCATCATCATTATCATCACCACCACCACCATCATCATATCACCATCATCATCATCATCACCATCATCACCGTCATCACCATCATCATCATCACCACCATCATCATCATCACATCATCATAATCACCATCATCATCACCATCACCATCATCACCATCATCACCATCGTCACCATCATCTTCACCATCGTCACTATCGTCACCATCATCATATCACCATCATCACCATCGTCACATCATCATCACCATCACCACCACCACCACCACCATCACCATCATCACCATCATCATCACCAACATCACCATCATAACCATCACCATCATCATCATAACCATCACCATAATCATCATCACCATCACCATCACCACCATCACCATCACCATCATCATATCACCATCATCATCATCATCACCATCATCACCATCACCATCATCATCACCATCATCATCAACATCACAGTCATCACCATCATCAACATCACCATCATCACAATCATCATCATCACCACCATCACCATCATCATCATCACCATCATCATATCACCATCATCATCACCACCATCACCATCATCATATCACCATCACCATCACCATCATCATCATCATATCACCATCATCATCACCATCATCATCATCATATCACCATCATCATCATCACCATCATCACCATCACCATCATCACCATCATCATATCACCATCATCATCATATCACCATCACCATCATCACCATCATCATCATCATCACCATCATCACCATCTACACTATCGTCACCATCATCACCATGGTCACCATCATCATCATATCACCACCATCATCACCATCGTCACCATCATCATAATCACCACCATCATCACCATCACCATCATCACCATCATCATCATCATCACCATCATCATCACCATCGTCACCATCATCATCACCATCATCATATCTCCATCATCACAATCATCATCACCATCGTCACCATCATCATCACCATCATCATATCTCCATCATCACCATCATCACCATCGTCACCATCATCATCACCATCATCATCATCATCATCACCATCACCATCATCACCATCATCATCACATCTCCATCATCACCATCGTCACCATCATCATCATCATCACCATCATCACCATCATCATCACATCTCCATCATCACCATCATCACCATCGTCACCATCATCATCATCATCATCATCATCATCACCATCACCATCACCAGCACCATCATCACCATCACCATCACCATCGTCATATCACCATCATCATCATCACCATCACCATCACCATCATCATCACCATCATCATTTCTTTATTACTCACAGCTGCCAAATTTAAGTGGGCAGGAATGGAAATCCATTGGAAAATCCTCCAGATGCATGGGACACTCTGCATGTACAGTCAACCTGCATCCAGGTGGCGATAAAAGGAAAAACAAAGCAGGACTCAACAGATGCATGAAGAGTAAACAACAAACATGCATTTCTCCAGAAACCCTCCATGCACGGGTCTAGCGTCCACTCTGACATGCCTCCTGACCACATGGCTCGTCTTCACTCTGACCAGTAGGGACCAAGGTGCAGTGGCGCCCAGCAGACGAGGCTGGGAATGTGTTTTGATGAGCCGCTGCAGCGTGTGGCTTCTTCCAATGAGAGATGAAGAAATGCTGCTCAACCACTGGATCTTGTGTCACCACTGGTCACACTTTCACCATCACATGCTTTACCGGTGTGATCTCACTTCTTGTAAAGCAACAAATATCAATTGTGAGATAACACCTTTGTAACATTCCAATCACTGTGTTTGCACCTGTGGGGGGATGGTGTGGTCCAGCCACTGGTTCCCAGTTACTGGGCTCAGTCATTAAACTGGCTGTAACCTCATTTCATTTGTTTTGTTCTGGTCATCATGTGTTGTGCTGCGTACCTCATGGTGTACAGCAACGTGCCATCATCCTGGATCCTCAGCAGCTTGTTGGGCATGGTCATATTATGAGCCACAGACTTTTTTCCGTTGTGGAAGAAGGTGTCCGGGGTCCAGATTTTACTCGCCATCAGGTTGTTGAGGGGCAAAATATTCATTGGCCCATGAAATTTCAACCTCTCGTCCTTCCAGCTTTGCCTGAAGAAAACATCTATAGTGTACTCCTGAGGGCAGAGGAGCTGGATTAGTGGGTTCCCTACACTTGCTGTTGATGACCACATGACTGCACCTACCCCCCCCCCCCCCGACCAAGACCAAGGCAACCCCTTGACCTACAATTCTCTGTTGTCAAAAGAAACCACACACAAGAAGACATATCATGCAGAAAGCACTGCGTGTGTGTGTGAGTGTTTGTGTGTGTGTGAGAGAGAGAGAGAGATTCACTCAGCAAGATAGGGGGAGGTAAATTCCTCCCTATTTTTTCTGGTGCTACAGCCTTGGGCGTGTAGATATCGGGACAGTGAGATGGGCCAGTCAATGCCAGACTCCTGAGATGCGTCAAGGGCTTCGAAGCTCTTAACGGATCCTCCTGTACAAGTTGTGTGTTGTGTTTGTGGGGCTGGGCTTTGTTCAGCTGATGAGCAGCAAGCATGTCTGACAGGGAAGATTTGATCAGTTGATCAAGATTAAGTAAATCGCTTCGCCAGTAGAGAAGAGCTGAGAGGAATCCAGCATGACAGTAACGACAGCCATCTGACAGGGTTGAGCCGACACCCAACACCTTCCAAGTACTCGCTAACAGCAGTATTCAGCTGCTCAGATGATTTTCCCTCCTGCAACACTTTTAGTGTCTCCAGAATGCAGGAAGAGCCAGCAATGTACATTTAGCTTGAAGCTAACGGGGAGCATCTATCCTTCTGCACACACAGCAATTACTCACACAGCTTGTGTGTTGCTAATTACTTCTGAGGTCATGTGATGTGTCATACCGACTCATCCGCACAATGAGGAGGCAAGTGGACCCAGCTGGATGGAGAGTTCTTCATTTTGTAGCTAGAATTTTTTTGTCTGGTAGTTTTAAACTAAACAAGGCTTGGGCGGCCATCTTGTTGTTCTGAGTCTACAACGGCGCCGCTCTGCCATCGGGACCTTCGTCATGGTGGGAGCTGGAGCTGATCTGCATCAGCGTGACGGTGACGGTGACGTGCTTCCACAGCGATTACACGTCTACGCTGTTGTCACGCAGCAACCACGACGCTACACAAACACTTGTGGTCCCACAAGCATGTAACATGGACGTGTCAGAAGCATGTAGGCCAACAACACACGTGTTTCTACACAGGAACATAGAAGGAAGACCCTCATTGGTCCAGACTCACTTTTTCTTCAGGTCTCATTCCCCGACTCTCTGGTACACGTCACATCCTCAAGTACTGGTTCTGATGCAGTACTTGTACTGCTTTACTCATGTGTTGTGTTATAATTGTGTTTGGAGGCAACACAACATGTGAGCTCTTTTCCTCCAAAAGCATCAGTAGACTTTTGTAAAGGCCTCCAAGCCTCCAGAGTCAGGACTCTCCAGGTCCCCTGCTTCTTAGTCTGTTCCTGTAAACTGGTCTGAGGTCTGCAGCCTCACCACCAGCACACCACCACACTCTGCCTGCAGCGCTCATGCACCTGTCTCCAGGACCGACTCAGAACTGATAAGTGGCAGCTGAAATTGAATGAACAGTTTTGGAGGTGGTGCAAATAAATACAGAAATTTAATGCGACAAAGAGTGCAGCAACTTGTGCTGTGTGTTGCTTTGGACGAAAGCATCTGCCAAAGAAACTGTCAAATTGTGGAATTGTAGAAATGTGGGAATGCTGTGGAACTGAGATGTTCTGATGTGGCCTGCTGCGGGCGGCACTGACCTGACATGTAATTAATGACATTTCTACAGGCCCTATAAAAAGCTTTCACCCCCTTTAATGTTTTCCGAGTTTTAATTCTTTATTGCTTTTAAAAATTGAATCATGGTCAATAAAATTTGGCCTTTTGGACAAAAAAATTAGAAAAAAAACCCTTTCAACATCAAAGTGAAAACAGATTCATACCAAGTAATTATTAAAATTAACCAATTAACTGAAAAGCTATCATGTCAAATAAGTAACTGCAAAAGTATTCACCTTGTTTAAAGAAGTCAAGCCAGTTAAGGGGGCTAGAGATCACCTGAGGTCACCTGAGTGGGAAGGTCCATCTTTGGTTCATGAAGACAGAGGAACCCTTCAGACCCCAAATGTCCCAGCACCTGAACATGAGTTCCGTTAACTACATCATGGGGGCACGAGGGACTATGGCAGGTGTGTCAGTGTGGGTCCGGCGGCCGTCCTCACTACCTGAGGGACACCTGAGACAGCTGAGGAGGTCCATGCTTCAGCTCATCTTTCTGACCATCAGATGAGACGCTGTGATTGGCCAATACCAAAAGCTGCACATGACCAAAAAACACATAGTGTCCAGCTGGTGGTGATGGAATCACGCTGCGGGACGGTTCCCAGCTGCCTGGAGGGCACGCACAGGTTCAGGGTCCGATGATGCAACAAAACCTGGAGGACGATCCGATCCAGTCAGCAAGAGAAATGCAACACTGGAGGAGATTCTTTTTCCAGGTAAACACGCAGACATGGTTCTGAGACATCCAGGTCAGCATTCTGGAGCAGAACATCAAAGCCCAGATCTCATCTAGGGGAGGACTGGTGTCTGGACATGAGAAGGGGGGTTCTCACCTGGTCCAGGTGTTACCTGGCAGAGTTTGAGCAGTTCTGGAGGAGGAACAGAGTCAACCTGTCCAGATGTGGCAGCGTGACTGAGACCCCCCGGGCTGAGACAGAGGGGACTTTTACGATCACTCACTTTACAAGGTCTAGTGAACCAATCATCATCACCTTGTTTGAATCTGGGGTCACTTTGGCCTTGAAAAGCCCTGATTGACCATGAGTCAGTTTTCAAGAGCATTAGAGGGGGGGAGGCGAGTGCTCTGGTAGGCGCCGTGAGGAGGTGCTGATTGGCTGCTGCCTGCTCCCAGCCGGTCCGACCCAGCAGAACTCATTACTGGCAAATGATTCATGATGAGATCAGTCACAGGTAATAAATAAGATTCCAGTTCTAATAACTGGAACTGAACAAAAGAGCAAGTAAAGAGAGTGAAAAGGTTTGTTTCCTTTGCTGAATTTCAGAACCCTGCAGCCGCCATTCAAGAGCAATCAAGAGAGAGATGGCGTTGAAAGCAAAGTGAATGTTGGCCACAAAATGAAACATTGAAATATACAGAATGAGCAGACTGGGGGGACAGTGGTAACTTGTGGCCACAGATTAGTGAACCTGAGAGATCAAGTCATAAGTCATCAGCACCAGGACACCAGGGCTCACCTCACCAATCAATCGCCTCACCAATCAATCACCTCACCAATCAATCGCCTCACCAATCAATCACCTCACCAATCAATCGCCTCACCAATCAATCACCTTACCCATCACAAAATCAATAACCTCATTAATCAATCAATCAGTGGCTCCGACATCACCGAATGATGTCTAATTTTTGATCTGGATGTGTACTGAGATGATGTCATGATGTTGCCTCTTGTCTGACCGCAGGTGAGGTTCTACCCAGGTGTTGGAGAACGATTCCTTTGTTTACAAACATTAGACTCATCATTGAGAAGTAATAAACAACCAACAGTAAACGAAAAGAGAAGTGATGTGTGTGTGTGTGGTGTGTGTGTGTGTGTGTGTGCGTGTGTATAGTTCTGTCTTGTTCTGGTAGAATAAATCCCCTTGAGTGGTAAATGTGGGACATGTGTGAGTTCTCACCATGTCTGTGTCTGAGACGGGTCCAAAGCTGGTGACGTAGATGTTGGTCTTCACCTCGGTGACTCGGTCTGGAGACGAGAGCAGACACACAACACAGGTGAGACACTCACACGAGACACACAAGAGACACACTCAAGATGTACAAGACAGACAAACAAGACGCACACCAGACACACACAAGCAGGCTGCTAAAGGGCTGTGAGGCTGGAGGTGAGAACATTCCACCTTCTGGTCCTGATTGGTCACCTATTTCACAAAACACTTGCACAGCTAAAAATTCAAATTCATTTCTTTATGTTTGAGAGCACCCTGGTGGAGCAGTGGTCCTCCCTGTGGCCCCCCATCAAGAAGGTTGTGGGTGGAGCCCCGGCTGCAGCACGGGGTCTTTCTGTGTGAGTCTCCATGTTCTCCCTGTTCCTGCTGGGTTCTCTCTGGTACTCCAGCTTCCTCCACAGTCCAAAGACATCAAGAGGGGACCAGGTTAATCCAGACTCTAAATTGACCGTAGGCGTGGCTGGGAGAGCCAATGGTTGTCTGTCTCTATGTGTTGGCCCTGACATGGACTGGTGACCTGTCCAGGGGGAAGGCTGCTGGGATAGGCTCCACCCCCACCACCCTGAACAGGAGAAGAGGGAGAACATGGAGGGATGGATGGAGGGAGGGATGGATGATGGATGGATGGAGGGAGGGATGAATGGAGGGAGGGATGGATGATGGATGGATGGATGATAGATAGATGGATGGATGATAAATGGATGGATGGATGGATGATAAATGGATGGATGGATGGATGATAAATGGATGGATGGATGGATGATAGATGGACGGATGGAGGGATGGATGATGGATGGATGGATGTATGGATGGATGGATGATAGATGGATGGATGGATGTTTCAGGTACACACTCCACTGAGTTTTCTTGAATGTGAGAAGTATGAGCCACTTAGTCTGAGCCGCAGTTCTCTACTTTAAACAGCATGACTGTGACATCCACCCATCAATCAGTCCCTAACTGTTAGCAACACTCAGGCTAGCCAGCTAGCCACAGGCTGTGGCTCTTCACCATCTCAAACTCTGAGGCTCAGGAGAGTGAGGCGCTTCTAATGAGGACTTCTTCATCTCATCTCATCATCCCTACATTCGGTCATCAAGCTCATTCTCTGGTTCTCTCTGGGAGTTTGATTTGACCATTGTTAGAACGGAGTGTCCATTCAATCTTAAACTGTCAGCAGCAGATAGTTAGCATAGCTCAAAAATACACCTTCTCACTAATCAATCATTGCATGAAATAAATTTGCTCTCCCGTAAGAGACCCTACGATGGAGCGGTGACCAAAGGAAGGCAGGATAGGCTCCAGTTGTCATGTGACGCGTGTGACTGCTGGTCAGACGTCTCTCACTGCTCTAGAAAGTCCACTCTCACTGTCAGCGGGAGGTGTCACTTTTCCACCTTTTACTGGTGTAGGTTGAATTTTGGACCAGAAGCAGCTTCCTAAACATCACTCAGGGAAGCTCAAGCATCCAAATGTGGCAGCACAAGGAGAAACGGATTTCTCTCTCTCTCACTCGAACTCGTAGAGAGCGCAGCACAAGTGCGAACAATAGCTCCTTGTTTTAGAGAGAAAACAAATATCAAAGAACGGTGCCTGTTTCCTCCCTCCTCAGAGCTCCGTGCAGCTGAACACAGTCATATTTACCCTGCCGGGTGGTGGCTCTGCTCTCAGCTACAGGAAACTGGCCCACCGTTGTCAGCGCGGAGATCATGACATCATGATGAGGAAAACCAAACCCTCAACTGCTAGAAAGTCCTCAGCATCTACATATGAACACGTTCCACAACTGCTGAGAGTCCCGTTCAAAGGTCAAGGGAATCCATCGCAGCCTGATCCTGTTCAAATGTGCTTATGCTTAATACAAATAGAACGTAGAACCCAATGTTCTAAGTGTTGTAAACATTTGTTGGTGAAGCTCAGTGCCCCTGGGGAAAGGGTGCGGACGCAAGACAGCCCATTCCAACTTTGCTTCCTTAAAATAAAAATAATTTTAAAATGTGCAAGCCACACCCCCTCCCTGCTTCCTACCCAGACACAGACACACAAACGTCTGCTCACATTTCTGGTACCGGCAGGACGACCAGTCCTTCACGCAGCACATTTGAAGATGTAATATTGTCATGAACTTCAACCCATCTCAGCAGGAACAGCTGTTTGAATGTGCATTTGTTTACAACCTGCAACACTACACTTGACCAGCCCCAGTGACACGCAAGTTAAGACTTTGAGATTTGTCCTAAATGTTCACGCCAATGTGACAGACAGCAAGAGCAAAGCCTCATATGCTTCCTGCTCAAGCGATCATGTGCACCTGCATCAGTGCCGCTGCATCAGGTCCATTTGCTTCCTCTTCACTCGGTCTCTTTCAATAATTACTGAAGCTCGATCTCTTACGCTCGGTCAGTTTAAAAAGCTTTCACTTTTACTCTACACTCTGTACTACACAGCAAACAGCAACCCACGTACAATCTAAAGAGATCATGACTGCTGAGGGAAGTGCTCTCATGCATGGTGAGGCAGCCCCGCGTCCCTAACAAAGCCTATTATGAAAGAGCTCTCTGACCGAGGAGGTCATGTAGATCAGAAGAAAGTGGCAGGTTGCAGGCGTGTGGCAGCTTCTCTGTGATAATGCAGCTGATTTAAAATGGCGGGATTTTTTTCAGGGGCGTCAATTAGCTGCTTGATTTATTTAAAGAGAAATGTTCTTTGTGGAGACGCACGAGACACCTGACAGTAAAATCAGTGTGAACAGCACTTTGAGGGATTCATCTTGTAAAAATACACACAATGTGGTACGCTGAGTAACCAGCGCCTTCAGAACCTTGAAGGAGCTGAGTTAGTCAAGAAGGCGGAGCTCCTTCCCTCCTCTGAGACCCACACTAGTTAGCTTAGCACAATGACTGGAAGTGGATGGTTTGTGCTCTCAGCTCCCTGCGGCAGCACAGAGGAGGGCATCTCTCTTCTGGCCCGACTCCTTTAACGCTGTGAATTTCTCATTTTGTCACAGAATATCTGATGAGCCTGAGACGTGTTGATTTATTCTAGGCTGTAACTTGTGGTGACATTGAGCTTCACTGGCTTCCACTGAGAGCTGGTGATGGTGTTTTGTCCTCCCGTTTCTACGATAACTGTCGTGAGGACTGTGTTTCACTGCAGCACGTGAACCTTTCGTCTGGTATAGGAATGTTTCTTCCTCCCTACTGAACATTCATGATTTCACTCAAGTGCTCAACACAATAAATGTGCATGAGAAGATCAACTATTGGTTCACTTTACTCCATTTGTTAAATGAAACATATAGAAAAAGACATTTGCAGAACTGTCACTTCTTATCATTGTCGGCATTTCCTATAACATCAGCAAACATCCATCCATGTCAAGCTGATCCTGTTTCAGGGTTGCGGGGGGCTGGAGCCAATCCCAGCTGTCCCTGGGGTCGCCAGTGCACCAGTAAACATAGGCGAGAGACAAAGTTTTTCTAATTTTCTGCCTTGGTCTGAATTTATTATTTTCCACTAAGAACACAGAGCATAAAGAGCGACATCCACCACCGCATCAGTCCTGCATGAGTGGAGCAAAGTCACAGGCAAAACTAACCAAATCAGGCTTTCTCACAGCAGAGCACCCAGGAGAGCACAGCCCTTGGGGAAGGTACATGTTCACTTTTGAAAACAACCAGAGTGCTTTTAATGCCGGGGGATGTCAGGACAGTTATAGGAACGAGGACAATACCTAAAGTCCATTTATTCAGCAGGAACCCTCATGAACACGTGCTCTTCATTTAATCCGAATCAACTGGCACAGATGGACCAGCTGAACCGCGTTTAATTGGTCAGCCAGAACCTGCGTGTGTCAGGCAGAGTGCATCCCACTGTGAACTCTCCTAACGTCACCTCAGCGCTGGCCAGATGAGGTGAGGAGGGTCCGTAGAGATGGAGGGTGGTGATGGTGGCGCTGTCAGCAACACCTTTGTTTGGACTGTGTTCTAGGACTGTGTGTTGACTGTGTTCTAGGACTGTGTGCTGACTGTGTTCTAGGACTGTGTTCTAGGACTGTGTGCTGACTGTGTTCTAGGACTGTGTGCTGACTGTGTTCTAGGACTGTGTTCTAGGACTGTGTGCTGACTGTGTTCTAGGACTGTGTTCTAGGACTGTGTGCTGACTGTGTTCTAGGACTGTGTTCTAGGACTGTGTGCTGATTGTGTTCTAGGACTGTGTTCTAGGACTGTGTTCTAGGACTGTGTGCTGACTGTGTTCTAGGACTGTGTGCTGACTGTGTTCTAGGACTGTGTTCTAGGACTGTGTGCTGACTGTGTTCTAGGACTGTGTGCTGACTGTGTTCTAGGACTGTGTGCTGACTGTGTTCTAGGACTGTGTTCTAGGACTGTGTGCTGACTGTCTTATAGGACTGTGTTCTAGGACTGTGTGCTGACTGTGTTCTAGGACTGTGTGCTGACTGTGTTCTAGGACTGTGTTCTAGGACTGTGTGCTGACTGTGTTCTAGGACTGTGTGCTGACTGTGTTCTAGGACTGTGTTCTAGGACTGTGTGCTGACTGTGTCCTAGGACTGTGTTCTAGGACTGTGTGCTGACTGTGTTCTAGGACTGTGTTCTAGGACTGTGTGCTGACTGTCTTATAGGGATCATAGTACTGAGATGTGTTGCAGTGTTGCTGCAGGGTTAACAAAATACAGTTGTGGTAGTATTCTGTCTTGTAAGTTTGTGGTTATGTAGTTGATAAATACTTGACAGAAGGATGTATTTTCCCATACATCAAAGTAAATGTAGAAGTTTTTATACTTCATGCAGCTGCACTGAGGTCCTGCAACATTTATAACAGTCCAGTCAAGCCTGAACATGTTCCTTTTTCCACAGATGAGACACGCAGATCGAATGTGTCAGCAACGTGGAAAATCCCATCTGATGTCATTTCCCTCTTTTCTGCTGCACGACAGAACCCAGTGACCCAGTGTGTGTGTGGTACATCACATAAGTTAACAATAGATAATGTCAAGCCAGTCAATATATATACACACAACTATACATACACACAGTTTATGTATATGTATACACACACACACACACACACACACACACACGTAACTATAGGTGCGGTTGTACCATCAGAGTGCTGCTTAGCCAAAGTGGGTCTGTTCCCCATATGGCTGCTTCTGGGCTGATGGCCCCAGGAATTTGAATTTCAAATGACCCAAAATCCTGAGGGGGGAGCCTGGCTCTGGGGTGAGGGGCCAGCTGGAAATGAGATGCCAAACATGGAGGATGATGGGAGGTTCGGAGGCAAAGGGAGAAGCGCTGGAGCAGACGAGGGCCACTTGAGGAGATGTTTTTTATCTGTCTCAGGCTCAACAATCTCCTTTCTTTAAGAAAGCTCACTTTTATCCACATGTGCAAATTCTAACAGTTGAAAATGTTATGTTTATATCCGTCTGTGAACGTTGACTGATATAAATGACTAAATGAGTAAGTGATGCTTCATTCTACCGAAGAATGAAGACACTTCATACCTGGTGCTCCATTTCCATCACTTCAAGCAGTCCAAGTGCAGCAGAAACACAGCAGCACGAGTCACAGCCGCACCTACACTTGCAAAACCTGTCAAAGTCAGTGGGCACATCAGTGCACCTCTGGAGAGACCCGGCCTGTGAGAGGTTAAATGTGGCCGATTGGCTGCTGTGACTTTCCAGGAAGTGAAGCGTTCCATCACCTAAATGTCGTGTGCACATATTTTGTCTATTCAGAGGGGTTTGCTGCTGAGAGGCTGTGTGGTAGAAATGGCTTTGTTAATTGAGGTGTGTTCAGTCCGAATGAGCCATCAACCGTCAACAAAGACACATGAAGTTTCCTGGAAGATAGGGAAGCACAAAACGTCTAAATGGGGGCCCGCATCACCTCATACGGAGGAGAGCTGCGTTCATCAGTCACTGATAGCCAACATTATTAAGTCCTCAACTGATTCATCGTTCGTGCTTCAAATGTCAAAAATCCTGAATGATAACCACGATTTTCCAAAGCCCAAGATGGTGTCAGTGTTTCCCTCCCAGTGAGCGCCAGTCGGATCCTGCCATCACAACCAGGGCCCTGGGGTAGAGCTTGGTCCAGGCCCCCTGCCCCCAAACTACAGACCTCACCCCAAAGACATTCTGTTCACTGGAACTGGAAAATATTCACATTTGAGAAGCTGTGATCAGAGAATTTGCATGTTCTCTTTCAAAAATGAGACCACAAACCAAATCCATGTCACATGAAACCAACATGCAGGTGGACGCATTCTTACCCCCGAGGCCCGGCCGCAGGCGGTTATCATACCCATCCAGCAGGCTGTCCAGGATCCGGGTGAACAGGGTGATGTTGGTTTTAAAGGCATCAGATGTGGCATCAGCATGCAGTGATCTGGTCAACACACACACACACACACACACACACACACACACACACACACACACACACACACACACACTAATAACATGAGCAGCTTGGGGAATATCATCAAACTGTGTATAAATATTGTATTTCAACTCCAATTCCCCCAGGGGTCTGATTTATGAAGGGAAAGGGGGTCGTTATTATCTGGCAGAGACCCCATACAAGCCTTCACACACACACACACACACACACACACACACACACATTGTTCCTCATCCACATGGATGACCCAGTTCAAGACAGAACATTTGTGCAGCATCTGATCTTGGAGCCAAAATGCAACTGAATATGCAAATGTAATCAGAGCTGAAGATTCATGGTAAAGACCGACGAGGTCCAATGTTACAGCTCGACACCAGCACCACTGGCAGCCGCCCCCAGGTGAGGAACAGGTTCTCCTGCGAGCTGGGGGGCCAATATACAGTTTAATGATAATCTTAATCATTGATCACATGAGGCTGGGCCTTCTCCCTGGTTGGACCACACCCCTCAAGTAGCACCAGTTAAGCGCTGGACGAACATGGCCTCCTCACTGGTGATGCAACCCTCTGAAGCACAGCAGTGGTTGCTAGCTGCATTCTAACACGAGCGGCTGTTTGTAAACACGCTGTCCCTGGTTGTAGTACGTCTTTGGTCCAGAGGGGGAGCCAAACCCTAATGCCATGTCTGGAGAAGTACGCTGGGTTTTACATATTTGGAAAATTATTCACAATTAGAAAAGAAAACACGTCAAAACACCACGTGGAGGACAGTCAAGCCGACGGAGGGAGGGGGGAGGGGTTGCAAATTGTGAAGCTACTTGACTTCTTAAATGAGTTTTGAGACCCTAAGACTCATTTTTGTTCCATAAAACAGTGCTTGCGTGTCTTAAAGTCTCAGCAATAGAAATGGAGTGAAGACTAAAAAATAATAAGTAACCTCTTATTTCTGTGCGCATGATGGCTCCCCAGGCTGCAAGGGTGTCCTGGCGAGCAGGTGGTGCTGTTCTCTCCCAGAAAAACCTAGGAGGATCATTGCCAGACTCCTACTCTGAGCGCACTGGACAACAATATAAGTTGAACATGTTTTTGCTCCCATTTTCCTGAGTTCAAGCGTGAGATCTAAGACTTCTGTGCACTTCATGCACTCAAAACTACAAAAGGATATACTGGGTAATAATACAAAGACACCTCTGCCACGAAGGGGTGACATTAGCATGCTGAGGGCAGCACATTGTTGCACGGGTGCACTTTCACTGCTCAGGATAAGAGGACGTTTAAAAGATGGATCTGCAGGAACTGCTGTAAGTGTGTAAAACTACAGCGTCACTACTTTTGATTCCTGTCATCGTCTCGGATCATAATGGAGCCCAAGTCAACAGATGATGATGGGAGACATCTTCAAATCCAGCCAGTAGGCCCACGGTCGAGGATCAAGGACTTTCCAGAGTTGGAGGCCTTTCCCTGCTGCTTGTCAACTACAGTGGAACCACGATGCGTCTCGTTGTCTGTCAGGGAAAGGACCGTTTGAGGTTCTGCTATGATGATTAGGGCTGTTTGTTCAGACTGCGTTTGCTCCTCAAACTCTTCACACCCTTACGTGCAAGTGCTGACAGGACAGGTCGGGTTGTTGTGTCCAGAAACTTTAGGCAGGTATCTTTCATGCTGAAATTAGCTGAGTGACATCAGAGACACTCTGTAATCCTATTTGAGCGTCCAGACTGCCTTGTCCAGCCCACCAGCCCAAATCAGATTTTTGGCCAATCCAAGTTGATTTGAAACAGTCTGAACAACAAAACAACAAATCAAACAAAACAAAAACATCGGATCAGATTTCTAACCAGACCACATCAAAGCTGTTCTGAACCAAATAAGATCACATCTACGTTTGTGTCTCAGTCTGGAGTCAAACAGGATTTAAAAGCGTCTTTGGCATCGCGAGCAGCTCTTTGTGTTGGTTTGTATCTTGTAGATCTGCACACAACAAATCTGATTCATCACTCACAAATAACAGTGTGGACCAAAAACATGTGCTGTGGGAAACAGATCCGTCTGCAGTCTGACTGAGGCCTTAGAGACCTGATGGGAATCCAACTCCAAACCACTTCAAAGGCCTTGTTCACACTGCCAGCATGAATGCGCTTTTTAGCAAATCTAGATTGTATCCAGATTGATCTTAGAAAGTCTGAACACAAAAGATTCACACATGAATTTACTTCGGTTTGCAGTCTGAATGCTGCCTTGCAGGAACATCTGATTGGAAAAGGTGTCAAACCAGCTTCCACCACTTTCATCTAGTTAGGCTCAAGTAAACTCATGTGTGAATCTTTTGTGTTCAGGCTCTCTAAAATCAAACTGAATACATTCTGGATGCCCAAAAACCAGATTTGATCCAGGTGGTGTTCAATCCAGATGGGTCTTTTGGTTCAGTCACGTACTGAATAATTACTGGAATTTCTGAGTATAAACCAAATCTAAAACGATGGAAGAGAACATCTTGACAGGGGACTCTCCCCAGCCGGCTCATTACCAGCCTGCCCTCCAGGCTGAGGCAGGACTGAGGAGGCTTAAGGCGCTAAACTGTCTTTTCCCCCTGCACTGTCCGCGGATCATGAGTCCAGCGTGATAAAGAGCCAAAGAGGATCAATCGAGGGCCTCCTGTCCGTCCCCGGGGACGCGTCACGGCCCCGAGGCGTCTCCCGGTCCAGACTCACCTGCTCGTCCACAGGGCTGCGAGCGCCAGGCAGACGCGAGGTAGAGACGCGCACTCGCCGCTCCACATGGCTGCTTCACCTCCTACACGGCAAGACCACTGCAATAAACGGAGGCTCATTTTAGCCGGCATGACAAGCCAGTGGGTGCAAACACGACCAATCAAGTCATCACAGGCGGTGTTCCTGGGTCCCGCTGGTGCGCGCAGGAACGCGGGGAGCCGGAGCGGAGGGAGAGGGAGCGGAGACAGCAGCTGACAGTAATTAGTATTCACTGACACGGCCCACGCCTCCACTCACGGCTCCTGCCAAAAATATTAGATCGAGTCAATCCGGCTCCGTGCTGCCGCGTCCCGGTGCGCACGCAGAGCGTCACCGCGGATGGAGGGCAGATGTGGGAGACAGACGGTGAACGGAAACAAATGCTCTTTTGTGCGTGCGTGCGTGCGTGTGTGTGTGTGTGTGTGTGTGCGCGTGGGGGGGGGGTCGTTACTCACCTCAAGTGCAGAAAGTACCTGCTGCAGCTGGAATCGTCGAAGATGCAACAAAGTTACGGAGAATTCAGAGCAGAGACGCAACGAGCGCAGATCCGTGAGAACAAAGCTGATGGATCATAGTCCCAGCCGGCAGGAGACCCACAGCCACGGGCTTTCATAGTGCCCCAGATCATACACATAAATATATGTGTGTGTGTGTGTGTGTGTGTGTGTGTGTGTGTGTGTGTGCGCGTGTGTGTTTGTGCGTGTGTGTGTGTGAAATAATAACAGGAATGAAATGAGATGAAAAGAAATGAAAAAGAGAAAAGAAACGAAAAAGAAGCAGCTGTGGAGGTGCTGCCGCGTCAAACGGCCCCTTCAGCCTCCTCAGCTGCCGAGAAGCTCGATGTGAATCGTGATAAGCAAGAAGCACATCTCAGTCTCCCTCGTCTCCTCACAAAAACTACAAAGAGCGGAGAGGAGGCGCTCTGGGTCCTAGAGGTAGTTGCTCTCCTTCTGCAGCCGCCGCCGCCGCCGCCGCCAGCACCTGGATGGATGCTGTCCCCACTGGCAGGCGGCGGATTGTAACATATTGATTATGCAGAACAGAGCAGCCTCAGTCATTGTTGTGATGGAAGTGGCATGTTTGCGTGGGTGGAGGCAGCAGGCTGCAGACATGTGCCAGCGTCACCAGAGGAGCACACCAGCGGCAGCGGCTGAGGAGCAGCTCCCTAAACCCGCGCCCTCCGCGAGCAGGAGGACCAGAGACGTAGCTGCTGGCGGAGGAGCCCCCCAGGGACGGAAGCTGCAAATGAATGAAAGGAATTTGTGTCTTCAGTTAGCCTGACATCATCCTTATTATTATTATTATTATTATTATTATTATTATTATAAGTAGTAGTAGTAGTAGTAGTAGTAGTATCATCATTATTATTATTATTAGTAGTAGTAGTAGTAGTAGTAGTAGCACTATTATTATTATTATTATTATAAGTAGTAGAAGCAGTAGTAGTAGTATTATCACTATTATCATTATTATCATCATTATGATTATTATGACTATAACTTTGTGAGGATATATTAAGACAAATCTAAAAAAAGGAGAAACTGATGACCTCTGTCCAGCTCTTCTCTGTCCGTGTGTCCCGTCTCCCACTGAAGTTATTTGTCTCTCTACCTGCAAAACTCGTAGAGAATAAAATGAAACTTTGGCTGGAAAAGAGCTGCTAACTGCTTGGTGTCTTTCCTGATGTCTGAAAAAGAAATCAGTGCCTGCTTGTAAGCGTGTGTAGTTCCCATCATCAGCTTCTTCAAACACGTGCTTTACTTGCAGTGCTGGTTTACTGTCAATCACAACATGACCGATATGATGAATAAAGAAATACACTGAGAAGAAGAAGAAGCACTCCATGTCCTGGCAGGGTTGCAGCAGATGTGGTAGCGTTGTGCTCAGCAGCAGTGCTGTGGACGAGCGCACGCTCTCCTGGGCGACTGTAACTGCTTCTGACATCCATTCATCTTTGGCGTGTTTGCTCTGCAGGGTCGCAGGAGGATGGAGTGAATCTCTGCTGGCACTGGCCAAGAATGAGGAACGACACAGAATTAGAGGACAGAAGAAGCCATTTGCTGCACTGGAATTGCGAAAAAGTTTGTTCTTTATTTCATTTTACTGGCAGGAGGGAAACCATTGGTTTCATTGGGTTACTGACACACCGAGCCACATTCTCAGATTGGCACTGAATTCATTTCAGGTTGAGAAATTGTATGTTAACATCCCTTCTCCTCTCTAAGCTGAGACCCACAGAGAACCAGACCAGCTAGCTTAGCACACTGACCGGTAGTGGATGGGAAGTGTTAGCATCAGCTAGCTCAGGTCCAGGCTAGTTAGCTTAGCACAAAGAGGAGAGGAAATGCGAAGTTACACAACTGAAGAAAGAAAGGTACTAAAGATGCTTTACGACAGGATTGAAGCTCACTTGAAACACACAGCAAACCTCATTTTGCCACAATGGGATTCCACCAAAAAACACAAAAGGAATGTGAACGTTTAGGCCAGTTTGTAACTGATCTGAAGTTGTGAAAGACTGCAGTTTTCTCGACAGTGAGGAAATGGTCAGAAACCTGTGCATGAGGAGCTGCTCGGCTCTGGTCCAGACGTGATGTTAGAGAACGCTGCGGCTACCACATGAACCCAGGAGCTGTCTCAGCAGCAGCGTTCATGACAGCCAACGGGGCTGACAGCAACACTGCAGCGGAACAAGAGAAGTGGAGCGTTTGAGGCAGATGACACCGGGACGCCAGGCAGCCAGAGCCAGAGAACAGAGAAGAAGAGCTGACAAACTGCAGCGGCTTCAGTCAACCTATCAACGCACCACTGTGAGAAACTGGTCATGTTGGAGAGCAGAGGGCTCCTCATCAGGCAGTCACAGAGTGGTGAGACGCCATCTGAGATGAAAAGGCCAGTCACATGATACAGATGGTCACATGATGCAATCACATGGTATTACCTGTCATGAATCGTAATCAGATGATACTCATGAACAATGAATACAGGTAGGAGACAAAACATCAAACCCAAGTGCATCAATGATGTCTTGTATACTTCAATACTTCAGTCTGCAGTCACTCTGAAATCCAACGTGAATGTCTCATCATTTAGTCCCCTGGTGGACCAGGAGTCCAGGGTGGAGGTCTCGCGTGGTAGCTGGCCAGGTTCAAGGCCATGCAGCTCCTCCTACTCCTGATGCTGCTCTGGAGCGCTGGAGGTTTTGCCAATATGGGTAAGTTGGTGGGGGGGGGGGGGGGGGGGCATTTAAGCAGGAAAACAGTATTGCTGGTTTTGCCTGAAACAAGGCTTTTAATGGCATTTTTACTATCAAGTGAGGATTCTGGACGTTCAGGAAGTTGTGGAATTCTTTCAGTTCCTCCTCAGTGGATGCCAGTGCCTTTTGTGAGTGAAGGTGAATGTCCGGCACAGATTCTTTGTCAGGGTCAGTGTGATCTCCTGTCCGAGTCGGTCATACAGCAAAGCAAAGCTTGGTGACATCGCTGAACCCACACGGACCCCCAGCACCTGTAGAGAGGTGCACCAGGTGAACCAACATTGCCAGAGCTCTGATGCTGCAGATCCCAAAAAAAAACAAAAAAAACAAAAACGTACACAGGAGGAAGTAAATACAGGTTTTGGATGCTGAGCAGGCAGGACTAGAGGTAAGCTAACCTGGCCATCCACTAGCATTCCCTGTGCTGAGCTAACTAGCGGGTCTCTCCTCACGCAGCCCTGGACAGGACAGACTGAACAAGCTTTTCCCAGCAAGCTGTCATCTCGTGTAGCGTCGCCATTGAGCAAAGCGCCAACTGAAGCCCTCCTGATCAGCTGGTTGGCACCTTGCGCGGCGATGGCAGTGTGTGAGTGTGGATGGAGGCGACAGTATTGAGGATAAATGTGCCCTATAAAAGCCACCCATCTACCGAGGAACCCTGCGTATTTGACATGTTGAATTTCTCACAAGCACAGAAGCATCGCAGTGACCCACTGGGAGCCTCTGAACATGAATCAGCATCAGGAGAATACACTGAGCTCTTACTCTGATGGGCCGCGTCAGTTCTGTAGGAGCGTGCCTCTCAGTGTGTGTGTGTGTGTGTGTGTGTGTGTGTGTGTGTGTGTGTGTGTGTGTGTGTGTGTGTGTGTGTGTGTGTGTGTGTGTGTGTGTGTGATGGGAGTGTTGCAAAACACTGGTTTTATGGGAGAATTTACAAACATGAAGTCACATTCATTTGCGGTAATATGAAAAGAACTACGCACTGATCGAGAGGGAACTCTGTGCAGTGGTCTGTGGATGTGAGAGGTTCCAACAATACCTGTGTGGTCGACAGGTGATCGCTGAGTCTGACCACAAGCGAACAAAGGGCAATCACTCTCAGGTCACTGGCAGCTGCACCACCTGGACTGCAACCAACGATACTGCATACATCTTTGCTACATTTGTCATGTGTATGTCTGCTGAGTTGGCTGAACAGACCAACCAGACAGCCAAAGCCCTCATGGACAAAGCGGATGCACAGAGGATTGACCTTTACCTGGCCTACTGGAACACAGAAAGTCTCCGTGGACAGGCTGAAGTCACCAGGGCAGCTGCTGCTGAGCAGGCGTCTGAACTCAGCCATGCCAGCAACCGAAAGGCAACTTCAGCCAGAAGGAACAGAAGAGGACTGAACCAGAAGCCAGAGGGTGCCACAGTCAATACCAGCTGAGTCCCGGCGTTGAAACCTCCACCAGTAGCTGAACCAGCAGGTACCCAGAAGTAAACACCTGCACTGACGAAGGTCTCACACTCAGGTGCTCCTGAAGGTGAGAAGTCAGGCAGGCGCGCCAAAAGACTATGAACCAGATCCTAGAGCCCGGCCAGCAGGGTCATCACGCAGCACTACCAGCAGATCTGGCTGCATTGCAAGGCCAAGAGCTCTGAACGACGTCTGTCCTGGGAGGTTTGCTCTGCTGCAACAGCTCCAGTCACATATCAGGGTGACGCAGAGGTGACATTTGACCAGTCGTTCCTGACACTTTGATTCAGTTGTGGTGTTCCGTATCACAAGGGTTTATGCCCATGTTCTGACCTTCAGAAGATGCAATACCTCTGAAATGTTTGATTGATGATGTCATACAAGTGCGCCGGAGTTTGGTTGAAGAAAATACATAAAGATGGCAGCGCCTTCATGAGCATCTCTGATTCGTCTGCTCAGCGAGACACGCATGGTGGATGAATGTATAACAGTACGATATTCAGCCAGGCAAGCACTGTTTTGCTTAAATGTGTATCTGATGACTTTTTAATGAATTGTTCTTATAGGACAGAAACAAAGCAATGGTCTTGTCTGACACTGGGGAGGACGGAGCGTCAGAGTCCTTCACAAAATTTAGCATCTTCCTTTACCTGCGACAGTTGCTCCTGCTCAAAGCTTACAGGATGACCACAGAGGTGTGAGAGGCATGATCTTCATGTTGCAAATGATACAAAGAGATCATGGTTGGTACCTGCTCAGGTGATGGACGCAGCACAATAGAGCAGCTGACCAGGTGAACGCAGCAAAGGAGCTCTCAGTCTCACTGACTAGAGGCTAGCGCTGGACCCCAGGGGCCGCCCCGTTACCAAGCTCTGTTGCTGTTTCCCTTCAGTGTTCTTCAGACGGAAACGGCTGCTCCATTGATCCCTGCTCTTATCCATACCTGTGACAGGTGATCGATGCGGCCGGTCATCTCAATAAAGGTGACCCCAAGCCTGTTCTCAGGCCCAACAAAGCTGTTACACAGCTGAGGAACAGCAGGAGCATTTAGAGGAGAAACCAAACTTTGATTTTTAATCGATCAGACAGCGTCCGTGTGTTCATTCCTCCAATAAACCTGATGGGCACCAGCAGCCTCGGGGTTACATTCTCTTACAGCACGTTATTGGTTACGACGTGTTGCATCAGCTGGGCCAGACTGAGTCCCACTCAGGCACCATGAGTGACACTGTACGTTGATAAAGTTCATATGGAGAAGGTGTGGTGTTGTAAGCAGGTGGAGCATGAGCTGAAGCTGCACACATTGATACGTTGCGACATGGAACCGGTGGCGAGTCACCGCGGGCCCGAGGCCACAGAAATTAAAGCAACAGCCTACAGATTCAGTCACTGATGGGACAAATGAGGGGCTGAGGCGTTACTCCTGTCAGGTGGTACTTGTGTCTGCTAGATAGATGGATCACCTGTGAACAATACCTGTCAACTCAAAAACACCAAGGGAGCAGAACCAGTGCAGGTCCAGATGGACTGAGGTACTTCCAGCTGGTCAGGGGTGATGATGTGTTGGGGGGTATATACACACACACACACACACACACACACACACACACACACACACAGTGTCCTCAGTTGGACAGAAACAATAACTCCCTCCGCTGACACTGGGAGGTAAAACAGCACGGAGGAGTATTTCCACCAAGTCAGAGCCGTCACGGCGGCGCGTTCATCATCGAGACGAGCAGCTCAGCAGAATCTGCTACCTGTGATATGACTGTCAGACAAAGGTGCAGCACTAGAGGACGTCTGGGATATTTTGGGGAGACGATAGCCAGTCGGCACGCTGTGTTGTTGTTTGCTGCATGTCAGCATGAGTTGATTCACCAGGCAAAGCGGGAAATGCTAAACCGTTCTCTGGCCTGTTACCTCGGCAACAAGCCATGCATGGCAGAAGATAGATGTTGTGAGAGAAAAAAACATGAGGAGCCCTTCTGGGGGGCTCTGACACTCTTAAAGTGATAGGTCACCCTTAAAAATCCTTTGTTCAGTGGTACTGGTTTCATGCAAACACACACACACACACGCACACACTGAGAGGCACGCTCCTACAGAACTGACGTGGCCCATCAGAGTAAGAGCTCAGTGTATTCTCCTGATGCTGATTCATGTTCAGAGGCTCCCGGTGGGTCACTGCGATGCTTCTGTGCTTGTGAGAAATTCAACATGTCAAATACGCAGGGTTCCTCGGCACATTTATCCTCAATACTGTCGCCTCCATCCACACTCACACACTGCCACCGCCACGCAAGGTGCCAACCAGCTGATCAGGAGGGCTTCAGTCGGCGCTTTGCTCAATGGCGACGCTACACGAGATGACAGCTTGCTGGGAAAAGCTTGTTCAGTCTGTCCTGTCCAGGGCTGCGTGAGGAGAGACCCGCTAGTTAGCTCAGCACAGGGAATGCTAGTGGATGGCCAGGTTAGCTTACCTCTAGTCCTGCCTGCTCAGCATCCAAAACCTGTATTTACTTCCTCCTGTGTACGTTTTAGCTCAGTTTCAGGATGTTTGTGAGTCCATTGGGAATCCTCCTCTTCTTGGAGTTGCTGTGTCAAATTACTGCACTCAATCAGGAAAGAAGTTCCGGCTATGTGTCTGCTTTCCAGTGCAGATCGAGTTATTCCACAATCCTAGTTTACACAAGCAGGCAGAACACTGTTTGGTGACATTTAATTGAGGTATGCTAACACTTCCCTCCCACTATCAGTCATTGAGCTAAGCTAGTTAGCACCCAGCTGCTCTCTGAAGGCATTAGCTCACTAATGCAACTGAAAATTCTATTTCACCAGATGCAAAAGATCTTATTTGGATCAATACATCTGTCTTGGTCACATGATCAAGATCTAGCTAACAGTCATGTGATCCAAAAGTGTTCACTGTGTCCAAATGGCCTCACAGCCCAGCCATGTTTCTAAGGGCTGCTGTCCTGAAACCACAAAAATGGAAAGTATCCAGACTCTAAATTGACCGTAGGCGTGGCTGGGAGAGCCAATGGTTGTCTGTCTCTATGTGTTGGCCCTGCCATGGACTGGTGACCTGTCCAGGGGGAAGGCTGCTGGGATAGGCTCCACCCCCACCACCCTGAACAGGAGAAGAGGGAGAACATGGAGGGAGGGATGGATGGATGGATGGATGGATGGATGGAGGGATGGAGGGATGATGGATGGATGGATGGATGGATGGAGGGATGGAGGGATGATTGATGGATGGATGGATGGTGGATGGACAGATGGAGGGATGATGGATGGATGGGGGATGGATGGAGGGATGATGGACGGATGGATGGAGGGATGGGTGGGTGGGTGGGTGGATGGATGGATGGATGGAGGGATGATGGATGGACGGATGGGTGGATGGATGGACGGAGGGATGATGGATGGATGGCGAGATGGATGGATGGATGGGTGGATGTTGTATGGATGGATGGATGATGGATTGATGGGTGATGGATGGAGGGATGATGGATGGAGGGATGATGGATGGATGGAGGGATGGGTGGGTGGATGGATGGATGATGGATTGATAGGTGATGGATGGATGGATGGAGGGATGGGTGGGTGGATGGATGGATGGATGGAGGGATGATAGATGGATGGGTGGATGGACGGATGGATGGACGGATGATGGATGGACGGATGGATGGATGGGTGGATGGATGGATGGATGGAGGGATGATGGATGGACGGATGGGTGGATGGATGGACGGAGGGATGATGGATGGATGGACGGATGGGTGGATGGACAGATGGATGGATGGGTGGATGGATGATGGAGGGATGGAGGGATGGAGGGATGATGGATGGATGGAGGGATGGATGGATGGGTGGATGATGCATGGATGGATGGATGGATGGGTGATGATGAATGGACTGAGGGATGATGGACGGATGGGTGGATGGACGGATAGATGGATGGATGATGGGTGGATGATGGAATGTATCCATGAGTGGACCAAGAAGACGTTTCTATACAACATTGTCTATATGCAGTACTTTGGTCTCATTATCATCTCATTATCTCACGCCCACATGGTAGCATTGGTCAGTGCATCACGTAGCAAGGTGGCGGTGGCTGGAACAGAACCTGTCAACGCCACTGTAAATCACATCAGCCTGCAGGATTTTTGATTCTATATCATTTCTAACAAGCTCATGTTCTTGAACAGAAGAGTGCTGCCATTGAAAATAAACATTTCTCCAGATTGATGCGTTTATTTGTGTGCAGAAACACCTCAGCTTTGAGCCTGGAGCACCACAGATGGAGGCAAATAAGTTCATGAAGCGTTCATGAAGCGTTCATGTTATTGGCTGCCAGATGATGTCACCATTACAAAATCTGATGGTGAACGCTCCATATGTTTCGCCTCCTCTTGCTCCTTATATAACTCAATGTCTGAATCACAGGCACTCTTAGCTTCTGAAAATAAAAAGGTCAGTTTCATGAGCTTTGGATGCTATTTATATAGCAGGAGTTTTCTGCACTCACTGTTGCTAATTTCCCTCAGGTTACCAAGGAAACCAAACCAATGTCTCGGTGCTCCGCTGGTCATACTGCATCTTCCATGTTCAGTGCCAGAGTTTCTACAATAATTCCCTTTTTATCTGCAGCTAAAATTAACCACGGAGCAAATGCACAAACCACGGAGAGAGACACCAAACCGTGGGCTCACACCTGCTTCCTGCAGCGCTGAAGGAGACGCAAGCAGACAAACGGCAGAGAGATCAGATTAGACTTGAGATAATTCTATAAATAATAATAAATATAAGGCACATAATTTTACTGCATTTCTGGTCTGTATATATTCCTGTTGTAGGATTGTCTGTGTTATTACTTTATTGTTATGATTGTACGTAGATATTTATCATTGCTTTTCTGTTCCAACATATCGTTCTATGATTGTCTTGGAGAACCTGTTTGTATCTGAGAGAGATTCGTGGTTGTAGGGGTCAAACCTGTTGCTATTATAATTAATGATTTGTCATATTAGATGGGCAATTGAGTCCTCATTGTTTCCATTCATTGTTCAATCATCAATGTTAACTAACATGTCAACGAATACTGAATTCTGAAAATAGAGAAAAGAAAAGAAAATGGCAAAATGTTTATGACCTTGATCTTTCTGTTTCCACAGCTTCTACTCGGTTATGTGAGATAGGATGATGGTGACTCGCTCTCCTGTTTCACTCCCTGAACATTGTGCAGGCAGCATCTGTTGCAGTGCTCCCCAGTGCTGCTGCCACTAACAGCCACTAGGTGGCACTACAAGCATGACTGAGATTTACTGTGAAGCTGAGGAATGTGTCTTTTCTCTGAGTCAGACTCAGGAGTTGCCTGTGCTTGATGGCTGGAGATGTTGCGAACAGCACAAACTCTGATCTCCTCGCTCCATCCATGTTCTCCCTCTTCTCCTGTTCAGGGTGGTGGGGGTGGAGCCTATCCCAGCAGCCTTCCCCCTGGACAGGTCACCAGTCCATCGCAGGACCAACACATAGAGACAGACAACCATTGGCTCTCCCAGCCACACCTACGGTCAATTTAGAGTCTGGATTAACCTGGTCCCTCTTGATGTCTTTGGACTGTGGAGGAAGCTGGAGTACCAGAGAGAACCCAGCAGGAACAGGGAGAACATGCAGACTCACACAGAAAGACCCCGTGCTGCAGCCAGGGCTCCACCCACAACCTTCTTGATGGGGTCCACAGTGAGGACCACTGCTCCACTGGGCCGCTCGACCTCCTCGTTCATGTTGCATTTTCTTCATCCTCATCACCGCAGCCTTTCATGTCTTGTGATTCCCTCAAAGTCCTCTGCATCTGTGCTGAGGGTCCCCCTCACTTGGCGACTCCTTCTGTGGCCAACAGGCTTTTCTCTCAACTACACAACATGTCTGCATCTGCAGTCCACGTGTTGTGTAGTTGTCAGCAGTGGGAAGAATGTATTTCTGTCTCAACTCATTTTGTTTCTGCAGCTGATAACAAAATCCTGGCGTAATCAAAACCTAAACATTAGTTTTTATCACCAAAATGGAAACTTTAGATAGATGATGTATTCTGGCAACTGACACATTTCAATAAATGAGGACTTTAAAGAAACAACAAATGTAATCTTAGGCTTGATTGATTAAGATCATTATTTTTTATTATTTGTTTATTTATTTATTTTGCCATTTGTGTTTAACTTTATTAGGAATGGTGTTGGTTCATTGATGAAGCCTCCAGACTGAGGACAGGAAAAGAGAACAGGGACAGGATCGGGAAGACGGGGGGGGGGGGGGCAAAAACAACAACAATAGCAGACAAACAATAAACAGTAACAACAATGACAACAGAAAAAAAAGAATAACATTCGTTGCAGAATTTCCAGTGCAGGTTTACCATTGGTTTAATAAAATTTTAAATAAATGTCTGAGTGTGTGATTATGGATCAGTTGTGCACCGCAAGTGTGTATGTATGTATGTGTATGTATGTGTGTATGTGTGTGCTACGGTTTATCTTGGATGCTGTGGGTAGCTGACTGTAGCTGATGTGGGGGACCAGAACAACACGCCCCCAGTCCAGGATAGCAGGCAGGTCAGGACCAAGCCACCAGGCACCCAGAAACCCCCAGAACACAGGGAAACCTATAACAAAAACAAATCACAACGTGACAACACTACGTCTAAAAATAAACAATCAAACTTCTTAAGTCAAAACTGATCTTAACAATAACTAAGTTTTACCTGACTATGAAAATTTACCAAAAAACAAACAAGCTCTTGACAAGGATTCGGGATTTCTCTGTGACTGTAAGGCTTCCGTGGTCGACAACGAACAACACTTCTGCGACGAGACAGGGGAAGACAGACATATACACACGAGGAGCTAATCACACTGATGGAGGACAGGTGTGCGGGGTGCAATAGGGGAGAGCGGAATCAAAAATAACACAAAGAAATAAACACAAGACAATAAACCCAGACAAGACAACCTCACCGCTGTAACTGTGACAAAATTAAGGTTATAATCTTATAACCTCACAGAGACTAAGATCATTATTGATATCTATTATTGATATTATTGATATTGTAGCACCGAAGAAAGGGAGTCGGAGGAGGAGTATCGAAAGCTGGTGCTAGCCTTTTTATTGACATTACAAACTCTGTCAACCAGAACACGTGAAAAACCGGAAGTTGTAAAAAACCGGAAGTACGATTGGAAACATAACAACAACAAACGTAACCCAGAATTCACCCGTAGTCAAAGTCTACGGGAGATATGACGGCCCGACCCCGGTGGGTACAGACGGTAGGGGGAGGGGCAGGTGCAGGGAGAGGGGCGGGGAGAGGAGCGACGGGCACAACTGGACTGTCCACTTGGCCGGGAGGCAATGGCCCCACAGGGGAAACGGGGACCAGGGCGGGGCGGGGCGGGGCACAGGGGGGCGGTCCCTGCGCGGGGCCTGGGTCAACTCCAACGGCCCGGAAACATCCATGTGGGCGGGTTTAATCCTGTCGATGGAAACGGTCTCAGGCCTACCACCAATGTCCACGACCAGGCTCTTATCCCCGTGCAGCAGGACCCTGAACGGGCTGTCATAGAGGGGACGAAGGGGCCCCCGGTGGGCATCATGGTGAATAAACACGGAAATCCACCGAGCGCAGGCCGGGAGGCACCGGGGAGACAGGGGTGCCGTGCTGCAACGTGGGGACAGAGGCGAACACCCCTGCGGCTTCCAACAGGGAGGACCGCTGCCTGGCTGCAGACCAGGGGGTCGTGGCTTCTGGAATGAAGTCCCTCGGGACCCGCAAGACCTGGCCATAGACCAGCTTGGCAGACAAGGCTTGCAGATCCTCCTTAGGGGCAGTCCTGAGGCCGAGCATGACCCAGGGAAGCTTGTCCACCCAGTTGCCGTCAGTCAAACTGGCGCGCAGGGCAGTCTTCATCGAGCAATGGAACCGCTCACACAACCCATTAGCCTGGGGATGATAGGCAGTAGTAAGGTGCAGCCTGACCCCCAGACCCTCGGCGACCGTGTTCCAGACCTCCGAGGTAAACTGTGCGCCCCAGTCCAAGGAGAGGTCAGAGGGGGTTCTGAAGTGTGCGACCAACGTCCCGACGAACGCTCGGGCCACGTCAGCAGACGATGTTGAGGCGAGGGGCACGGCTTCAGGCCAGTGGGTCGTCCTGTCTACCATTGTGAGAAGGTAGGTGAAACCGTGGGAAGGGGGAAGAGGCCCCACCAGGTCGATGTTAATGTGGTCGAACCTCCTCTCGGGGACAGTAAACGGCACCAATAGGGCCTTGGTGTGGCGGTGCACCTTAGCACGTTGACAGGCCACACATGAATCGACCCAAGCTCGCACATCCTTCTTCAGCCCTCTCCAGACAAATTTCTGAGCCACCAACCTCACTGACGCCTTTCTGCCAGGGTGGGAGAGGCCGTGCACCACTTCGAGAAAAGCCCGCTGCCAGCCAACGGGGACCAGCGGCACCACAGCCTGACACCCGAGTCGCCGACCGCGACCTCCTCCACGTGCAGTCCTGAGCTTTGAGAATCTGAGCCCCGTGGTCCAAGGCCTGTTCCGCCCCCATGCGCGCGTAGTCGAGCCCCACTTGGACCGCGCTGACAACCGCTCTGGAGAGGCAGTCCGCGACCACGTTGGACTTGCCAGAGATGTGATGGAAGTCCGTGGTATACTCAGAGATGAACAACAACTGGCGTTGCTGGCGGGCAGACCATGGCTCGGCCACCTTGGACATGGAGAACGTGAGGGGTTTGTGGTCAACAAAAACCGTAAACCCGCGGCCCTCCTGCAGGAAATTAAAGTGGCGGACCGCCAGCCAGACACCGAGCAGTTCCCTGTCGAACACGCTGTATCTATGTTCTCCCGGAAACAGCTGGCGGCTGAAAAAGGCGAGTGGCAGCCAGGCACCATCGACTCACTGCTCCAACACGGCGCCAACGGCATAGTCAGACGCATCGGTCATGAGGGCGATCGGGGCGCCGGGAGAAGGGTGGGCCAACATGGCGGCCTGGTATAGAGCGGTCTTTGTGTCCTCAAACGCCTTGTCCCTCTCAGCTGTCCAGTCGACGTCCTGGTTGGGGCTTTTGTCCTTGAGGGCCTCGTACAGCGGGCGCATGACATGTGCTGCCTGGTGGATGAACTGGTGATAGAATGTAACCATCCTGAGAAACTCTCGGAGCCCACGGGCCGAGCGTGGGCGGGGAAAGCTGGATATGGCCTCCACCTTCAACGGGAGGGGGGCGGCCCCATCCTTGTTGATGAGATGCCCGAGGAACTGGATGGACGTCACTCCGAAAACACACTTTGCCGGGTTGATGATGAGGCCGTGTTGGTCAAGCCTTGTGAAAAGGTCCTGGAGATGCGTCATGTGCTCCTCCTCTGAGGAGCTGGCAATGAGGATATCGTCCAGGTAGACGAAAACAAAAGGCATGCCCCTCAGCACCGAGTCCATCAGCCGCTGAAACGACTGGGCTGCGTTCTTCAGTCCGAATGACATCCTCAGGATTTCAAACAGCCCGAAAGGCGTCACCACGGCCGTCTTCGGGATGTCTGCAGGGTGAACAGGGACTTGGTGATACCCTCGCACCGGGTCAACCTTGGAGAACAGGAGCTTCCCCGCTAGATGCCCAGGGAAGTCCTGAATGTGGGGGACCGGGTATCAGTTGGGCATAGTGGCATCATTGAGGCGGCGGTCGTCACCGCATGGTCGCCAGCCGCCATCTGACTTCGGGACAATGTGAAATGGCGAGGCCCATGGGCTGTCCGAACGACGAATGATACCAAGGCGCTCCATGTTAGCGAACTCCGACTTAGCCGCCACCAGTCTCTCTGGGTTGAGCCGCCAGGCCCTAGCGTGGATGGGGGCCCCCTTTGTCTTGACGTGGTTGCTCGACCCCGTGTTTAGTTGTGGCGGCTGAAAAGGTGGGCCGCGTAAGGCCGGGGAATTCACCAAGTAGCCGTTGGTACCTGTCACCTTCAGAGAGTAAGCCTGAGAGGCCATTGTATGTGCCTTCGTCGCGGACACACGCAAAGGAGGAGACAGTCCGCGCGTCCACCAGGAGCCCGTTCCTGACATCAACAAGCAGCCCGTGTGCACACAAAAAAATCCGCGCAGAGGAGGGGAAAGGAGACATCGGCAGTAACGAAATCCCATGCAAAACACTGACCGCCGAAACAAAAGTCCACAGTCTTTGTGCCATACGAACGGATGGGGGTGTTGTTGGCAGAAGTTAAGGGTGGACCGTGCACTCCTCCGGCAGCGTCTTCCACTGAAGCCGGCAGCACACTCCTCTGGGTGCCGGTGTCACAGAGGAATTTGCGCCCTGATAGAGTGTCTTTGATAAAAAAGCAGCCGGTTCGTCAAGCCTGTGCTCACGGCCACTACTGAGCGCAGGCCTTGGCGTTTCCCGCCGCACTGTAGTTGCAAGGATAATGGCACCTCTTAGCTTTAGCGCCAAAACGCGTTTAGAAGTAACACAAGCCTGCGCTGGCACGGCTGTCGGTGGTAGTACGACTCCCGCCAACGGGCACACCAGCGCCCGGGGGCGTGTAGCTGCGCGTCGGGGCCAGCACTTCAAGGGCAAAACACTGGGTCGCCAGGAAGAATCGGACTGCCTCCTCTGCCAGGGCGTGGGGCTCAGTGATCGATGTATTAGCGAGCGCTGTCTGGACGTGTGGCGGCATGTGTCGAAGAAACAGTTCTATGAAGAGGAAGTTTGGTTCCTCTGTACCCAGCAGGTTAAGCATCATTTCCATGTGCTCCGACGGTTTACTGTCCCCCAGGCCTTGAATAGCAAGGAGACATCGGGTATGCTCTGAACGTGACAGCTCACAAATCTTCAGGAGGTAAGTTTTGAGCCCCACATATTTATCCTGGGGGGGGGGGGCTGTGATGAAACTTACTGCTCTGGCTGCAGTGGAGCTCCCGAGCGCCGACACAACGTGGTAATAGCGCGTGGCATCGTCTGTAATACCATGAAGGGCGAACTGAGCTTCAGCTTGCGTAAACCATGTAGCCGTGGATGTGTCCCAAAACTCCGGTAGTTTCAGAACGGCGGTATTCGCCATATTGTTCTTTTCAAAATTCGGTTCAGTCTCTGAATCTTCAGCGGGACTGACGTTGGGGTCACCAATGTAGTGCCAAAGAAAGGGAGTCGGAAGAGGAGTATCGAAAGCTGGTGCTAGCCTTTTTATTGACATTACAAACTCCATTGAGGAAGAACTGCCTGGGGACTCTATGGTGGGCAATCCTATCTCTGGGGCTGAGGTTGCCGAGGCGGTCAATAAGGTCCTTGGTGGCAGGGCCCAGAAGTTGGATGAGATCCACATGGAGTTCCTCAAGGCCCTGGATGCTGTGGGGCTGTCTTGGTTGATGCAACTCTGCAGCATTGCAGAGACAGCTGGGGAGGTGCCTCTGGATTGCCAGATCAGGGTGATGGTTTTCCTTTTTAAGAAGGGGGGACTGGAGGGTGTGTTCCAGCTATTGTGGGATAACACTCCTCAGCCTTCCTGGTAAGGTCTAATTGGGTATTCCAGAGAGAAGGGTGTGTTGGGTAGTTGAACCTTGGATCCAGGAGAAGCAGTGTGGTTTTCATTATGGAACTGTGGATCAGCTCTACACTCTCGGCAGGGTCCTTGAGGGGGCGTGGGGGTTTGCCCAACCAGTCTACATGTGTTTTGTGGACTTGGAGAAGACATTCAATTGTGTCCCCCAGGGAATCCTGTGGGAGGTACTCCAGGAGTATGGGATATGGGACTGGTGCCCGAGCTTGGTCCGCATCACAGTAAGTCGAATTCATTTCCCGTGAGGGTTGGACTCAGCCAGGGCCGATTCTGTTCATAATTTTTATGTACAGAATCTCTAAGCGCAGCCTGGGTGTTGAAGGGATCCTGTTTGGTGGATGCAGGATCAGGTCTCTGCTTTTTGCAGATGATGTGGTCCTGCTGGCTTCATCAGGCCGTGACCTTCATCTTTCTTTGAATCAGTTTGCAGCAAAGTGGCCGGGATAAGAATCCCCACCACCTAGTCTGAGTCCATGGTCCTCGCCCGGAAAAGGGTGGATAGCCATCTGGCAGGGATGAGACCCTGCTCCAAGTGGAGGAGTTCAAGTACCTTGGGGTCCTGTTCACGAGTGAGGGATAGACGGATCATGAGACCGACAGGCGGATTGGTGTGGCATCTACAGTGATGTGAACTCTGCATCGGTCCGTTGTGGTGAAGAGGGAGCAGAGCCGAAAGGCCAAGCTCTCAATTTCCTGGTCGATCTACGGTCCTACCCTCACCTACAGTCATGAGTTCTGGTCAGTCATGACAGAAAGGACGAGATCGCGGGTACAAGCGGCAGAAACGAGTTTCCTCCAGAGGGTGGCTGGGCTCTCCCTTAGAGACAGGGTGAGAAGCTCCGACATCCGGGAGGAGCTTGGACAAGAGCCGCTTCTCCTCCACATCGAGAGGAGTCAGATGAGGGGACATGGGAGAGGGAACTCTGGGTCTCTCTGCTCAGGCTGCTGCCCCCGTGACCCGACCCCTGATAAGCGGAAGAAAATGGATGGATGAATGGATGAATCATCTATTGAAAGTACCTTTTTGTTTACTGACTTGATGGCTTTGATGCTAATGCTAACACCACTTGAATCTAACAGGGTTTTTTTTTAAAAAGAAAGAAGTAAATCCTGTCGATTGCATCTGCACTCGCTGCTGCTGCTGCTGTAAGCTTATCAGATTAGCCTTCTATCAAGCTGCCATGCTTTTAACTAAATGCAGCAAGAATCTCATCTGGGTGTTTCTGACCAGCAAATGGTGTTATGTCCTGGGTAAATGACAACGCGAGCCTCTTCAGACGTGTATTTTAACCACTTTCAGCTCATTGATTTGGTTTTATTTTCTCCAAATTTTACAAGATATGTTATATATGTTATATATGTTATATATATTATATTATATTATATTATATTATATTATATACAAGTTATAATCAGATATTTACATGAATGAACGACACTTTTATTCTGGACACAACAGAAGTCTATATCAATAAAAATGAAAGTGTTGGATGATTTTGTTTTACATATGCTAACACTTCCCATCTACATCCTTTGGGCTAAGCTAACTAGCATCAACCCTGGTCCACTGTCTGCGTCTGGGAAGGATTGCCAATGGTTAAGGATGAATATATGAAAATCTAGCACAAAATACTCCAAAAAATATACAAGATGATGATCCATCCATCCATCCATCCATCCATCCCTCCACCCATAATCCATTCATCCATCCATCCATCATCCATTCATCCATCCACCTACCCACCCATCCGTCCATCCATCCACCCACCCACCCATCCGTCCATACCTCCATCCATCCCTCCACCCATCCATCCATCTGTCATCCAGCCACCCATCCATCCACCTATCATCCATCCATCCATCCACCCATCCATCCTCCATCCATTATCCAGCCATCCATCCCTCCATGTTCTCCCTCTCCTCCTGTTCAGGGTGGTGGGGTGGAGCCTATCCCAGCAGCCTTCCCCCTGGACAGGTCACCAGTCCATGGCAGGGCCAACACATATAGACAGACAACCATTGGCTCTCCCAGCCACACCTACGGTCAATTTAGAGTCTGGATTAACCTGGTCCCCTCTTGATGTCTTTGGACTGTGGAGGAAGCTGGAGTACCAGAGAGAACCCAGCAGGAACAGGGAGAACATGGAGACTCACCCAGAAAGACCCCGTGCTCCAGCCGGGGCTCCACCCACAACCTTCTTGCTGGGGGCTACAGTGAGGACCACTGCGCCACCGGGCCGCCCCAAGATGATGATGATGTACACAAATAATTTTCACAATTTCATTCAGATAATTTTGCAGAAAATCATCAAAATTTGAAGGAATGTGTTTTCTGGAATCTAAATATAACAACTCAAGGTACAGTGATTCTGAGTTGAATTAGTTAAGATCTTAAATTCTTGTATCATATAAAACCTTTGTCTTCTTAGTGGATGGTGCAGCACTAAGGAAGCCATGTCAGATTCCATACTGCATGTGAGGTTCATCTACTTGAATAAATATTGCATCATCTCACACAAAAGGCTCATAAACCCCAGATGACTTGCACCTGTGCTAGAAAATATAATAAAACTCAAAATGCATCACCCTTTTAACTATGTAGTAATTATCTGGGCCTGTGGCCTTCATTAAACTGGGTTAAGGCATTTTCATCTCTCAGTCAAATTTGGAGGCTGCATAAGAAGTGTGACTGGAAGAATTCAGAAATACTGTCACAGACAGAAGAATTCCAGTGATCAAGGATGTTCAAGGTCATAGTGAAACAGCTTATATTCTGAATCCTACCAAGAAAAGCATGACATAAAAGGTGAGTCAGCAACATTGAAGTGGCTGTGGTTCCCCACATGTTCCTCTCTAAATCTGCCAGAACCTCCAGCAGGGGAGCATGCAGGCCTCTGTCCTAATGATCCAATTGTGGAGGGAGGACACAGCGCTGCAGGAGTTAGGAGGATGGATGGACAGATAATAGATGGGTGGATGGTGGGATCT
Organism: Aulostomus chinensis; assembly: GCF_037954235.1. Classification (NCBI taxonomy): domain Eukaryota; kingdom Metazoa; phylum Chordata; class Actinopteri; order Syngnathiformes; family Aulostomidae; genus Aulostomus; species Aulostomus chinensis. The sequence continues at coordinate 6,898,641 of NC_141332.1, read as the reverse complement.
GTTGGGATTGAGCGGGCTGACTGTGAGACCCTGGGAGGGGTCGTGGCCCCACAATCAGGGGCTCCCCAGTCGTTGATGAGAACTTGAGACAAGCAAGTCCAGTTTCCTTGTTATCGCTTGGATAACAACTCTGGATTTGATTCGTTGATGTGAAACCTAGCTTACAGTCTGTTGTCTCATCTCTTCTCTCACTGACCTGAAAAGGCCAGTTGGAAGCTCACAGGACTGAAACTCTTTGAACAACCCTGCCGCAATCCTGTTTTCCCTTCTGTCCTGGTGTCTGTTCTCCACACACACCCGCTGCCACTGATGCTCTGCCTGAGGTTTCCTTATCTGGGTCTAGAAACAGTTTTTAGTCCAGTGTCAAGATTCTGTTTTTCCCCTGAGACATACTGTTATCGAGACAATTCTCTTCAGTAAAAACCGATCGGCCCTGCGATGGACTGGTTTCCCTGTTTCAGTTAGTTCAATTGTCATGGACACAGACGTACCAGTATTCTCCAACTATGGACATCCCTTAACCACACAAAAAAGCATCAAAATGAGTAATAAACCTGAACGGATCATTTACAAAGACTTCAGCTGTAACGAGTGTGTCGAGCAAACATAATAGGGTCTTCGCCCTGGAGTACCTCTGGGCTCAGGCCCTAATTATTTAGTCCTGCGGTTCAAACTGTGCTGAAGATCTGAACCTCTAGTATGAGCCACTATTGTGCCACTAGAGGGGGTGCTGAGCCATGGTAACCTCAGACCTGCTCTAAAAGCACAGTGGATATCTCATTTTATCCTATTTCACTCATCAGGTGAAAAGAATGAGAATCTTAACTTTTAAAAATGTGGAAAGGTGAGCTTAATAGGAAGATGCTGCTGGTCTGCGTCAGCAGGAGCGTCTCTGTCTACCATCCATGGCAACATGTTTGAAAGGACCACACTCACAATATGGAACCGACAGCCCCACCCACCACGGTCACATTCAGAGGGGGAGGGCACCAATGAACACCAATCTGTTGTTGACAGGCGCCTCATCAGGAAGTCCTGTGTTTTTGGGAGGCGATACATAGTCGGCCCTGTGGTGAGAGAGAATGAGGGAGAGAGCAGGGGTTGTAATGACAGCAAAATCAATTTCACACACGACTGCGTTGAGGAGAGGTGAGTGCCCGCAGCGTCTTGATCCGTCCATCAGCCCACATGTTTCTGGCCACTGTGGCAGCACCCCAGCTCCTGTCAGACTAACAGGGCCAACAGGTACCACGCCACAGGTGAGGAGCACATGAGAGCCAGACACAAGGCGCCGCTACGTCTTCAGTCTCCATCATTGAAATCACATCCAACAACCTTCTACTAACGTGAATCAAGGAAGAAGAGACGGTTCTTCCTCTCATGCATGACGTTGTGTGATGGTCTTGTGATGTGACTCTTCTGTATCTCCCCAGGACATCTGGGGAATGTCTTCACCCACTCACAAATCTGGTTATCAGCATCAGTGCCGTCATTGCAGTGGCAGGAAGGCGTGGATGTTCCACTCACAGCAGAAAGCATCGTATAGCCTGGCTTCAGAAGTCGACCATATCCCAGCAGGTAGGTGAGATCAGTTCGTCTTACGAACAGATGAGATGATCGTGACCTCAGGGGGACCCACATATCCCAGGTTCAACAACACAACACTGTTGTTTTGCACGTTATTGTTATTAACTGAAGACAATTTCTTCAAAAAAATTCAGAGATGCAAAATAATGTTTTATTGTGTGTCAGAATGCTACAGTCTGGTTAGATGTAGGTACAGTCACCGAAGACCAGCTCAACAACAGGCTGGGGTCAAAGTGGTGTAACACAGCTCCGTAAACTGGACTCTCCCTTGTCTTCTATTTTGGAACAAAAATTGTTTAAAACGATATTTCACAAAAAGCCCAATTTGCCTCCCAAGAACTTCATGTTAAGAAGCTTGAGCTCACAGAGACATTTCTCTCCCTCCACACCAGAACATGTAGCCTGAAGCTAATCAACATGAACAAACAACCGCAAAAGTGTCTGAAATGTTCTTTGAGCAATGCTCCAGCGTCCTCTGACTCAATATGCTCAATAATCCTCGCACACTTTCAACTGGGGGAAAAAACCAACCCATCTTGTTGCAGTAACCCTTTCCCCATGTTTCCAAAACTTAATACGAAGCTAGCCTTAGCTACCATCACCTGACTCTAATGTAACACACAGACATGAGAGGGTTTTTTTCAATAATTTTATACAAATGCAGGTATCAAAGGGCTGCATATGTTGCAGCCCTGCACCCAAACTTTTATTAGGAATTAGTGTCTTGCTGGCGATCCTGTTAGCTGCAGTCTGGAGCTCCCTAATAGAATGAGCCTAGCTTAGCATGGACTTCTACATCGAGAACTATTAAAAATGTCATCATTCAACTTTCAGGAGTGTGAGAGCTGTCGAGGAGTTGCTGATCCAAAGCCGTGACCAGATGAGAGAACCAGTCAAAGCCCCCCACAAGGAGACAAACAGCCTGGCAACCCTTCAGTGACCTGCCGATATTTCACAGCCTGCCTGCAGTGTTGGTGGTCCCTGAGGCCCACTGGACTAAGGCCCACATGAGCTGCATACACCAGTGCCACTTCTACTGGTTATTCTGTTGCTGCTGCATCAGCGACACAGACATATTTCATGAGTCTGTCATTTGCATGATTTATATTAATGATATATTGCATTGTGTTGCTGTTCCGTCCCATCACTGCAGCTCTCCTTCAGGGATAAATAAAACTTAACTATCATGCAGTCACACCTGACACATGACCTCTTGTCAGCCACCAAGAAAGGCTGTGAAATAACGCATCATGTGAAAGCATAAATGGGACAGAAACCCCACGCGTCCTCTAACATCTGCTCCACATACAGAGGTGGTCGTTCTCCTTGTGACTAAACCACATCATCGCCACATGCTACTGCTGTAGCATCTGCTGACAAGTTGCTCTCTGGCTCTTCACATCGCAACTGTTTCATCACCTGTACAATCTTCGAGTATTTGACCCGCTGAGGCAGGAAAGACACTTTGGTCCAATACATGGATTAAAAACATATTTGTACTCCTCTCTGGCTGACCGCTCCCCAAATTTTATTGCCATGGTTTCAGTACTTCCAGGTGTAGGTAATCCATCTTGTGTGAGACAGAAGTAGAAGAAGCTTCTGAGTGTCAGTGAGGTCCCGGTCACAGCTCCTGGTTTGGAGACTCTCTAAAACTATCTATCCCCCTTTGACCAGAAATCACTGTATTTGAAATAATAAAGGACTAAACTAAAAGTCCCTGGAATTTAGGAGGGCCGGGGTCCACTTGTACTCCTGAAGAGTGGAAGTTTGCATCGTCTATCCTTCATGGAGCCTAGCAGTCCCAAAAGCGACAAGTTGTGATATACAACTGAAAATACAATGCAATTCTTAGCTTAAAATGGGTTCATCCTAATAAATGTGTGTATGTACACAGTGATGAAACATCTTAGGATGGAGGTGCACACGTCCAAACATCTTGCCTGACGCAGGGTACAAAAGTAGGAAAGTGACAAAAAAAAAAATCACGTGCTTTGTTTCGGCTGCATGCCAAAAGGGATCATGCGGCAGTTGTAGCCGATGAAGACCTTTAGAGT
>NC_141332.1:6875000-6887500 GCF_037954235.1 Aulostomus chinensis | reverse complement strand
GCACATCAAACCCATGTGACATCATATATTAAATAAATGAATGTACTTCACATTCAAGACCAAACAGGTTCCCACATGAACACAGGCTGCCCATTAGCCCCTGCTAACTTGACCGTGCTGGATAGAAAATCTTGCAAATTCTGTTGGAGAAAGGGTCTTGGGGGGGGGGGGGGGGGGGGCATTTATTGACAGTTGTTTGCAGTGGGATGAAAATTAAGAGTATCGCACTGGGTCAGGAAACTGGTGTAGCAATAGACTGGTGACTCATCAAGAATACTGAAATGAAATTAAATGAAGTTTATTTGACAGGAAGTAGATTATATAGAAGGGAGGTGAAAAAATAAGCTGTGGCACTTGCTAAATGTCTTTATTGGGACACAAATTATCTAAACGCTTTGACTGGCAGCAACCACCATCATCAACCATCATCAATCATCATCAACCACCACCAGCCACCATCAGCCACCATCATCAACGATCAACCACCATCATCAACCATCATCAATCATCATCAACCACCACCAGCCACCATCAGCCACCATCATCAACGATCAACCACCATCATCAACCATCATCAATCATCATCAACCACCACCAGCCACCATCATCAACCATCAACCAACATCAGCAACCATCATCAATCATCATCAACCACCACCAGCCACCATCAGCCACCACCATCAACGATCAACCACCATCATCAACCATCATCAATCATCATCAACCACCACCAGCCACCATCAACCATCAACCAACATCATCAACCATCAACCAACATCAGCAACCATCATCAACCACCACCAGCCACCATCAACCAGCATCATCAACCATCAACCACCATCAACCATCAACCAACATCAGCAACCATCATCAATCATCATCAACCATCAGCCACCATCATCAACCATCATCAATCATCATCAACCACCACCAGCCACCAGCCACCATCATCAACCATTAACCAACATCAGCAACCATCATCAATCATCATCAACCATCAGCCACCATCATCAACCATCAACCAACATCATCAACCATCATCAATTATCATCAACCACCACCAGCCACCATCATCAACCATTAACCAACATCATCAACCATCATCAATCATCATCAACTACCACCAGCCACCAGCCACCATCATCAACCATTAACCAACATCATCAACCATCATCAACCACCAGCCACCATCCTCAACCATCATCAGTCATCGTCAACCATCAATCGCCACATCAGCCACCATCATCATCAACCATTAATAAACATCATCAACCTCCGACAGCCACCATCATCAACCATCAAGCTCCAGCAACCAGTCATCAAACATCAACCACCATCAACCTTCAACAACCACAACTACTATCAATCACTGTCATCCACCATCAACCATCATCAGCTGCCATCAACCATCAACCACTATCAACTCACATCAACCACCACCATCATCAACCACCAACCACCATCCAGCTCGTCACAGCAGACAGCCACAGCCGATGATGGAAGAGTTCCGTCCCCCTGACAGTGAAAGGAGATGAGGATCTTCTCTGCAGCATCAGAGGCTCGTGAGCTGCCGCTGCTTCATCAGGACGCAGAACCTCCGCCTCCCTGAGAGTGAATGAACAGGCAGTCATTACACTCGAGGTCACGGACCAACACCGCTGCTCGGAGCTGCACCACTGTCACCTGCACCACCTGAAAAGGTTGTTAAGTGAACCAGCCATGCGCTACAAGCACCTTTGGAAACCTCTCATTTAGATGTGCTAGCTTGCTGCTGTGTAACTGTACTGCGTTCTTCATATTTTGTCCACATAACTCATGTCAGTGTCGGCTTGTTCCACTGGGACCGAAGAACTTTCCTCCTCATTGAGTTTTCATGCTTAATTCAGTGGGTGTATTTGCGCCTGCAGGTAGGGCAACTCTACCTTCAAATACTATTAGCATGACTAACATCTGATCTGCATAAAGAAATGTGATGTTTTGCCCTCCAGAGCAAGCAGTAGCCTGGAGTATGGATCACAACAAAGGCGAGTTCAGGCTGGATAACTGTTGGTGCACCGGAGGGCTAAAGGACGGCCTGTCTCAGGCCTGAATGTCACAGTAAGAGGGACCATGGAACCGAACCAAGACCTGGGCTGGTGTGTGCAAGGTCATGTGTGTCTCCTGGAGAGGCAGGAGCCCGCAGTGTAAGCCTGTAGCTCGGCACCGTCCTTGGTCGTACCAACCAATAGCAATAATGTGATTTGGAGAAAATCCCCTTTACGTTGGCGATCTGGAACAATATGTGCTGCAGAGTCCTTCGCCAACATGAATTCATCCTCTGCACCGGACGTGACCGCCATATAATTACCTGTCAATCAAGAGCTGCTGGAGGACACTGATAGGTGAACTGTAGTTTGAGGCAACAGACTGAGGATGTTAACCTCCAACATAAAGCTGTTGTGATCATAATCAGAGTGCTTCATAGATATATTGGAAACCTGCGTATCTAGAAGTTTATGTTTTATTTGTTTTCTATTCTTAGACACAGTAAAACCAACAGCTGGCTAATGTCAGACCTAACTTGCCGATCTCCCTCAAGCAGGATGTAAATAAATAACAGACAATTTAAGTAAACTGCACTACTTTCATGTTGTCACTCTTAATTGAGTCTGTCTTCTAAAATGTACATTTGAATAAAAACAATTACGATGATTGTGATGGATTAGAGTGACTTGAGTTCATCCACGACATGGAACTGGGTCCCAAGGTCGGAAGGGTGAGTGCCTGTTTCTTCATCTTCTAGAACAGTTGGAGAGCACAGGGCAGCTCACACGTGCTCATGAGGTTCACAGCTGGATTGAAGGCAGGATTTAATATTTCCTGAAACATCTGGGTGTAAAATGCAGAGGAAAAATGTTTTCTTTTTGGAGAGGCTTTTGTCACGGGAGGAATACGCCGCTGCCACCCTACTCAGCAGGGTGGCGACCCATCACCTAGGTGGCTGTCAGTTGTCAATCAGCTGCTAGGTTCGCCAGTATTCATCAAATATGAGTCAATATCGTCAGCAGCTGCTACATGACCAGCCACCGGGAGCTGGAGGCAGCTTCTAGCAAGCTAGCAGGCGCGGCTGTTGAGTAGAATCAGGCTCAGACGTCTGACGGGTTTCACCAGAGAGATTCAGGATGACTTACTCTGACTGGGCTGTTTGTGACAGTGGTGCTGACACGTCATGGGAGATGTGAGCTCCTCTGAGCCGCGCCGGCTGAGCTAGCAGCTAGCTAGCATGCTGGCTACTCACTGGAGGCCAGCCAGCACCCTAGCCAGCAGCTCAGTGATTGGTCGCTAATGTAAGTGACATCGAGGTAAAATGATATGATTGATTATGTGCAGTATTCCCGTCTCTTTCCCATGAGCACAGAGACACCCAAGCGTGAAGGACTGATGTTGAGGTGACTGAACCATCGATGGTTCAAGCTCACGTGAATGACTCAAATAAAAGACAGCAGGAAGTCCTGGTCCTCCTCTCCTGGACCCCCTCACATGAATATGAGGTTCTGGTCATCATATGCGTGAGCATGATTATTTACAGCCTCCTGAAACTGTCACAGCTTTGGCTCCACGATTCCAAAATAAAAGCACAAAAACAACAACAACAACAACAAAAAAAACAACACTCGAGGTCACGCTTCGTGTCCCTCCACCTGAATGGACAGGAGCCTCTAACCTGCACCACGCTCTTTAAGCAGTTTAGGGAACAAACTCATCAGAGGTCAATGAGAATATGGATTTTGATCACGTCTGTAGACTAGCAGCAGCTGCAGCAGCTCAGAGGTGATAGAACTCACTGGTTGTGAAGACAGGAACTAGCTAGCAGCTAGCCTAGCATCCGCCTCCAGCTCTAAACACCACACACACACACACACACACACACCTGCTGGCTGTGGCTGATTGGAACATTACTAACCGTGACTAACCAAGGACTCATACCAAAAGATTCCTGAGCAACAAAAGCAGCAGGCAGTCATTTATTTTCAGCGACAGCTGGTGACGCAAAGCTTCAGAAGCCATGTCAGCAGCAAGAGCAACGAGGTGAAGCAGAGTCAAACTTTATGCAAATTGGCAGCAGCCCAGGCCAGCCCCCCTTCAGAGGAACCCAATCAGCTGTTTGTATCAGCTCACTGTTAATCATTATTAAGGGTTTATGATCATAAGTGACCTGGAGTTGAGCAGCACTGATACTGCATTGAACAACATGGCCCACAGAGAGACAGTCCTAGGGTGGTTGTGTTGGTCACATGACTCCCTTCCCTCTCACCTCCTGAGATCAGATACAAACACTTCCCCATCCAGAGAACTTCAACGGTGCCATTCATGACTGCTCACCAACCCAGTGGAGGGGATGTGGCCGGAAACCACCAGAGCAGCACCACTGGTCCACTTTCAGCAAGTTTATTTTTAGACCAACACCCCAAACTTTGCACCAGGGGAACTGCAAGCACAAGTGGGTCACGAGCCACTAAAAGCAACTGTAAAGAAGAAATGATGAATAATAAAGCAATTTGACAGAATATGACAAAATGTTCCAGGAAATACATGTTTCCAGGATGGAGGGGTGCCGTGGTTCCTCCGTGGTTCCTCCAGCAACAGCAGTGGGCTGTTCATGGAGTTTGTGGAAGAACGAGACAGCTCTTAAAATCTCTACGAATGAAGGATTTTAATTGAACCCTTGACAACAGCTGACATGTCCTTTAGTTTTGATATTTAAATGTTGTATTTACTGACGTATTTTATGCCACAGAGCCAAATGTGAAACTATCCTAAACTTGTGTGAACCACAGACCTTTTTCCAGGTTCTAGGTCTTCATTCAGATTCAAATTCAGAAAACTGGATTCAGATAGGTTTGGATCAGACTGCGCCTTTCTGTTCTATGCTGGAATCTGAATTATATTCTGTAAAATGACTTTATAGATGGATGTTTTGAATTCTTCTGAAAGCAAAAGTTAAGAGTATAATTTGTATGGGAGATGACATGTCCATCCACCTGGGGACACAGTGCTGTCCCTCCTCTGGATATCTGTGTCATAGAACCTGATTACTGGAAGCTGCAGATGAAGATTTTCTGCTGAGAAGATGCTCCTTTTTCTTGCTTTTCCATCGGTTTTAAAACAAATCACAAATCCGTCAAATCAACTTGGAGAACAGAAGGCTGTATAGGATGAGGTCTACATACCGAAGACTGTGCGTGCCGGGACTGACTCTTTATTTATCCAGAAGGACACTTGGGAGAGGATTACTGTCATTATGCAGGGGATATACGTCTGAATCATGAAGTAGCCCATTTTACGTTTCAAGTGGAAGAAGACCGACATCACCACATATTCACCTGGAGGATCAGAAAAGGAATAAGTTTGATGAACAAACAATCTCAAGTTACAGGCAGACAGATATCATGGAGCACAGAGGTGGACAGGAAACCGTCCATGTGCACCCAGAGGGACACCTGGCTTCCTCATCCTCTGAAATGTCTTAACTCCTGATGCTGCTCTCCTGATGTCCCCCACCCAGGCTCCAGCTGCAGCTCAGACCTGCACCAGGCCGCATACATGGCATACGCTGAATGACCGAAGTATGATATATATGATATGATATATATATGACATACAGGCGGACTAGGGGTGTCACGATACCAAGACTGTAATAGTCGGTGCCGATACCAGTAAAATGACACCATTCTCAATACCAATATTGACACGAGCTTTGACAAGACACACACTCTCCTTCTCTTTCCTTCGAACGGAGGGTGCATGACTACGAGGTACTCCAACAGTGCTAGGCTAAAATTAAAACTACAGCAAAAGCTACCTAACATAAGCCACTGTAAAATGTGCTCACCATCACAAACATCACGTGACGTGGGTTTCAGAATGACAGATGAAAAACAGTTCATTCTTTGGAGGGTATTTAAACAAACCCGATGACGGTCTGTCAGGTGTTTTGCTAAAGTGGAGGTATTGTCCCGCTTTGTCTGCGGCATCGGTAGCATCGTCTGCCTACGGCCCTCTGGGGACTGATAAAACCGCCACTCTCATCTGCCTCGCATGCTAAACACCTCCAGACTCAACGACCCTTGGTGCCTGTTTTTCTACTAGGTGCGGGGCAGTCACATCAGCCGCAGCGGCCATCTTTGATGTAGTTTTTCTTATGCCATGTTTCATCACCTCCTACTTCTGAATGTTAGTAGCCCAGCGACTGGAAACCTCGTCTACTTTAGTTGAGAAGAGGCGCAGAACTGATTCCAACACTGGCCCCGGTACCTCTGGTACCTAAAAGAAATGGGTATTGTCTATGTTTTGTAGTTTTCGAACCAAATGGCACCGCAAGTATCGGTTCTCGTGACATCCCTAGTCTTAACTTTAAACTTGTTACTGGGACCGTCCACGAGGGACAACAGAGGGAAGTTAACCTCTGGCGACTCTGGCTAGTTCAGGAAACTGATGCAACATTCGTTACCTGAGACGTTCCCTCCCAAACAAATGCATCTCTAATACACACTAATCATATCTATCCCAATAAAATAAACATATAAACATGGCTTTGTGTACATAAAGTGAAAACGGCACCAGAATGAGCGGTGGCTCTCACCCGTGATTGATTTAATGGTTTCGCTGGACACCGTCTGGCCGATGAGGTCATACTGGACAAGGCTGGAGGACTCGGGGGGGACCTCCACCGAGTGCTTGGGCCCTTTGGTCCAAGTATAGATCATCTCTGTTTTTGGATAAGCATCTGTGGGCAGACAGCAACACAAGTGGTCTCGAGTAGGTGTGTTTATGTTTTGTATTAGCAACATCATAATGCAATTTCTGTTCTGGTCCACCGTCACATTTGTGAATTCTGCTTCTAACCACGAGCTGCTGCAACCTTTCCTTAGAAGAAACGCAGGAACTGCCTGGAAAAGTTTCCTTGAGTGAACTGAGCTTCTGTTCAGCAGTAGTGGAAATGGCTGAGGTACAATTTTACACAGTACACCAGGGGTCTTCATGTTGTCTTATTTGACGCCATTCCCTCGCCAGTGCACCTGCAGTGATGCTGCAGCGTCCACAACGCTTGGCCACAGCAGCGACGCTAAAAAGATGCAAGAAATGTCTCGGAAAACCTCAGCAGTCAGTTGACGGATGGCGGTTTAAAAAAGCAGGGATCCAACAGAGAAGACAAACTGGGCTCTTAACTGGTCCTGATACTGACAGCCTGGTATTTTCATATAATGGACTTGTCAAGTCCAGTCAGGTTTGTGTGTTTGTGTCTCCAAATCCCTCCATCCCTCAATCCAGCAGGTGTAGAGCCTCCCTCCTAGCAGAGCAGGTTTAGAACCTCCCTCAATCCAGCAGGTGTAGAGCCTCCCTCAATCCAGCAGGTGTAGAACCTCCCTCCTAGTAGAGCAGGAGTAGAACCTCCCTACAATTCTACAATTTCATTTAGCAGACGCTTTTGTCCAAAGCGACGTACAACACAAGCAAGAATTCAGACTTATCCAGCAGGTGTAGAACCTCCCTCCGAGTAGAGCAGGAGTAGAACCTCCCTCCTAGTAGAGCAGGTGTAGAACCTCCCTCAATCCAGCGGGTGTAGAACCTCCCTCCTCGTAGAGCAGGAGTAGAACCTCCCTCCTAGTAGAGCAGGTGTAGAACCTCCCTCCGAGTAGAGCAGGTGTAGAACCTCCCTCCTAGTAGAGCAGGTGTAGAACCTCCCTCCTAGTAGAGCAGGTGTAGAACTTCCCTCCTAGTAGAGCAGGTGTAGAAGCTCCCTTAATCCAGCAGGTGTAGAAGCTCCCTCCTAGTAGAACAGGAGTAGAACCTCCCTCCTAGTAGAGCAGGTGTAGAACTTCCCTCCTTGTAGAGCAGGTGTAGAACTTCCCTCCTAGTAGAGCAGGTGTAGAAGCTCCCTTAATCCAGCAGGAGTAGAAGCTCCCTCCTAGTAGAGCAGGAGTAGAACCTCCCTCCGAGTAGAGCAGGTGTAGAACCTCCCTCCTAGCAGAGCAGGTGTAGAACCTCCCTTCGAGAAGAGCAGGTGTAGAACCTCCCTCCTAGCAGAGCAGGTGTAGAACCTCTCTCCTAGCAGAGCAGGTGTAGAACCTCCCTCCTCGTAGAGCAAGGGGTAGAACCTCCCTCCTAGCAGAGCAGGTGGAGGACACTCCTCCTAGTCGAGCAGGTGTAGAACCTCTCTCCTAGCAGAGCAGGTGTAGAACCTCTCTCCTAGTAGAGAAGGTGTAGAACCTCTCTCCTAGTAGAGCAGGTGTAGAACCTCCCTCCTAGTAGAGCAGGTGTAGAACCTCCCTCCTAGTAGAGCAGGTGGAGAACCTCCCTCCTTCAATGAACCTCCACCCAACAATCCTCCATGAACAAGCACATCTGAGACAGCAGAGATTAGATCCTTGGTTCCTGCCTGATCTCTCACGTCTCCTTGGAACCTGTCCTTCCACCCTTCCACTCTGGTACAGGATTTGGTGTTAAAAACCTGAACCTTTGGTGCTGATTTGAAGGTGAGCCAGCAGAAGCTAACAGATTAGCATGCATTCCCGTCCCTGTGTTGCTCCATGCACGTTCCAAGCTCTGTCACCAGGTTGGGCTGCTCGCCTGCTAGTTCGCAAGTAGCATTCCCATCAATCTGTATCAATTGTAGTTCCTTGAGTAACACAGCAGGGGGCATCATCTGTAGATTGTACCTGCTGCCAAAGTAAAACGCAGTGTTTCTGACAGGATGTGTAGCCACACTGCCCCTCTCACCAGTGGACACTTGATTATAACTTCCATTTACTGGGTTGTAACTATGCTCGATTCCAGTTAGGGGAGAAAAAAGTGCTCATTACAGCTTTGAACAGAGGACGTGAACATGCCACCACACGAAAACGTGTTCAGTTGAGACACTGAATCCTATCAGTACACAGCTTGAGGTCCAGCACGGCTCTGGAGGGAACCATTCATTGTTTTTGTGATAAAGTAGGAGCACAGTGCTTTCTGTCATTGATTGGTGTGGTGACATCATCAAAAGTTGCAGTGACTTGGGGACATTTGTGTTGAGTGTGTGTGTGTGTGTGTGTGTGTGTGTGTGTGTGTGTGTGTGTGTGTGTGTGTGCGCTAGTGAGGCTGGCTACTCGATGGATGCACACCAAAATGACAGCTGTCTTTGCCTGCCCCTCCCTGTGGGACTGAACACCAACTGTGCTGCCAAAGTGAAATGACTCTGGTGTGTCACCAAGTGGAACTCGGTGCCTGTGCACACAAGCCCAGATGGAGGAACAGAAAAAGAGGGAGAGAGAAGGAGGGATGGAGGGAAAATGAAGGCACAGCAGAGAAGGAAAATGCACACAGACACACAGACACACACACACACACACACACACACACCAGCTATGGAAATAGCTGCATAGGTCTGTGCTGTCCTGAGGCCGAGGAAGGGATTCTGACCTTTCCTTCACTTCAGGCTGCATCAGATCCCTGGTCACTTCCTCCTGCTGGAGGCGAGCAGCAGCAGCGCAGGGTGATGGAGGGAGGAAGACGAGGGGCAGGAGGATAACAATAACTGTGAAATGGAAATTTGTCCTCGAACAATGTCATCACACGGGGTAATTGATGGAGCATTGGGCAAGTGCAAAGGGAAACCCTTTTTCTTTTCCATCCCGTCTCTGGCAGATGTAATCTTCAAATCACTGCTTTTGCCTGATAAGAATGAGCAGCTCTGTTTGAGGAGCTACTTTATTTGAGATAAGCTGTTTCTGCTGACCGCTGGAGCCCTAAAAACACTGAGTGAGGGCTCCATTGTTCACTGCTCAATGCAAGAATGAAATACTTCATTATTTAGTATTAGCAGTCAGTTGCTTTGTGTCTGACAAAGCGCTCGGCTACTCAGCAGTCCTCCTTTTCAGCAACGAATCCATTTCAGTGCCGGACTGAGACGAGTCACATGACCAAGCCTTCGGAATTTTGGGGAGTTTTGGTCCAACAAAGCAGGGGAGAATTTTTCTTCTGAGAAACTCTGACTTCCAAAACTCTGATGTGGCATTTGTGATGGTGGCTTTAAAAAAGTAACTGAAAACAAAAAGGAGATGAGGAGGTGCAGCAGCTCAGAGAACGGTTGTGTGTTCTATCGCTCATCTTTCATTCGACAGCTTCAGGTTTGTCCTGAAGCCACAGCAGACGGTTCAGTGACATCCACTGAATTTAGTTTGTATGATTGAAAATGGACAAACACATGCTTGATGCACCGCAGCTGATGACAGCTGAACTGCTAGCTGGGCGAGTCACCGCTGCAGTCTGGTCAAAGCACAGAACCGGAATGCCACAAACGTCCAGGGTGAAAATGGAGAGTCACAGACAGGAAGTGAAATACACAGCTGAAAACACACACACACACACACACACACACACACACACACACACACACACACACACACAGAGCACTTACAGCTTCCAAACTTGAGGGGACATGCATGTCCGTCCATGGGGAAGTCCACCAGCTTCATGGGACACTCGGCGCTAATGGTCAACCTGGTGCAGGAGACGACAGCGACGCAGTAAACAAACACCGAACTTTACAAAGCTCATGGAAACTTCACGCCTCCAAGCCGCTTTGACAGCTGCTCTGCTTTCCTCAGTGCTAATCAGTCAGCTAGCGTTATCTGTCCTGGTGGTCAGGCCTGGACGCAAGCTACACGGTGCAGTTGGAACAAAGGTTAAACTCAAGTCACACAACAATGTTGGCGGCAACACCACATCCCTGAATCTAGGCATCCTTCCTCTGCTGCTGAAGGGAACACAAACACTGACAGCATGAGAGTGGACAACTCTGCTCTCACAAGGTGTGTTGCAGGTGTTGTGTTTAATGCGTATCAGCGACGGTGGGCGGAGCACCTCATGGTGTAAAGAATGGTTCCATTCTTCATGATGCGGAACAGCTTGTTGGGGGCCGTCATGTTGTGCGCCACCGACTTCTTGCCGTTCCTGAAGAACGTGTCTGGTGTCCAAACTTTGGTCACCATCAAGTTGTTCAATCTGAGAATCTCAATGGGGCCCTCGTACATCAGCCTGCGGTCCACCCAGGTCTGCCGAAAGAACACGTCCATGGTGTACTCCTGGGACAGGTCAGACAGCACCCACACCCCGGTCATTACTCAAAGCATCGAAACACAGTGTGGATGTTAGCTAAAACTCTGTTCTGGCTGTGGTTCCAGTCCGGAACCTGTGAGGATACTTGACTTAACTTCCAGGTACTGAATGATTCTTTATTATTTGTCTTTTTATGCTGATATAAAACAAACTTTAACAAAATGAGGACGACATGGCGTGTTAGGCTCCACGTCTTTGGGTTTCCTGGTTTTAGCACCCAAACTGCCTCCCCCAGTGGGAACCTGCTTCACCTCTTGGTCTGCTTTCCCTCTCAAATCAAAAACAAAACCCCAGATTTTCTCCTGGAGTTTGATGCCAAAGAGTTCTGAGAGTTCACGGGCCACCCACCATCTCCACGTCCGAGACAGGCCCGAAGCTCGTCACGTAGATGTCCGTCTTCACCTCAGTCACGGGACCTGCGGAGGAGCAGAAGACGAGAGTGTGTGTGTGTGTGTGTGTGTGTGTATGTGGGGGGGGGGGGGGTCAGGGGTCACCCTAGGAGACACGCGCCGCGTAATGGAAGCAGGAAACAGCTTAACGACGTGAAACATAATCCAGCTGGGGGGGGGGGGGGGGGGCGGCGGAGCCATGCGCGCACCGGCGACAACAAGTAATCCGCACTTTTAGCACTTCAACTGCGCGTCACGCATTTGTCCAGCAGCAGGATGAAAGAACCCGATTCGCTCAAACGCGCGAGACAGAACACCTGGAGAGCTTGCTCCGACCGCGTCATCACACACCTGTCACTGACAAATAACTGTGCCGGTTAGATGACGTCACTTTACGGTATTATCGATCTGCTGATACAGGAAAGGTCAAACAGACGCCTAACTTCTGTTGCGTCTGTTTCTGCCCGTCAAATCTTTACTGAACTTTTGAGCTGGACTTTCAGAGCGCCCCCCCCCCCCCCCACACACACACACACACGGGTTCCACGTACCGCCGAACCCGGGCCGCAGCCTGTTGTCGTAGCCGTCAAGGAGTCGGTCTAAGATGCGAGTGAAATTCTCCGGGTAGATGCGCTCATCCCTCCTGGTTTGGCCGCTGGCTCGCTCCGCGCTGCGGGGCAGAGAACACAAGTTCAGCCTTCAGAGGAAAGGCTGGAGGTCAGAGCTTCGGCACCGGGACCGAGGAACCAGGACTCACCAGGTCACCAGGCAGAAGAAGCAGAGGAGCGTCCGGAGGGAAGCGGGGCGCCGCGCTGTCACCATCTCCTTCGTCTTGGCAGAAACCATCTTTGCATGCCATATTCAAGCTCTGCACATCGCACAACGCCAGATGCGAGCCTGTCCAGGAGGAGGAGGAGGAGGAGGTAGGGACGCCGAGACACAGAGGTCAGTGAGCGGCGCAGAGAGGAAGCA
>NC_141332.1:6660000-6870000 GCF_037954235.1 Aulostomus chinensis | reverse complement strand
GCCCCCCCACCATTACACACAAGTGCTCCTCAGCACTTGAGAGGCCTGTGAGATGGCAGATGGCAAATTTCCTCTTTGAGATCATTCTGGCTCTGCCACACTGTTATGAGGTTCAGGTCTGGGCCACTTAGCTGCACAGAGAGGTTGGCTCTGAAGCCGCCTCGGTTTTGAAGTGCGCTGCAGTGATCACCTGAGATGTGGGGGTGTGGTCCTGGAATCAGTAGAGGGTTCTTGAGCACACAGAGTCTGCATGGTTCTGTGTGTGACTGGAGGACATGAGAAGGGCAAACACAGCTCATTCCAGAGCTCTGGAGGACCATCAGGAACCAGCAAACCAGCTCATGGTGAGTCTGCAGTCCTGCGTCATCCACAGGCTGACCGCCACGCTGGTGCATGGGCGTGGGTAGGAGGTAGGTGGGAAACCCCCTGATGACCTGATGGTCACACTTTAAATATTTGACATCATTTGATTTCTTCAGTGATGGAGAGGCTAACAACTATAAATATCACAGTTAGTGACTTCCCCTGCTAAGTAAATGTTTTCCTTCCTAGTACTCAGAAACAGTCTTCAGCTCACCAAGATGTTTTTCCCACTTCTTCGTGACTCCAGAATGGAATGCAGTAAGAACCAGTCACGTATATTTAGCTTGACGCTAATGGAGGCGGGTAACAACAGCAACTACACAAACTATACACAAACACCTGCACGTGAACTCAAGATTCATCTCCTGAGGACCTGAAAGGTCAAACACACTTCTGGTAGAAGTCCAACTTTAAAATCATCACTTGTGTGTTCGTTCAACCAGTCAGACACGAAAAACCACACGAGTCCCATGTCCTCACAAGTGTGCAATATTCATCACGTGAAAACAACAGCTTCTGTGTGCCATGAGTGCAGTGCATCCCACCGACCAAACAGCAATGTTTTTATTATTATCATTATTATTATTATTATTATTATTATTGTCATCATCATCATCATCATCATCATCCCTCCATGTTCTCCCTCTTCTCCTGTTGAGGGTGGTGGGGGTGGAGCCTATCCCAGCAGCCTTCCCCCTGGACGGGTCACCAGTCCATGGCAGAACTGACTGAACCCCCGAGGTCACAGCTGCAAGCCCACAGGACGCATGTGGACCTGCTATCGTTCCCTCCCTCCCTCCTCCTTCCCCCTTCTGCTCTCTGGTCAGGCACCAGTGAGTAGTCTTACAGCCTCTGTCCATCTCTAGCAGGAGCGAAGCCTCCATTGATCCGTTAGTAGGTCTTCAGCCCATCAGTCGAGAGCTTCCTGCCGTCACCGCTGGCCGTTTCCCAGCGAACCATCACAATGTGTGAAAGCACTCAGCATTGGAAGGGAGGCAGCAGCAGGAGAGTTCCAGCAGCAGGAGAGTTCCAGCAGCAGGAGAGTTCCAGCAGCAGGATGTTCTGTTTGGGCTCTAACGTGGATCCTTGTCATCTCATGGCAGGATGCTGGTTGTTGAGTCCCCCAACACTTTTACCAGCCGGACCCAAAGAGGCAGATGGGAGTTCTGAACCACCGTCTTTATGCTGTATGCTAAACTTGAATTACTTCCTGGTTCAGCTTCATGTTCTACACCGCTGAGGTTCATGGTTCTACCAGCAGTAAGAGGGTTCTAATGGACCGTATTTCTTTGGGATGGCACAGCAGCTGCAGGTTTTTCGAGGTTAAAACCCTCCAAGAATGTTACACCGTGTGGTTTTGGACGATATTGTTGAAGATGTTTTATCTTTATGAGAGAGTGACAAGGCTACATGTTTATGGGGTCTTGTGCTGCAGCCAGGAGTGGAACCGTGAACTCAAATGCTAATCAGTGCTGTGAAGCAGAGGAATTCAACTGCCGGTCGTCCCACACGAGCCCCATCAGAACCAGCAGGTTTCTTCATGTCCCCGCCGCGTTCTTACCCGAGAGGGGGGCATCATTTCCACCAGCCTAGATCTCTGCTGTGCCACATGCAGCAGTGGAACTCAACACCTGAGTTCAAAAGGCCTGAAGAACATTGGCTCACGGAACACTTGAACTCCAACATTCTGAGGGAGGGTTCCCTGTTGTTTGGCTGCTGAGCTTCACTTTGTTACTTTAAGTATTGGAGGTTCTTCATATCGATGCCGACAGCTTCATTTGATCCCATGTCTCAGAATCTCCCAACAAGACCCTGGTGGAAAACAGTGAACCACAGCATTGGTAATCAATAGTGTCTCCAATCAGTGTCTCTGAAGTGAGTGAACCCGACGATCTTCGTAACGAGTGACTCACAAGCGCGCCGTCTCCAGCACGCAGGAGCACAGCTGCTGTAGGCGGCCGTCTTTTCTCTCACACTCTTTTGTATTTCTTCTTTCTTCCCTTAGACACAGGCAGAAATGAGGCGTTTACACATTTAGAGATCATCCCTGGCAATGATTTTCGATCCGTCTGTAGGGGACATGGCCAGTGGGAGATGCAGGAGGAGGCGTGTGCATGTTGGCGGGAGAACGTGTCCCCTGCAGCGTGAGCCTCTGTGTACAGGAACATAGGTAAGAACAAAACAATACCAAGGTAGAGCTTTGAAAGAAGTAAAAGTTGAATTCATCCTTGAATCGCATGACTGACTGAGCTGTCAGCTAAAAACACAGCAGTGTAGTGGAGGCGATGGCAGGGCGTCCCAGTCCGCTCCTGCTCTGCTCCCCCAGTCCACTCCACACCAGTGGAACCCCGCCAGCGGAACCCCGCCAGCAGCAGCAGACGCAGCACAAGACTTTGCTGAGCCATGACAAGTGCAGGGTGACACCAGATAACCTTGGTTTCATTGACACACAAAGACACACTTGGCATGTCACTATGGCAACTGCATCATCATTTTAATGTCTGCAGGCGGCGTGAAGTCGCAGAGTTGAGTTTGCTCACCAGTTCGAGGGGCTGTTTTTAAATGACACTCTATGTGATAAGGTTGTAAATTAAGCGAAAGTAAGAGAGGTGTGTGAATCGTAATAAATACTCTCCACCCTCATTACTCCGTCAGTCCTGGTACTGCACCAGGTCAGGTGACCTGCTGCTGCTGCTCGGCCACGGCAGACAGAGCAGCAGGAAGCCAGAGGAAGACCAGGTTGGTGAAATGGTCGCTGAGCAGCTTCCTGCCTCTGACGGCTGAAGCCTCTCCATGATGGTCCCCTCCTTAATGGGACACCAACAGTTTCACATCGCTGTGGTTATAAATATTACGCCATAATTCCACAGAAGAGAGGCGGTTCATGTGAACATGCGTGAGCATGTAGGGGGGCAGGGAGGCGCGACAAGGCCTTACTGGCTCGAGACTTCAAAAGCATAAACATTATGTGCACACATGGAAGCTACAAACCCCTAAATCACGAAATGAAAGTCCATAAATACTTTCAACAACATTCCAAGAGTCCCTTCCTTTACCCTTTGGAGAGAGAGAGAGACAGACAGACAGACAGACAGACAGACAGACAGAGACAGACAGACAGACAGAGAGAGAGAGAGAGAAAGACAGACAGGGAGAGAGACAGACAGAGAGACAGAGAGAGAGAAAGACAGCGAGAGAGAGAAAGAATGCGAGAGAGAGAGAGACAGACAGACAGACAAACAGACAGAGAGAGAGAGACAGAGAGAGAGAGAAAGACAGAGAGAGAGAGACAGAGAGAGAGAGAAAGACAGAGAGAGAGACAGACAGACAGACAGAGAGAAAGACAGATATAGAGAGACAGACAGAGAAAGAGAGACAGAGAGAGAGAGAGAAAGACAGCGAGAGAGAGAAAGACAGTGAGCGAGAGAGAGAGAGACAGACAGACAGAGAACACACCTCCGGTCAAAGCCCCGCCCATTTCCTCATGGCAGACGAAGGTGTCTGGTTACATTGTTTCATGATTGATGGCTCTCATGTTTTGAGTCCAACTTTATGCAACTTTTTTTATTCTGGGAGCACAAATAGCTGCAGGATGCTAGAGACATGACAAATTCAGTAAAACTGTTCAGTGAACACTTTCACAAGCTGCAATTCCTAAGAGACAGTCCCAGGAGGTCAGAGGTCATGGTGATAACGGTTTACTAGCTACAGTCTCTGAGCCCAGTGTTGCACCATCAGCGGACACCACGCAGCCGATCTGTGTCCTGCCTGTAGTGGGAATGAGGGTGGAACACTTGGGTCATCAGGTGTTCGTCGGGCCTGGTCTGGGCTCTGCGGTGGTTTATCCTGGGCTCTGTCCTCTAACAGCAGCCTCTCCTCTGCAGTCGTGCATGTTACGCATCACTCATCAATAACACACTTGTGGCCAAATGGGTTTCAGGAGTCACACACGATGATCTCACATTGATCGCATTGATTAGTGAAAGAGTTGCTGGGATGAATCCACGTGTCTGACAGTGACATGAGACTCTGATCCAGTGAAGCCCTCCGTCTGCTGGCCTGATTGCTGGGAAGTTCTTGCTTCATTTCGCCTCTATTGAGGCAGGCACTGTATAAATAGGCACGCTGGAAATAGCCCTCCGCTCTCAGAGGAGCCTCTCTGAAGAGGGCCTGGACCAATGGCCAGATTTCCAGCGCTGAGATGTAGGCCAGCACATTACAGACATCTGGACTGGGACGATGGTTCAGTGGAATCCCTTCGCGTTCTGACGAGGAGCAAGACATCTAGAGAATGACTGGACCTGATGGGCCACAGGAAGCTTTCTCTGATTGTTTCCTCCTGCAGCCAAAACCTGCATGGTTCCAGTTCTATTCCACCGTGTCCATGTGCTGCCTCATTGACTGCGAGCTGTGACGTCAGTGGCAGTCGTCCTCTGTCCGTCTCTGTTCTACATAACGCTGCAGTTACGTTGGTCATGGGCGGGCGCGTTCTCCCCAAAGATGTTGACGTTCCCTTCAAGGTGCTAATGAATCACAAGCCAATGAGTTGTTTTGGTGCGTGTCAGGAATCTGAAGACTGCAACTCCTGGATGAAGAACGGAACGGACTACTTTGTTTTCCTGGTTTTAAAACCCTTTGCCTGAGAAAGCAACTTGAGGCTGCTGAGTATAAACCTGTATAAAATACTGTCTCCATTTAGAGAGAAATCCTCTCCTCTGCTGCTGAGTTGGAGAAACAATCTTCCCGCCTTCTAGTTCATCCAATTGTTTCTGAATTACATTTGAAAGGAGCTCAAGTCTCTCACCTGATAGCAGACGGCGCCCTCTGACAGTCCAGCAGTCGTAGAGGGGAGTCAGGGAAGCCCGCCATTGGCTCTTCACCTCACTGCGCATCGGCTCTGTCCCTCTTATTCTTTCCTGCAGAAGTTACTCATGAGTCCCGTTGCTGCCAGAGCAGAGACGTCAGGTGATTCCAGAAGCGTGAGAGTTTTGGGTTGGTACACAAGCACGATTCACTCCTGGTGAGATGAGTGAAACAGTGACTGAGATTGACAAAACACTTCACTTTGCTTTTTTGTGAATGGAAGTTTGTAATTCAGTTTTTCCTCCATCATAGCAAGTAGAAGGAAAACACCAGGGAAGAGAAAGGACAGTGAGGACGGAAAGACCGGAATCCATGTTTATGAATTAGTGTTGTGAGGGAAAAGATGTGCTGACGGCTTCAGGAGGGAGAGGTCACATGAACCAGTCCCCTTAAACACACCTGCAGACCTCCACACGGCAAAACACTCCGTGCAAAACACAGCTAACAGCTAGCATCACACTGACCGACTAGCAAGGGTCAAGAGTTACAAACATTTGTCTCAGAGTCAACTTTGCTTCCTCCATAAACATCCTCCACGTGATCTCCATCCTGAGAATCCCGAGCTGGCTTCTTGAGCCTGAATGCAGCACGACCAGCAGGCAGAGTTCAGAGTCTCTCTCCACCACAAACCACCAAACCAGCACAAAGAAACTAAAAATCTTGCTTCAAGGTGCTGATGAGGCTTCCAGGCTCATATCACACATCCACATCTGGATGTGATAATCAGTTTTGCTGAGGGGAGACTCGCTGATCAGGCGCAGCTTCTATTGTACCTGTTTGAAATGGCAGGAAGAGGAGGAGCTATGTGACCTCCTGTAGATCCTGCGGTTGCCCTCAGTGCAGACACTATGTTGTCAAGCTGGCAGAGAGATGGAGGGAGAATAAACACAAACCCTCAGAGGAGGTCAGAAGGAATCCAACCCATCTCCTTCATTTTTCATCCCAGTGGCATGAAACTGATTTTCACTCAATTGTCTTCTGACTGACTGAGTCCATGCTGAAGCCTCCAGCAGGGGACAGTCTTGGTTTTAGCCCTCAATCCAGTTATGTACTTCCAGGTAGAAATGCGGAATCAGCTCCACACTGGCCTGAATCACTAGATCCAGTATCAGAGACGTGTATAAATATAAAGCAGTCTGACCCAGTTGTCATGGAAATGCTCCAGTAAACGATGGGCGACATGCCGGAGAGAGTCAGACGTAACCAACTTGACAAGTTCACCAATACTTTGAGAGGGTCAGTGGTTTGATGCCCAATTTCTCCTGTATGCAATTCAAAGCGCCCTCGATCGAAACACTGAGCAGCAAATTACTCCCCAAATGGAAGTGACAGGACTGTTCGCCTGCGTTGGTTGTGTAACTTATGGAACCAGCTGTGCCGCTCTCTGGCCCTTCATTGCCCCCCCACGGAAATAAACAAAGGTTTTTGAATCTGAGTCTGAGTTCCACTGGCCTGTAGCAGGCATAAACCACAAAGCAGTATGTGGTCAAATATCGTAAATGTCCAAATTGCATTTTTCCAGCAGCTTTTTATTCAAATCAAACTGCCGCTGAATCCACAGGAAGACAAACAAATATCTGAGAGTCACTGACTGCATGAAAGAATGTTCCTATTCTCTTGGAGTAAATGGTTCCAGATTTAGGGGTATTACTGGGTGTAAATGAGGTAAATTTGTGGGCCAAGGTGAAAGAACTCATTAGCCTTGGTCATTAGTGGTTTGGTCCAAATGGTGGATCCCATAATTCTCAGCAGTCTCTGTAGCAATTAATGTTCCTCGAGCTAAACCATCCATGTACCACCTTTGTAGTTACAACTACTTCCTCTGCGTCAGACAAACAGCTCCCACACAGAGACAAATTGAATGCAAAAAACCCCTAATGTCTATTTTCATTTAGCCAGCTAAACCCTTTGAGATGTCCTTTTGCTGCCAAATTGTCACCCACATATGCAAACACAGACACCATTTTCTCCCAACAAGACCAGGCGTCTGAGTGCTAACAAGTTTTTAATTACATGAGGATTAATTCTGCTGGGATCAAAGCCGACAGCCATGGACGGATCCCCCAAATATTCAGAAGCACATTTCCACTGACATCATTCACAAGTTGCTAAATTTGCTAACGCTATGCATGTCCTCTTTTGGAGTTTTTCTCGCCACCCCACAAAGTTTAGTTCTTAGTCACTTTGGTTTGACCCCTGTTTTGTCAGGTAGGTGACAAACACCGGCCATTAGCTGGTGCTAACCAGCAGTTAGCTTATTCTATTTCTAATTTTTTTCATTTTACATTTGTTTTCATGCTATTCCACTTTAAATCAAGCTTAAAGGTGAGAGACAACAAGTCCTAGAAAACAAGTAATTTCGACAAAGGAACACATCCAAAGTGGAAATTTAACTGAAAGAAAAGATAGTGGTGAAATAATTATCAGAAATGTTACCAGGTCCAAGATCATCATCCATCCACTGTCTTCCGCTTATTCCTTACTAGTAAGGGTCACGGGGGGTGGAGCCTATCCCAGCGTCCATGGGCGAGAGGCGGGGTTCACCCTGGACAGGTCACCTGTCCATCACAGGGCCAACATACAGAGACGAACAACCATTCACACTCTCATTCACACCTACGGTCAATTTAGAGAATCCAATCAGCCTCGTCCCCAAATTGATGTCTTTGGACGGTGGGAGGAAGCTGGAGTGCCAGAGAGAACCCACGCAGGTCCAAGATGTTGTTCATATTTCTACTTACTCTACAGTTGAGGGTCTGTGAGCCAGCAGCGTGATCAGGCTGGTGCCAGGTGTGCCAGGTGTGCCAGGTGTACCAGGTGTATCAGGTGTGCCAGGTGTGCCAGGTGTACCAGGTGTGTCTCCAACCAGGAGTTCTGGAGCTGCAGGTGCAGATTAACCAGAGAAACCTGAGGCTTTGTTCCGTTAGCGTCTCAAAGACTGTCGGCCCGACAAAGGAGCCAGACGAGGGTTGATTCCGGTTCAGCAGATCTAGGCTGGTCTGGGCTGGAGGACCAAAGAGGCATCAGAGGCTGGAACTGGACAGTGCGTTGGACAGTGAGAGAGTCTGGATACAGAGCAAACTTAGGGGCATCACAACACCATGAGATGAGCTGAGTTTGAATGCGCTTCACTTGTGCTTCATCGCTGCCAGGACAGCGGCGACCACTGCAGCTCCTGGAGAGCAGCACCACGACGCAGGAACATGATGAGATGCAAACCACCTTCAAAGACACAGGAGCGTCGAAGAGGAGCTTCGATGGGAGCGCTACTCAAGAAATGACACGGCCATTTAAAATGAGTGAACAAGGAAAAGTGATCCAGGACAATGGTGGTTGGATTCGAGTCCAAGGAAAGATACATTTGTGTTTTATGCTTTATTTCTGCTCAGTGTTTGAAAGTTTGTGTGTGTTCTGTCTATCAAGGGATTTGATAAACCAGCCACCTGTCACTCAAACTGACAATGTAGATGCAAGTGACCAATGAAGCTTACAACAAAAGCATTGTTTCCTGAAATAGGGTTTATAGCAAGTGAGAGAATCTCAGCGAATAAAACATGCCAGCTTGAAAAAGGCAGTTCAGGGCTTGATGTGGAAGCCTGGTTAAGAAACGCAAGTCAAAGTCCTCTTCAGCCGATATAAATCTTGATTAATGTCACAAAAGCTGCACATGAGCAGATGAACTGCGTTATCACCTGTGGAGGGAAAGGAAAACCATGAAATTTGTTGAAATTAAATTGTCTTCTCTGGTGCTGCATGAACATGATTTCAACGAAATTAAGAATGGTTTTGCTTAGATGGTCCAAAATGGGAATTACAGGGTGACTTGAGTTGTGGTGAAAACTGGGTTTGCTATTCCACATCATGGAGTTTACATCCACCCAGGGCCAAGCTGAAGGTCACTTTTGACTGTGGAGCCAAGTTCAAAGGAACCTCATGGAATGATCTGCAAGGTCCAGACCTTACAAGTTCCTTAGTAGGAGTCCCCCTGGGTTCAGACAAGAGCCCATTTACTTTATGTCTAACATTCAAACCATGTTTTACCAAGTAAAAGTGGCAGAGGACGACAAGCACTGTCTTTGATTCCTTTGGTGGCCCAACAGGGAATTAAGAATGCAGGATCGTCGGCGTGTTTGGAGTGCGAAGCTCTTTAGGGAAGACCGGAGACAACTCCCTGCATAGAAACCTCTCTGTTAATGACTGCCTGAAAAGATCACCAGCAGTTTGTCTCCAGGCTTCATGGCATCATAACAACATCCTCTGCCCTCAGAGCCTCACATCGACTGAGGAGAAACTCCATAGAAAACCTTTAACAGGGAAAAATCTGAGAAACCTCAGGGTGAGGAGGGGAGGAGGATCCCTCACCAGGAGGGACAGACGTGCAGGAGATGTTGTTACAGAGAAGAAAACAGTTTATAACACAGAATGGAGGAAACATGGAAATGTTAATAACAGCTGAAGAAGGAAGCTTCTGGTAGGGGGGGCAGGGAGAGCAAGCCAGCTTGATGGGGGACTGGATGGTAGACTGGTTCAAGGGAGGGGAGGCAGGGAGAGCAAGCCATCTTGATGAGGGACTGGATGGTAGACTGGTTCATGGAAGGGGAGGCAGGGAGAGCAAGCCAGCTTGATGGGGGACTGGATGGTAGACTGGTTCATGGAAGGGGAGGCAGGGAGAGCGAGCCAGCTTGATGGGGGACTGGATGGTAGACTGGTTCATGGAAGGGGAGGCAGGGAGAGCAAGCCAGCTTGATGGGGGACTGGATGGCAGACTGGTTCATGGGAGGGGAGGCAGGGAGAGCGAGCCAGCTTGATGGGGGACTGGATGGTAGACTGGTTCATGGGAGGGGAGGCAGGGAGAGCAAGCCAGCTTGATGGGGGACTGGATGGTAGACTGGTTCATGGAAGGGGAGGCAGGGAGAGCAAGCCAGCTTGATGGGGGACTGGATGGTAGACTGGTTCATGGAAGGGGAGGCAGGGAGAGCGAGCCAGCTTAATGGGGGACTGGATGGTAGACTGGTTCATGGGAGGGGAGGCAGGGAGAGCAAGCCAGCTTGATGGGGGACTGGATGGTAGACTGGTTCATGGAAGGGGAGGCAGGGAGAGCGAGCCAGCTTGATGGGGGACTGGATGGTAGACTGGTTCATGGGAGGGGAGGCAGGGAGAGCGAGCCAGCTTGATGGGGGACTGGATGGTAGACTGGTTCATGGAAGGGGAGGCAGGGAGAGCGAGCCAGCTTGATGGGGGACTGGATGGTAGACTGGTTCATGGAAGGGGAGGCAGGGAGAGCGAGCCAGCTTGATGGGGGACTGGATGGTAGACTGGTTCATGGGAGGGGAGGCAGGGAGAGCGAGCCAGCTTGATGGGGGACTGGATGGTAGACTGGTTCATGAGAGGGGAGGCAGGGAGAGCGAGCCAGCTTAATGGGGGACTGGATGGCAGACTGGTTCATGGGAGGGGAGGCAGGGAGAGCGAGCCAGCTTGATGGGGGACTGGATGGTAGACTGGTTCATGAGAGGGGAGGCAGGGAGAGCGAGCCAGCTTAATGGGGGACTGGATGGCAGACTGGTTCATGGGAGGGGAGCGCAGGCCGGTGTAATAGTAGGGAATAAAAGGGGGGGTGGGGGGGCGATGCAGGCAGCGGTTGGAGCTCTGGTGAATCTGAGGAAACACAGAGAGACTGAGAGACACCAAGGAGGAGAGGAGAGGAGGGGAGAGGAGAGGAGAAGAGGGAAGGGCTCCATGTAACCTGATGTGTCCCCCAGCAGTCTAAGCCTGTAGCAGCATAGCTATCAATGGTTCAGAGCTACCTGAACCAGTCCTGACTGAAGCTCTGTCATAGAGGAAGGTCTTAAGCCTGGACTTAAACGTAGTCAGAGTGTCTGCCTCTCTGACCCATGGAGAGATGCTGGTTCCACAGTAGAGGAACCGGTACCTGAAGGCTCTACCTCCCAGTCTGTTTTAGAGATACTGGGAGTCACTAACAGACCTGCATTCTGGGAGCGGAGTGCTCTGGTCGGACAGGAGGGACTAATGAGCTCTTTCAGAGAGGATGGAGCTTCATCATTGAAAGCCTGATGAGTCAGCAGAAGGATTTTGAAGTGGATTCTAGATCCTACAGGAAGGAGAGAAGCTAAAGTGGAGAGATGTGTTCTCTCTTCTTAACTCCCGTCAAAACCCTCGCTGCAGCGTTCTGGACCAGCTGGAGACTCTTTAGAGAGTATTTAGGACATCCTGACAGGAGAGAGTTGCCGTAGTCCAGCCTAGAAGTGACAAATGCATGCACCAGTTTCTCAGCATCACTCTGGGAAAGGATGTTCCTAATCTTAGTGATACTGCAGGTGGAAGAAGGCGGTCCTGGTCACATGATTTATGTGGGAGCTGAAGGAAAGGTCCTGGTCAAAAATGACTCCAAGGTTCCATGCAGTTGTCCTCAGGGTCAGGGTGATGCCATCTAGAGTAGTGATCTGGTTAGAGAGGTGTCCCTGAGGCGTTTAGGTCCAAACAACATTTTTAGATTTCAGAGCTCTCAAGTTTGCATCTCCGCTGTTGGACATTGAAGGGGCAGCAATCCTGACTGTTGCCACGCTGTGGCAGGAAAGGTGACCATTTATCTGGACAACATTGTGGTGCATGGGCCTACGACTGATGTCCATGACGAGCGACTCACCATGGTCTTGACGGCCCTTTCCAAGCACAAGCTGACCCTCAACGCTGAGAAATGCATCCTCTCTGCCACATCTGTGAGTTTGTGGGTTTTTAGCTGTCAGCGAGTGGCGTGACTCAATTCCAGTCCAACATGGATGCCATTCAGGTCATTCCTGAGCCCAGCTCAGCCGCTGAAGTCGTCTCATCTATCAGCATGACGAGCTTCTATCTGAGGTTCCTTCCCCTCTACTCGGAGACTACAGCCCCCCCGCGTGAGCTTCTTTGTAAGGACAGGCCGTAGCTGTGGTCTCAGGCCTGCAGGGATGCTGTGCACAGCCTCAAAGCCGAGCTGACCTCACCGCCAGTGTTGGCGCACTTTGACATATGAAGGCCAACCTTTGTGACATGTGATGCATCTGCGAAAGCATTAGGGGCGTGGAGAAGCCACACAGTCCTCACCTGGAATGGTCTCAACCCTTCAGGATGAGCCGCCATCACCTAGTTATGTATATACAGTATGTATGTGTGTGTGTGTGTGTGTGTGTGTGTGTGTGTGTGTGTGTGTGTGTGTATATATATATATATACATATATATACACACATATACCTGTCAGTCGATTAAAAAAATAACCCAATTAATAGCGTGGTGGTCCAGAGTTAACTCATGATTACTCACATATTTTTTATCTGCTCTAAATCCACCTTAAACTGATATTTTTCCTTTTTTTAATGAAAAATATCAACATAGGAGGAGGCAAATAGTTGCTGTCTGTAAATGCAGCACGTTTATTAGTGTTGGAGCAACGTACTGTCCAGGAGTACAACCAAAACAAAACATCCATCCATCATCCATCCATCCATCCCTCCCTCCATCTTCCCCCTCTTCTCCTGTTCAGGGTGGTGGGGGTGGAGCCTATCCCAGCAGCCTTCCCCCTGGACAGGTCACCAGTCCATATCCTGAGGTTCCAGTTCCCTTTTACACATTTAAAGAATAACAGCAGCTTTGTTTGAGGTGTCGTGGGCAGCGGGCCAGGGGGGCGTTTGGTGAACTGGTGAACTGAGGACACAGGTGAGAGGAGGGGTGCGGCTTGAGTGCAGGCGATTCTGGCAGTGGAGGGACTGGTGGATGTCTGGATGATGGGTGGATGATGGAGGCAGAACTGGAGAGTAAATACATGCCTGGAGAAACTGGAACTCAGCTGGCAGCCATGCGTTCCACTCTTGTGCAGAGGACCAGTGGGTGAGCCACCGCCAGGTTAATGCAGAGGGTCTTGATGAGCTGCAGGTTTGTCAGACATGCAGGTGAGGCTGCTCCTCGGATCTCTCTCTCTCTCTCTCTCTCTCTCTCTCTCTCACACACACACACTCACAGGAGCGGGGGGGCAGGTGGGCCCTGGCCTTCAGGACAAATGGTGTGAAGTTTAAAACTCTTTGCTCTCCTGTTTCTACGAATCTGAATCAAAACCTTCTTCTTCTCCTCTTCTTCCTGTCCTGCGGTGACAGCCAACACTCCCCCGTGTGTTTGCCTTTCTGGAACCCGCCAGCCTGTGGGGGGGCCGGGAGCAGCGGCCTCGCTGAACTGGGATGAGCAGGGGTTGTGGTTCAGCACATTCGCTCACATGTTGGCGATGCAGTCGAGTTCACTTCAGGAGGAATGATCCAGTTCGACAGAGGCAGAGCGAACAGCTCCAGCCAGAAGAACCGCTTTGTTTGTTTGTTTTTTGTGATTTCAGAAACTTTATTCAGAGGTTTGTTGAACAAAGAAGTGTGAACAGGCGTGTAGAAAACCAAGACAGACGTGCCCTCAACAGTCGTGGAGTCAAGATAACAAAGAAGACATAATCAACATCATGGTTGAATAAACACCACTAACTCAGTCTTGAGTCACGACCAAGAACAGAGAGGTCCCGTTGAAGCCACGTATTCATAAAGTTCTTTGTTTTTGCATCAGTACCTCAGTGTTTGGCAGAGTTTTTGCCTGGAACGTTCCAGCTGTGTTCATCCTCCGTCTCCATGATGCTTAGAATTTCACTTTTTCCTTTATTAAGACGGTTTATTATGGACGGTTCAACTCTGTGTTTGTTTTTCCAAAATAAACAAGCATCATCTGCCAGTTGTGTGATTCGAATTTCCTTCTGGAAGGTGGACAGACGTGGACAAGACTGTTCGGACCGCTCAGAACCAACAGAGAAAGTGCGAGGAAAAAAACTGAGACACTGGACAGCCTTGTCTCAGACCCATGAACAGGAAACCCTCAGGAGGTACCGGGATAGAGCGTCAAATTACTGCTGATATCCTCGTATAACATTTTAACAACTGAAATAAAAGTTACCCCGAATCCGAACGATTCCAAAGCCTTGTCCATAAAAGGGCGTTCCACTGTATCGCAGGCTTGACAAGAGTGGAGAAATGCCACGATTGGCTGAGACTCCACAAACTGAGTCGTCAGTGGATCGAAGCCCACCTGATGCCACGGCTCTCCTCTCTTCCGTTGATGAGGGACCTTCGTTAGGGTTCAGACCAATGCTTCCCTGTTTCACTGTCACTGACGTTTCTTTCTCGTCTACATTCCTCATACATGGCACTTCAATAATATTCCAAAAATACGAGTAAAATTCAGCGGGCGACCCGTCGACCCCAGGACCTCCCAGCATTCCTATGTTTCAAAAAGTCCTGAAGTTCACCTTTTAAAAGGATTTCACAGTTCGTTTTGACACAGCAGGCCTTGAATGTCACTGTCACAGGATGTCGGTTCAACTTTCGATGAATAGAATTCCTTGGAGAAGAGCGCTCCATGATTCGCCATTTCTCTGGGATGAGGGCTGGCGCTGGTGTTGATTGACATTGCTGAGATATTATTTCTTTTACGGTTACATTTTTCGAGGGTTCTTTTCTCCACTTCCTTACCAGTTCGCCCTAGAGCGCACAAAGGCTCCTTTTGCAGCATCAGGAAATAATTCATCTGCTTCAATCTGGACTTTCTTTCATTTCAATTTCTCATTTTCTGAAAGATCATCTCTGTTCAGGAAAGTTTCAAGTCCAGTCAGGTTTATTAGGGTGTCACCAAACCCCAACCAAAGTTCTGTCCTGACTCTGTCCAAGTAGAGCAGGTCCAGCACCTCCCTCCTTCAATGAACCTCCACCCAACAATTCTCCATCAGCAAGCACATCCTGCAACAGCAGCCACCAGAACCTTCCTTTACCAGCAGGAAGGTGGAGCAGATCCAGGATCAGTGGGGACGGAGAGAGAGCAGGAGAGCAGGACAGAGACAAAGACAGAGAATGGAGGAGGACAGAGAGACAGAAGGAAAGAGAGGGACAGAGATAAAGAGAGACAAAGGAGGAGAGACTGATGGACAGAGACAAAGACAGAGAATGGAGGAAGACAGAGAGACAGAAGGAAAGAGAGGGACAGAGATAAAGAGAGAGAGAAAGGAGGAGAGACTGATGGACAGACGGGGACATGAGCAGGTGGAGCTACGGGTGGCAGCTGGAGCCTCTTCAGGTCTGGAGCCTCCAGCAGCACCAGGATCTGGGATGAGGGGAGAAGACGAGGAGTTAGTAACACGTATGAGGAGAGGAGGAGGAGAGAGAAGCCCAGTGCATCATGGGAGATCCCAGCAGTCTGAGCCTATAGCAGCAGATCTAAGGGCCAGCCTAAGCAGTCCTGACTATAAGCCTGATCAACAAGGAGGGTCTTAAGTCTGCTGTTAAACCTAGAGAGGGGTCTGGGTCCTGGACTGAAACTGGGAGACGGTTCCACAGGAGGGGAGCCTGATAGCTGAAGGCTCTGGCTCCATTCTACTGTTAGAACTCTAGGAACCAGCAGGAACCCTGCATCCTGGGAGTGAAGGGTTCTAGCTGGATCATAGGGGACTAGGAGCTCTGTCAGGGATGAAGGAGCCTGACTGTTGAGGACTTTGTATGTTAGAAGGAGAATTTTAAATTCTGTTCTGAATCTGACAGGGAGCCATGCAGAGAAGCAGTCCAGGAGAGACCTGGTCTCTGCTACCAGTTCTAGTCAACACGTTGGCAGCAGCATTCTGGACCAGCTGGAGAGTCTTTAGGGACCTGTTAGTCCAGCCTGGTAGCTGCACTGAGATCTAATCAGACCAGCACAGAGACCAGTTCCTCATCTGGTACCAGTAGGAGGTCACTGGTACCTTTGACTAGTTCTGTTTCTGTGCTAGGATGAACCTGGAACCTGACTGAATCCTCCAATCAGCTGTTGCTGTGGAGAAGTCACAGAGCTGTTTAGCAACTGCTTTCTCCAGAGCCTTGGAGAGAAAAGGAAGATGTGATGTTGGTCTGTAGTTGGTAGAACTTCTGGATCCAGGCTTGTTTTTGAGGAGGGTTTAATTCCTGCTACTTTAAACTTTCCATAATTTCCTTTTCCTTAACATTGCTGGATTTTAATGCTTTTGCTACGATTAATTAAAAAAATTCCCATCTTTGAGTATGATTTAATTCTTTTTTTCTAAAAATGTCTTGTTGTATTAGTTTGACTGAATCTTGAATCGTTGCTATTTAGGTTCCAGTATCCTCGTAGTTTCTTCTTATTTTCTTTGGAGCCAGGGAAGTGTCTTCAAAGCAATGCCAAACCTCAGACGTGAGCTGCAGGCGGTCTGGAGAGGTGAACCATGGATCTATCCTAGGCTCATCAGCAGTGTGGGGACTAACGCGTTACTGCGTTATTAGTTACTTGCAAAAAAGTAACTTTGGCAGTAACTAATAATCAAACGCATTATTTTTAAAATTCAATAACTCTGTTATAGTGAGTAAACGACCCGTTTATTAGTTTATTTCACGTTATTTTACTGAGCCACTGTGTTTACTTCCTGTGTGTGTGTGTGTGTGGGGGGGGGGGGGGGCTTGGGGAAGTGCAAGAGACAGGAGGAGAGTGAGACAGGAGGAGAGCGAGCTGCGCTGTGGGGGCGTGTCTGTTTATACCAGCAAGAACGCGCAAGACATCATGGCGGAACCTCGGGCGAGTTTCTCCACGTGGAGGTGCGCTCACTACTTCTCCTTCGTGGAGCAGAAGGACAAACACGTTCGTGTTGAATGCAACTCGTGTCTCGGCCAAAGAGCCTCTCTGCGGCCGCTAACAGCAGCTCTACTCTATTAAAGCATCCAGGCATCATGTTGCTGAAGCTAGCGGGGCAGGGACCGGCACAGATGTCACCTCACCCGTGCACCTGAGTTGTTCTTTTCAACGAGGGAGTGCTACTGCAAGCCAGGCTAAAGTCAATCAATAATCAATCACTTTGAAACATCTTAGTGTTTGTATGAATGTAGACCACATTGCTGAGCAGGGTTCAGTTCAGTGATGAAAATGCATGTCAAGTAGGACAGAGCTCACAGTGTTGACAGTTCTGAACTTTCTTTTGTAACTAAATAGTTAATTTTCATAGTGATGCTTTACTTTTTGGTTTTAATAACTGAGTTAGGAACTGAGTTGCTTTTGAATGGCAGTAACTAGTAACTAACTAATGACTGTTTTGCAGTAACTAGCACAACCCTGCTAATGAGTGCATCCTCCTCACTCCAAGGGAACTCAGGCTCGGGGTAAGAAACGCCACAAGTCATTTGTGGCTTTACAGTGTGACTTTTGATTCCGTCTAGAGGTCATTTGGAGCATCATTCACATCCCCGCCTCTTATCAATACGCATCTTTGTATTTCTCCTGTCAATTTGTAATTTTGGAATAAAGCTGAGTTGACGTCGTTTTTGCTTGTGCTACGGTGACCATATACATGACATATGAAGGAAAGAGAGTTGTCCTGTCTTACAACAACCATGATCCACCTACCATCATCAGAAGAACCGTCCACGCGTCTCAGCAGCAGCGGTGACGTCAACATCCGAGCCAGTCGGGACGCCGGCGAAGTCGATGTCAGATCCGGCGGTGCCACCTGGCGGCGAGCTGGAACATTGGCGTCTGGAACTCTGGAATATGAGTTGGCCAACCAACAAACCAAAGACGCTTTTATTTGAATCGCTCACTTTCCTCCCGGCAGTTGGGGGAGGGAGTCCTCGCATGCTCTCCCTCCACACCAGGAGCCGCGACTGTGGCTCCGGGGCCGACACTAACGAGTGTCTACGGACATTTAACGCTACACGTAGGAGACCGTGAAGGCATCAGTTTCCCTGACAACGGTACACAAACGAAGGGGGGGGGGGGGGTCGGTTTTTTTCGGGGTTTTCTTTCCCTGAAGCGTTACAGACGGTAAGACTACAAATCAACCTGTATTACACGGTAAGACTACAAATCAACCTGAATCAATGGTAGGACTACAAATCAACCTGTATCAATGGTAGGACTACAAATCAACCTGTATTACACGGTAAGACTACAAATCAACCTGTATCAATGGTATGACTACGATTCAACCTGTATTACACGGTAAGACTACAAATCAACCTGTATCAATGGTAGGACTACAAAACTACCTGTATCAATGGTAGGACTACAAAACTACCTGTATCAATGGTAGGACTACAAATCAACCTGTATCAATGGTAGACTACAAAACTACCTGTATCAATGGTAGGACTACAAAACTACCTGTATCAATGGTAGGACTACAAATCAACCTGTATCAATGGTAGACTACAAAACTACCTGTATCAATGGTAGGACTACAAATCAACCTGTATCAGTGGTAGGACTACAAATCAACCTGTATCAGTGGTAGGACTACAAATCAACCTGTATTACACAGGAAGACTACAAATCAACCTGTATCAGTGGTAGGACTACAAATCAACCTGTATTACACGGGAAGACTACAAATCAACCTGTATTAATGGTAGGACTACAAATCAACCTGTATCAATGGTAGGACTACAAATCAACCTGTATTACACGGGAAGACTACAAATCAACCTGTATCAATGGTAGGACTACAAATCAACCTGTATTAATGGTAGACTACAAATCAACCTGTATTAATGGTAGGACTACAAATCAACCTGTATTACACGGGAAGACTACAAATCAACCTGTATCAATGGTAGGACTACAAATCAACCTGTATCAATGGTAGGACTACAAATCAACCTGTATTACACGGGAAGACTACAAATCAACCTGTATCAATGGTAGGACTACAAATCAACCTGTATTACACGGGAAGACTACAAATCAACCTGTATCAATGGTAGGACTACAAATCAACCTGTATTACACGGGAAGACTACAAATCAACCTGTATCAATGGTAGGACTACAAATCAACCTGTATCAATGGTAGGACTACAAAACTACCCGTATCAATGGTAGGACTACAAAACTACCTGTATTACACGGGAAGACTACAAATCAACCTGTATCAATGGTAGGACTACAAATCAACCTGTATTACACGGGAAGACTACAAATCAACCTGTATCAATGGTAGGACTACAAATCAACCTGTATCAATGGTAGGACTACAAAACTACCTGTATCAATGGTAGGACTACAAATCAACCTGTATTACACGGGAAGACTACAAATCAACCTGTATCAATGGTAGGACTACAAATCAACCTGTATCAATGGTAGGACTACAAAACTACCTGTATCAATGGTAGGACTACAAATCAACCTGTATCAATGGTAGACTACAAAACTACCTGTATCAATGGTAGGACTACAAATCAACCTGTATTAATGGTAGGACTACAAATCAACCTGTATTAATGGTAGGACTACAAATCAACCTGTATCAATGGTAGGACTACACATCAACCTGTATCAATGGTAGACTACAAATCAACCTGTATTAATGGTATTGCCAAGCCAACCTGTAATCAGCACCGACAGCCATTTTATGAGCTAGCTAACCTCCCAGCAGTTAGCGTCATCTTCCTGCCCTCCTTGGTAGCTCTGCTGTGGCTTGTCTCCTGCCGGTGGAGGAGCCACATCTGAGGAACCACCGTCCCCAGGAGACTTGCCGCTCCTCCAGACATTCGTGTTGAGAGGATCTCAGATAAAGACCAGCTCAGAGGATCCAGAGTTCAGGTCCTTCATTGGATTTTAAAAGCCCAGCAGCTCAGTTTAGCTTTCCAGGGGCAGTGAGTCGGTCAAGACTTTGTTACCAGGTCGATCCGTCTGCTTGGCAACTCCAAGTTGGCTTTCATCTGTTTCCCTTTGCAATCAGCAGCCATTTTGAATGCTGGAGCAGCTCCTGGCAGACCTGATGTCATCAGCTCGGTCCGGTCCTAAGACAGCGACTTGATTGTGTCCCCATTGTGTCCCTCTGACGTGTTTTCAACAGAGTCCCCCTGAGCCAGGCGCAGCACCCGGTCACTGATCTAGACCACGACCCTTCCTCTCAGATCAGCGTGTGCCGACATGAGGAGGTGGAGGGAGGCCCAGCAGAGTCCTTTCAAAGTGCCTGACAGTAATGGCATTTTTGTACTGAGCTTAAATGAAAAAACAGACCGAAAAGAGGTTGGTGTGTGTGGGTTGGAGCGCAAGAGTGTGAATCCAAGGAGTCTCCCACTGACTGAGTTCTCCTCCGTGCTCAGGAGAAGCGTAAGTTCCTGTCCCTACCAACTGCTGAGAAGACAAGCAGGACTACAGGAATCATGGCCCAGAGGAGGAAGGAGCTGGAGGAAGAACTGGAGGGAGGGAGGAGGAACCAGAGATGGAGCAGGGCTGGGTTCCCTCAGCCTGCTAGACAGGAGCTGAAGATGGCCATGATGAAACCAGGTCTCACGTGTAGACAGACAGCTCGCTCAGTCTTAGTGGAGCAGGGCGCTTGCTAGCATCATAGGTGACGGCTCCTGGTGTGTCTTCTGTCCTCAGAGAGTGTGATGAGGGACAGCAAACATGAAATGATCTCCATGGAGCGGCAGAAGGCGGTGCTGGAGGTAGACCACGTCTCCTGGGACTCTGGCCATGAGCTTCCCTCTGGTTTGAAAACAAATCAGCCGATGTCACCAGCACGTTGGTGCCAGCTGACCTTGTTGTCTCCCCTCAGTCTCTCTGACTGATGGGGTTGTTGCTGCTCTGGTCCCTGGTGGGGCTTTCCAGTGCTGCTAGGAAACGCCACATCTGCTAAACCAGACACAATTATTCATGATTCGTTTTACATTCCTAGTACATTACAACATGGGCTTTCTATATCGTTTAATAATTTCAAATTGGAGGCGGAGACATTTGTCCTGGTAAGTGATGGAGAGCTGAGGGTTTAATGATGCATTGATCCACATTTCAATTCACTGATGCTAAAAGATCCATCCATTCCTTTCGTGAGCGCTCATCTTTGGTGCACATTTATTTTGAAAGTCCCATGACATCTACTTCCTTTTTGCTGCAGCTCCACCACCAGCTTTACTTCATTCTCTCTTAAGGAAGAAAAGTTTGTTTTCATATAATAAGTGGACTTGATTGTGTCTCTTGGGGTTTGCAGATCTGATTGAGACGGACATTCTGAACCAACACAAAACCGACAGCAGCAGGTTCATGAACAGCTGCAGCCTGAAGAGGGCAGGCTAGCGCCGCCCTAGTGTGGCTCTCTGCTGGTCACTGGTACACAAACAGTATTTGGGACACTAAATATGCTAGCTAAAGCTAGCCAGCTCTAAAATTCAGACATTCACTCTAGTTTCAGCGAATGCTGCTGCAAGCAAATATATATGTGTGTGTATACACACATATATAAATGATGAAATACATAAAGAGTACTTACTGAAGCACCTCCCTCCCCCCTTCCTCAGATATCGGTTATGACCACAAGGTCGGAGATTGTGAGGATGGATGAGGCTGTAGCGAAGGAGGAGAGGCAGCTGAATCTGCTGGAGAAGGTCATCGAGAAAGACAATCTGAAGTTCGAAGAATTCCTGAAGGAGAACGAGAAGAAGTCTGTGGAGGCCAGAACGTTGTAAGAACAAGTTTGACTGATGTGTCGTAGCTTCGGAGGAGCTGAGCAGGTATAATACAACTCATATTCTCATATTGGTGGGTGTGTCTGTCCTCAGTTTTGAGCGTGAGGTGAAGGCCAAACAAGAGAAGAACGCAGAGATCAAGAGGCTGACCTCGCAGATAGGGACCGTGAGAAGGTAGCCGTGTTTCAGCCAGCCCGCTGGGGCTGGTTACGGTGGTTTCCATGTCAGTTCCACACTGAAGGCTCTTACCTGAATGCTGTGGTACTTCAACTCAATCAAGTGTTTCCTCTTCAAAGTGAACTCGTCAAGTTGGAGGACATCCTAAAAGACCTCAAACGATACCAGGAGGTTCTGTTCAAGTTGTCTCCTCCAGAGTGGCAGGAGACCCAGAGTGCAAAGCACTCCACCAAAGCCCTGCCTCATAAAAACAGTCAGGATGAACAGGGGCTGGAGCCTGAGTCCACACCCACACACGGCAAGTACTTAAGACGAGTACTTACAAATCCTTAAAACACCTCATGTCCACCTCTCCTCTGTGCTGCACTAGGAAGCTTCGACCCTCAGAGACCAGCTGACTGCTAGCAAGCATAGCATTAGCATACCTCCATCAAAGTCATTCACTATTTGAGGGCTCGGGTTGCGCTGTCCAGCAGTAATCCTCCTCATCCCCCCTCAGAGATAGGGGTGCTCTTTCTGTTCTAGACCAGAGTCGTTGATGATGTTCGACAGATTTGCAACAAAGCTCATCCACTAGCGCTCATTGTGCTAAGCTAGGAAGGGGCCAGCAGGGCAGAGGAGGGTCTCTATCTTCCTGTCTGTCTCTGAGGATGAGGGATCATACGGCTGTTCCCCGAAGAGCTGGCATGTTCCCTTAAACAGGCACTGAGAAGCAAGTGAGCAAATGGAGGCGGTAGACAGTCTGGATCCATCTGCCTTCACAGTGTCAATGCTAACATCTACTCAGGTGTGGAGAGCGAAGCCGCCAGTCCAAGCCACGGCCTGCCGTCCATCAGAGAGCCTGGATGGCCGTCAGAGCGCAGCCCCAGGTCAGCCTCAACACTCCCGTCAGCTGCTCATGTCACCACTGACGCAGCCATAAACGCCCCTGGCTCTCCTCTGGCGTCAACCATCTTGGTTGCAATGAATATAGGATTTGTTTTGCACTCATGCAGTCTTTTTATTTTCCTCTGAACAATGGGACTGACAAAGGTGCTCCTACTGACCCTAAACTCATTTCCTGCTGTTTTAGGGTCATGAACTCTAAACCGGACACTGACAGCTTAGAGTATGAGGTCAGTGCATCTGAGAACCCATGAACGTTTCATCTTCATTTGCAGTGTATAATTGTGTCTTCCGACTGCAGGATGAGCCAGAGCTGTACTTCACCGACCCCCAGCAGCTTCTGTATTTGATGACCGAGCTGACAGAGCAGAACTTGTCCCTCATTCAGAACTCTGCGCGGGTGGAGGAGACGCTGGACGAGCTTCGCCTGTCCATGGAGACGACCAGCATGAAGATGTGAGCTCAGAGTTTGAGGGGTCGCGCTCTCCGAATGAAGGGTTTGACCTGTCGACTTAGTATGATTTTCCTCACACTTGAAATGGTGGTCGCAGGAACGCGGAGACACGGCCATGACCTCCACCCTCGCTTGGCTTGTCACATTGATTCTTGGTCACTGTGGATCAAAGCTTCAGTTACATTTTCAAAACGAGAGGAGCGTGAGAGAGCGAGTCCCACATGTAGCCAAAGCCACCGCAAAGTACAAAAAGTGGCAACAAGAAAACCTCTGACTGAGCGCTTGTTCCTGTCTGTCCCAAGTGAAAAGGATGAAGAACATCGAGAGCTGCTGATAAACGACATGAATCGAAGGATCAGGGAAGAGAAGGGAAGAGCTGCCAAGCTGCAACAGAAGGTTCAGCTGCACGTCTCACTGAACACAGAGGACCAGGTCAGCCGTCCCGTCAGGTGGCGTTAGGTGTCTCCGCTCTCTTTTTCCATCATGTCTCAGTCTTCCTCTGGCTTGCAGGATGACATGTTGGATGCTATCGGTGAGAAGGTGGCGGATGTGCACCGCTGCTGCGTTGATGAGCGGGTGAGCAGCCTCAGCACCCTGGAGAAGCTGGCCAGTATTGAGATCCACATGTCATCACTGCTGCAGAGCCTGGAGAGAATCCCTGAGGAACGCCTGGAGATGATGCAGAAGATCAAGGACAGCGAGAGGAGGAGCCGGTACGTCTGGCCAGGACCGCACCTTCCAACAGGTCACACCCAGTAACGTGACTGGGAGACGATACGGTGTTTCTGTTCACCACAACATCCATCCATCTATCATCCATCCCCACATCCATCTATCCCTTCATCCATCCATCCATCCATCCATCCATCCATCCATCCATTCATCATCCCCCCATCCAGCTATCATCCATCGCCACATCCATCTATCCATCCATCCCCCATCTATCCATTCATCCATCCCCCATCCATCTATCCATCCAGCCACCCATCCATCCATCCACCCACCCATCCATCCCCACATCCATCATCCATCCATCCCCCATCTATCTATCCATCCATCCCCACATCCATCCCCCATCATCCATCCATCCATCCATCCCTCCATGTTCTCCCTCTTCTCCTGTTCAGGGTGGTGGTGCCTATCCCAGCAGCCTTCCCCCTGGACAGGTCACCAGTCCATGGCAGGGCCAACACATAGAGACAGACAACCATTGGCTCTCCCAGCCACGCCTACTGTCAATTTAGAGTCTGGATTAACTTGGTCCCCTCTTGATGTCTTTGGACTGTGGAGGAAGCTGGAGTACCAGAGAGAACCCAGCAGGAACAGGGAGAACATGGAGACTCACCCAGAAAGACCCCGTGCTGCAGCCGGGGCTCCACCCACAACCTTCTTGCGGGGGGGCCACAGTGAGGACCACTGCTCCACTGGGCCTTCCTCATCACAACAGGGACCTGGAAATGTCTCACCAGTGTGTCTGGTTTGTTGTGTTTTTGTTACTCATAGAAGTCTCATTTTTCTGAATGCGTCATGTTGCAGGCAGCGTGAGGAGAAGCAGAGGGAGCAGCGAGAGAAGCAGAGGGAACGGACGAGGAGGTACTTGGAGAGATCGCTGGCTGATGCCCAGAAAAGAGTACGTCATCTTCATTGGTCGTTACTACTACGACTATTATTGCAAGTATTTGGGCAGATAGGCAATTAATATTCAAAACTGAATTAATTACATTATTGATTATTCATTTGAAATAATCACATTTAACTAGAGATCATCCACAATAGTTCTGTTTTGCACCAATTACAAGTTCAGAAGCTTTTGATGTGTCTAGTGAGGGCCAACCTCGTCAGTGCTGGCCCTGCCACAGATCCCCCACAGATCCTCTACAGATCCTCCACAGATCCCCCACAGATCCCCCACAGATCCTCCACAGATCTTCACACTGATTAGGATCCTTTTCAGCTAAAACCATTTCCCTTTCAGAGCGGAAGGAAGCTGATGCCCAGGTGCCTCCCGGGGTCCCGGAAGGTCCGAGGGGATAAGGTGGAGAGCGCTCCTGTGGAGGAGGACGTGCTTGCCTCCCTCTTCACAGCGGATGACACGGACTAAAGAGATTCATGGAAATTGTCTGGAAATAACAAATAAAATGATGCTGTCTACAGAATGTTTGGTTCTCAGCTGTTGATTTGTACATTTAATCTGCATCATTGCCCCATCATGCACCACGCCAGTTCAACATCTGACTATCATTGCAAGAAGTC
This sequence comes from Aulostomus chinensis, assembly GCF_037954235.1. Taxonomy (NCBI): domain Eukaryota; kingdom Metazoa; phylum Chordata; class Actinopteri; order Syngnathiformes; family Aulostomidae; genus Aulostomus; species Aulostomus chinensis. The sequence goes on along the minus strand of NC_141332.1, from coordinate 6,844,488 downwards.
ATCTTTGTGATTGTCAAACTGTCTCCCACAACGACTTTTACTTGATTTTTCTTCGATGAACTTTTCTGCAGCAGTCACATTTTTGAGGACTAGTAGCAAGAAGATACCAGCAGGGGGCGGCGCAGAGGCTCTGTCTGGCGGCCGGAGGAGGGGGAGCAGGACGAGGAAGGAAGTTTGCTGGCTGCCGAGGACTCGCCGGGGGATGTAGCCAGCTGCAGCCGCCGGACAGTGCTCGCTCGCCGGCTGGATAAGCGTCCTCCCCGACCATGCAATGGGTAACTGCTGGGCTCAATGTGTCGGGCTCTTCCGGAGGGAAGCCAGCAGGATCCAGAGAGGAGGCGGGTGAGTCGACAGCAGTTCCGCTAGCACGCTAACTAGCATGGAAGTAGCTCCCACGCCAGCCTGCCGGTCTCGGCTAACGTCTGCCCCCCGGTGTCTGGTCGGAATGGTCTTGTCGGCTCCTTGCTTGAGCCGGGCAGCTGGCAGGGGCAGTCCCGTTGTGTGGGGTCCAAACCCGCAGCTGGGACCTGGACCCCACCCCAGCTGTCACCTGTCAGGACCGGGACCTGCTAGCTAGCGCTGTGGCGGGTTCAGTCACTGGGCACTGGCGTGGGGGACTGGCAGGACCTGGACCTGGACCTAGACCTAGACCTAGGCTCCGGGAGACCTGCAGCCCTGGTTTATCACTACTCGCGTAGGTAAACCATCTACTCCACGTCTGAGAATCAACAGCGATGCTGTGGTCTCAGCTGTACGGTTCCGACGTCATTTACTGGCTGTTGCGTCACCCTTGTGACCAAGCTGGCAGCTGCTGATCAGGGAGCGCTTGCTGGAGAACTTCCTCTCCATGTGCAAGTGCCCCCACCCCAGCTGCAGCTCGGTCGGGATTCCATGTCCTGTGACCCCTCGATCACGTGGGGATGTGTCCTGCAACAAACAGAATAAAGGTGTAACATTATGACGGGAGAGAGTCTTCTACCAAGATTCTACTCAGGCTACCGCGCGCTACAAGACCTGGAATCATGGATTCAGGAGCACGTGACGTCAGCTGGGAACATTAATGGTGACGCCTATCAGAATCAGAACACTTTTTTGATCTCCATGGGGTAATTGAGTCAGTTTCTCCCTAAACATGTAGAGTAGATAAACATCTAGAGTAGATAAACATGTAGAGTAAATAAACATGAAGAGTAGATAAACATGTAGAGTAAATAAATATCTAGAGTAGATAAATATCTAGAGTAGATAAACATGTAGAGTAAATAAACATCTAGAGTAGATAAACATGTCGAGTAAATAAATATCTAGAGTAGATAAATATCTAGAGTAGATAAACATGTAGAGTAAATAAACATCTAGAGTAGATAAACATGTAGAGTAAATAAACATCGAGAGTAGATAAACGTGTAGAGTAAATAAATATCTAGAGTAGATAAACATGTAGAGTAAATAAATATCTAGAGTAGATAAATATCTAGAGTAGATAAACATGTAGAGTAAATAAATATCTAGAGTAGATAAATATCTAGAGTAGATAAACATGTAGAGTAAATAAATATCTAGAGTAGATAAATATCTAGAGTAGATAAACATGTAGAGTAAATAAATATCCAGAGTAGATAAACATGTAGAGTAAATAAACATGTAGAGTAGATAAACATGTAGAGTAAATAAACATGTAGAGTAAATAAACATGTAGAGTAGATAAACATGTAGAGTAGATAAACATGTAGAGTAAATAAATATCTAGAATAGATAAACATGTAGAGTAGATAAACATGTAGAGTAGGTAAACATGTAGAGTAGATAAACATGTAGAGTAGATAAACATGTAGAGTAGGTAAACATGTAGAGTAGATAAACATGTAGAGTAGATAAACATGTAGAGTAAATAAACATGTAGAGTAGATAAACATGTAGAGTAAATAAACATCGAGAGTAGATAAACATCTAGAGTAGATAAACATGTAGAGTAGATAAACATGTAGAGTAAATAAACATCTAGAGTAGATAAACATGTAGAGTAAATAAACATGTAGAGTAAATGAACATCTAGAGTAGATAAACATGTCGAGTAAATAAATATCTAGAGTAGATAAATATCTAGAGTAGATAAACATGTAGAGTAAATAAATATCTAGAGTAGATAAATATCTAGAGTAGATAAACATGTAGAGTAAATAAACATCTAGAGTAGATAAACATGTAGAGTAAATAAACATCGAGAGTAAATGAACATCTAGAGTAGATAAACATGTCGAGTAAATAAATATCTAGAGTAGATAAATATCTAGAGTAGATAAACATGTAGAGTAAATAAATATCTAGAGTAGATAAATATCTAGAGTAGATAAACATTTAGAGTAAATAAACATGTAGAGTAAATAAACATCTAGAGTAGATAAACATGTCGAGTAAATAAATATCTAGAGTAGATAAATATCTAGAGTAGATAAATATCTAGAGTAGATAAACATGTAGAGTAAATAAATATCTAGAGTAGATAAATATCTAGAGTAGATAAACATGTAGAGTAAATAAACATCTAGAGTAGATAAACATGTCGAGTAAATAAATATCTAGAGTAGATAAATATCTAGAGTAGATAAACATGTAGAGTAAATAAACATCTAGAGTAGATAAACATGTAGAGTAAATAAACATCGAGAGTAGATAAACGTGTAGAGTAAATAAATATCTAGAGTAGATAAACATGTAGAGTAAATAAATATCTAGAGTAGATAAATATCTAGAGTAGATAAACATGTAGAGTAAATAAATATCTAGAGTAGATAAATATCTAGAGTAGATAAACATGTAGAGTAAATAAATATCTAGAGTAGATAAATATCTAGAGTAGATAAACATGTAGAGTAAATAAATATCCAGAGTAGATAAACATGTAGAGTAAATAAACATGTAGAGTAGATAAACATGTAGAGTAAATAAACATGTAGAGTAAATAAACATGTAGAGTAGATAAACATGTAGAGTAGATAAACATGTAGAGTAAATAAATATCTAGAATAGATAAACATGTAGAGTAGATAAACATGTAGAGTAGGTAAACATGTAGAGTAGATAAACATGTAGAGTAGATAAACATGTAGAGTAGGTAAACATGTAGAGTAGATAAACATGTAGAGTAGATAAACATGTAGAGTAAATAAACATGTAGAGTAGATAAACATGTAGAGTAAATAAACATCGAGAGTAGATAAACATCTAGAGTAGATAAACATGTAGAGTAGATAAACATGTAGAGTAAATAAACATCTAGAGTAGATAAACATGTAGAGTAAATAAACATGTAGAGTAAATGAACATCTAGAGTAGATAAACATGTCGAGTAAATAAATATCTAGAGTAGATAAATATCTAGAGTAGATAAACATGTAGAGTAAATAAATATCTAGAGTAGATAAATATCTAGAGTAGATAAACATGTAGAGTAAATAAACATCTAGAGTAGATAAACATGTAGAGTAAATAAACATCGAGAGTAAATGAACATCTAGAGTAGATAAACATGTCGAGTAAATAAATATCTAGAGTAGATAAATATCTAGAGTAGATAAACATGTAGAGTAAATAAATATCTAGAGTAGATAAATATCTAGAGTAGATAAACATTTAGAGTAAATAAACATGTAGAGTAAATAAACATCTAGAGTAGATAAACATGTCGAGTAAATAAATATCTAGAGTAGATAAATATCTAGAGTAGATAAATATCTAGAGTAGATAAACATGTAGAGTAAATAAATATCTAGAGTAGATAAATATCTAGAGTAGATAAACATGTAGAGTAAATAAACATCTAGAGTAGATAAACATGTAGAGTAAATAAACATCTAGAGTAGATAAATATCTAGAGTAGATAAACATGTAGAGTAAATAAATATCTAGAGTAGATAAACATGTAGAGTAAATAAATATCTAGAGTAGATAAATATCTAGAGTAGATAAACATGTAGAGTAGATAAATATCTAGAGTAGATAAATATCTAGAGTAAATAAATATCTAGAGTAGATAAATATCTAGAGTAGATAAACATGTAGAGTAAATAAATATCTAGAGTAGATAAATATCTAGAGTACATAAACACGTAGAGTAATTAAATATCTATAGTACATAAACACGTAGAGTAAATAAATATCTAGAGTAGATAAACATGTAGAGTAGATAAATATCTAGAGTAGATAAACATGTAGAGTAGATAAATATCTAGAGTAGATAAACATGTAGAGTAAATAAATATCTAGAGTGGATAAACATGTAGAGTAAATAAACATGTAGAGTAGATAAACATGTAGAGTAAATAAATATCTAGAGTAAATAAACACGTAGAGTAAGTAAATATCTAGAGTAGATAAACACGTCGAGTAATTAAATATCTAGAGTACATAAACACGTAGAGTAAATAAACATGTAGAGTAAATAAATATCGAGTAGATAAACATGTAGAGTGAATAAATAGAGTAGATAAATATCTAGAGTAGATAAACATGTAGAGTAAATAAATATCTAGAGTAAATAAACATGTAGAGTAGATAAACACGTAGAGTAGATAAACACGTAGAGTAGATAAACACGTAGAGTAAATAAATATCTGGAGTAGATAAACACGTAGAGTAAATAAATATCTAGAGTAAATAAACATCTAGAGTAGATAAACACGTAGAGTAAATAAATATCTAGAGTACATAAACACGTAGAGTAAATAAACATGTAGAGTAAATAAATATCTAGAGTAAATAAACATCTAGAGTAAATAAACACGTAGAGTAAATAAATATCTAGAGTAGATAAACACGTAGAGTAAATAAACATTTAGAGTAAATAAACACCTAGAGTAAATAAATATGTAGAGTAAATAAACATCTAGAGTAGATAAACATCTTGAGTAAATAAATATCTAGAATAGATAAACATCTAGTGTAGATAAACATCCTGAGTAAATAAATATCGAGAATAGATAAACACCTAGAGTAGATAAACACCTGGAGTAAATAAATATGTAGAGTAGATAAACATGTAGAGTAAATAAACATCTAGAGTAGATAAACATGTAGAGTAAATAAACATCTAGAGTAGATAAACATGTAGAGTAAATAAATATCTAGAGTAGATAAACATGTAGAGTAAATAAATATCTAGAGTAAATAAATATCTAGAGTAGATAAACATGTAGAGTAAATAAACATCTAGAGTAGATAAACATGTAGAGTAAATAAATATCTAGAGTAGATAAATATATAGAGTAAATAAATATCTAGAGTAGATAAATATCTAGAGTAGATAAACATGTAGAGTAAATAAACATCTAGAGTAGATAAACATGTAGAGTAAATAAACATCTAGAGTAGATAAATATCTAGAGTAGATAAACATGTAGAGTAAATAAATATCTAGAGTAGATAAACATGTAGAGTAAATAAATATCTAGAGTAGATAAATATCTAGAGTAGATAAACATGTAGAGTAGATAAATATCTAGAGTAGATAAATATCTAGAGTAGATAAACATGTAGAGTAAATAAATATCTAGAGTAGATAAATATCTAGAGTAGATAAACATGTAGAGTAAATAAATATCTAGAGTAGATAAATATCTAGAGTACATAAACACGTAGAGTAATTAAATATCTAGAGTACATAAACACGTAGAGTAAATAAATATCTAGAGTAGATAAACATGTAGAGTAGATAAATATCTAGAGTAGATAAACATGTAGAGTAGATAAATATCTAGAGTAGATAAACATGTAGAGTAAATAAATATCTAGAGTAGATAAACATGTAGAGTAAATAAACATGTCGAGTAGATAAACATGTAGAGTAAATAAATATCTAGAGTAAATAAACACGTAGAGTAAATAAACATGTAGAGTAAATAAATAGAGTAGATAAATATCTAGAGTAGATAAACATGTAGAGTAAATAAATATCTAGAGTAAATAAACATGTAGAGTAGATAAACACGTAGAGTAGATAAACACGTAGAGTAGATAAACACGTCGAGTAATTAAATATCTAGAGTACATAAACACGTAGAGTAAATAAACATGTAGAGTAAATAAATATCTAGAGTAGATAAACATGTAGAGTAAATAAATAGAGTAGATAAATATCTAGAGTAGATAAACATGTAGAGTAAATAAATATCTAGAGTAAATAAACATGTAGAGTAGATAAACACGTAGAGTAGATAAACACGTAGAGTAGATAAACACGTAGAGTAGATAAACAAGTAGAGTAAATAAATATCTGGAGTAGATAAACACGTAGAGTAAATAAATATCTAGAGTAAATAAACATCTAGAGTAGATAAACACGTAGAGTAAATAAATATCTAGAGTACATAAACACGTAGAGTAAATAAACATGTAGAGTAAATAAATATCTAGAGTAAATAAATATCTAGAGTAGATAAACATGTAGAGTAAATAAACATCTAGAGTAGATAAACATGTAGAGTAAATAAATATCTAGAGTAGATAAATATCTAGAGTAGATAAATATCTGGAGTAGATAAACATGTAGAGTAAATAAATATCTAGAGTAGATAAACATGTAGAGTAAATAAACATCTAGAGTAGATAAACATGTAGAGTAAATAAACATCTAGAGTAGATAAATATCTAGAGTAGATAAATATCTAGAGTAGATAAACATGTAGAGTAAATAAATATCTAGAGTAGATAAACATGTAGAGTAAATAAATATCCAGAGTAGATAAACATGTAGAGTAAATAAATATCTAGAGTAAATAAATATCTAGAGTAGATAAACATGTAGAGTAAATAAACATCTAGAGTAGATAAACATGTAGAGTAAATAAATATCTAGAGTAGATAAATATCTAGAGTAGATAAATATCTAGAGTAGATAAACATGTAGAGTAAATAAATATCTAGAGTAGATAAATATCTAGAGTAGATAAACATGTAGAGTAAATAAACATCTAGAGTAGATAAACATGTAGAGTAAATAAACATCTAGAGTAGATAAATATCTAGAGTAGATAAACATGTAGAGTAAATAAATATCTAGAGTAGATAAACATGTAGAGTAAATAAATATCTAGAGTAGATAAATATCTAGAGTAGATAAACATGTAGAGTAGATAAATATCTAGAGTAGATAAATATCTAGAGTAGATAAATATCTAGAGTAGATAAATATCTAGAGTAGATAAACATGTAGAGTAAATAAATATCTAGAGTAGATAAATATCTAGAGTAGATAAACATGTAGAGTAAATAAATATCTAGAGTAGATAAATATCTAGAGTACATAAACACGTAGAGTAATTAAATATCTAGAGTACATAAACACGTAGAGTAAATAAATATCTAGAGTAGATAAACATGTAGAGTAGATAAATATCTAGAGTAGATAAACATGTAGAGTAGATAAATATCTAGAGTAGATAAACATGTAGAGTAAATAAATATCTAGAGTAGATAAACATGTAGAGTAAATAAACATGTAGAGTAGATAAACACGTAGAGTAAATAAATATCTAGAGTAAATAAACACGTAGAGTAAGTAAATATCTAGAGTAGATAAACACGTCGAGTAATTAAATATCTAGAGTACATAAACACGTAGAGTAAATAAACATGTAGAGTAAATAAATATCTAGAGTAGATAAACATGTAGAGTAAATAAATAGAGTAGATAAATATCTAGAGTAGATAAACATGTAGAGTAAATAAATATCTAGAGTAAATAAACATGTAGAGTAGATAAACACGTAGAGTAGATAAACACGTAGAGTAGATAAACACGTAGAGTAGATAAACACGTAGAGTAAATAAATATCTGGAGTAGATAAACACGTAGAGTAAATAAATATCTAGAGTAAATAAACATCTAGAGTAGATAAACACGTAGAGTAAATAAATATCTAGAGTACATAAACACGTAGAGTAAATAAACATGTAGAGTAAATAAATATCTAGAGTAAATAAACATCTAGAGTAGATAAACATGTAGAGTAAATAAACATCTAGAGTAGATAAACATGTAGAGTAAATAAATATCTAGAGTAGATAAATATCTAGAGTAGATAAACATGTAGAGTAAATAAATATCTAGAGTAGATAAATATCTAGAGTAGATAAACATGTAGAGTAAATAAACATCGAGAGTAGATAAACATGTAGAGTAAATAAACATCTAGAGTAGATAAATATCTAGAGTAGATAAACATGTAGAGTAAATAAATATCTAGAGTAGATAAACATGAAGAGTAAATAAATATCTAGAGTAGATAAATATCTAGAGTAGATAAACATGTAGAGTAGATAAATATCTAGAGTAGATAAACATGTAGAGTAAATAAATATCTAGAGTAGATAAATATCTAGAGTAGATAAACATGTAGAGTAAATAAATATCTAGAGTAGATAAATATCTAGAGTACATAAACACGTAGAGTAATTAAATATCTAGAGTACATAAACACGTAGAGTAAATAAATATCTAGAGTAGATAAACATGTAGAGCAGATAAATATCTAGAGTAGATAAACATGTAGAGTAGATAAATATCTAGAGTAGATAAACATGTAGAGTAAATAAATATCTAGAGTAGATAAACATGTAGAGTAAATAAACATGTAGAGTAAATAAACACGTCGAGTAATTAAATATCTAGAGTACATAAACACGTAGAGTAAATAAACATGTAGAGTAAATAAATATCTAGAGTAGATAAACATGTAGAGTAAATAAATAGAGTAGATAAATATCTAGAGTAGATAAACATGTAGAGTAAATAAATATCTAGAGTAGATAAACACGTAGAGTAGATAAACACGTAGAGTAGATAAACACGTAGAGTAAATAAATATCTGGAGTAGATAAACACGTAGAGTAAATAAATATCTAGAGTAAATAAACATCTAGAGTAGATAAACACGTAGAGTAAATAAATATCTAGAGTACATAAACACGTAGAGTAAATAAACATGTAGAGTAAATAAATATCTAGAGTAAATAAACATCTAGAGTAAATAAACACGTAGAGTAAATAAATATCTAGAGTAGATAAACACGTAGAGTAAATAAACATTTAGAGTAAATAAATATCTAGAGTAGATAAACACGTAGAGTAAATAAACATTTAGAGTAAATAAACACCTAGAGTAAATAAATATGTAGAGTAAATAAACATCTAGAGTAGATAAACATCTTGAGTAAATAAATATCTAGAATAGATAAACATCTAGTGTAGATAAACATCCTGAGTAAATAAATATCTAGAATAGATAAACACCTAGAGTAGATAAACACCTGGAGTAAATAAATATCTAGAGTAGATAAACATGTAGAGTAAATAAACATCTAGAGTAGATAAACATGTAGAGTAAATAAACATCTAGAGTAGATAAACATGTAGAGTAAATAAATATCTAGAGTAAATAAATATCTAGAGTAGATAAACATGTAGAGTAAATAAACATCTAGAGTAGATAAACATGTAGAGTAAATAAATATCTAGAGTAGATCAACATGTAGAGTAAATAAATATCTAGAGTAGATAAACATGTAGAGTAAATAAACATCTAGAGTAGATAAACATGTAGAGTAAATAAACACGTAGAGTACATAAACATGTAGAGTAAATAAACACGTAGAGTACATAAACATGTAGAGTAAATAAACACGTAGAGTACATAAACATGTAGAGTAAATAAACACGTAGAGTAAATAAGTAGAGTAAATAAACACGTAGAGTAAATAAACAAGTAGAGTAAATAATAATGATTATGTGGACTCCCAGGTACTTGTAGTCCTCCACAATTTCCACACCGACCCCTGGATGGAAACAGGGGTCACTGGTGCCTTGGTCCTCCTCAGGTCCTCGACCCGCTCCCTTGTCTTTGCCACGTTCAGCTCCCGGTGATTCTGCTCACACCATGTGACAAAGCCCTGAGGAGTGACTCCAGCCGGTGGCGGCACGTGCGTGGAGGGTTACAGGAGCCGGGTCATTGAAGACCAACACGTCACCAGTTCTGGCTTTCTGATGTCCCAGCGTAACTGGTTTTGCTGGGTTTGTGAAAAGATAAATTGACACATTTTAAAAGTCAAAATTCTCTTTAAATCTGGACAGAGGCGCAGCAGAGGCACGTTGCAGCTCTGCGGCCACAGGTGCATCTCCCCTGGGAGCCGTGACTTTAAACTAAACACTTATTTTGGCGATTATTAGTATAGTGATATGAGGAGAGATGGAACAGCGAGGCTGAGGTCCTTGCCCCGTCGTACACATGATTAAAACTGACGGAATTCTAGAGCCAAGTACTGGTAGCATGACTGGGTGAGCTCAGGGTCAAAGGTCATTCCGTCAGATGGTCTTGAAAGGTCTTGGCCCTGTTTAGCCTCATTGAAGGTGAGTTTCTGTTGTGCAGCACGTTGACGGTTGTTGGTTCCGTCACACATTTCTTCACCCCTCCCTTGTGTAGGACACCAACTTCATAAACCAGTACACGAACAGAAAACCACCAAAGAAAAAATACCTGAACAGTTCACCTGAAAACTGCCATACCTTACCCAACAAAGTACCTATGAAGTACATTCAGGCTGGCGTACACTTAATTATACTCCTGGCTAGTTTGACAGTGGATGTAGTTCTTTCCAGAGATGAGGATATTTCATTTCTAAAGCGGTTCTCCATGTTCTCCTCATCATCAGGTCCAAGTACTTCCGCAGCAGCACCACGGGGGAGCATTACACCATCGAGGTACGTGCAGCTGACAGGAAATGACTCGGTAACCATTTAGCCTTTCGTGTCAGCATCAGTGGCCCAAACTAGCATGCCCCACGTCTGCCGGATCCGGACTCTCGTGTATTCAGACCGCTCTCCGCACGCCGTAGATCAGGGGTGTCAAAGTGGTCCAGTTAAGGGCCGTGTGGCTGCAGGTTCTCATTCCAACCCAGCAAAAGCAACACCTGATCCAACCAATGAGCTGAGGGGGAGGCAGCTTGATTGATTTAAGTTGGATCAGGTGTTGCTTTTGCTGGGTTGGAATGAGAACCTGCAGCCACACGGCCCTTTACTGGACCACTTTGACACCTGTGCTGTAGATGAAGTGTTTGTGTTGTTGGCTGTGCGTGGTCGTGAGCTCAGTGTGATGCCATCCTGAGTGATTTGTTTGTTTCTGTTTGCAGTTTGAGAATCTGGTAGAAAGCGATGAGGTGAGTGAGACCCAGGCTGATATAAGCTCTCAGTTTAGGTGTGTGTGTTTTTGTGCGAGTGTTTGTGTGAGTGTGCGTAGCAGCATGTCTGATGAGGCAGTCCTCTGTGTGTGGGCGGAGCAACCAGGTGTGTTGTGCTGAGCTTCATTCTTGTTTGTGTCTTGCAGGCTGAGAGCCCGCTGCCCTGCCCCAGGTAAGAGGAGTTGTAGGTGACTGTTGTAACCCTTTCACACTGAAACATGCGGGTCAAAGCAGGTTTTTGTACCCGCGTTTGCTCGGCATCAGGGCGCATTCAGGCTTCCAGCAGACGCGGGTCTGAGCTCCCGCTGTGAGGCTGCGTGCCTGTGTTTTTCTCTCTCGTACGTCATCGCGCTGACAACATCCTCATGACACATAAAAGTGCGCCGGGGTGTCCCATACGGTTGTGATGTGAAGATGGCGGTACAAGTTGTTTGTCAACTCGGTGGCGCCTGCTCAGTTCACGTCAGGGTTCCCGGTTGGTGGGAGTTCCCCAGCAGAGATGAACTCACCTGAGATCATCCTCATGGAACTGTTAGAACAACAGGAGTGGAGTGGCGTCTGGGGACATCAACAGGAGACTGATGTCATGGCAGAGGCCCAAACTTTATTGAGACATGAGTCAGCAGCTCTCACAGCCCCATTTTTAAAAAAATTTTTCCGGAGCTTCCACAATGACAGCCTGACAGGCGGCTCAGTGACAAAATCAGAATGCAACAGGAAGGTCGCTGGAAACTTGAGACAACGCGGGTTGCCTTTTTCTCACTGCAGGCGAGGCGAGCAAAGCCGCTAAACACCCGGGTCGCTTGGAGGGTCGGTGGACACGGGTCGAAATGCAGAGTCGACCCTTTCAGAGTTCACCCGTGTTTTTGGTGCAGTGTGAAAGGAGCTTAACTGATCATGTGACTAGCTGTTTGCCCCCTAGACAAGTTTTGTTGTGTTCTTCTTTGTTCAGGCCCATTAGTGAAGATGAGATGGGTCACCTCAGAGAGCACCGCTACGCCGCCATCTCGGACCAGCAGGTCCTGATAGACCAGAAGCTCCAAGCTGAGGTAAGAGGACGATGTCGCCGGGACAGAGATTCAGCCCCCGTTATTTTGTTTTAAACTTACTTTTGCTCATTTTTCATTTGCTGCATTGTTTTTTCTGTTTAAGTAATTTTCTGTTTTGTCTTTTGTTTCATTTGTGTTATTTCTGCTCAGTTAGAGGAACAAGAGGAGAAGTTAAGGCTAGAAGAGGAGGCTAGAAATGCCGCCCAGCGTGAGGCTGCCAGGCTGGCTCGTGAACGAAAATTGAAGGAGGTGAGGCGACACTGAGCGCTCCTCCCTTCTGCCAGTTTACCTTACTGCTCGAAACAACGAGTCCTCAGACCTGGCCAGCAGGTGCAGAGGCTGCCCAGCATCCTCAAGTCCTCTGTGGCCAGATATCACTCCATCATGTCTTGTTTTTGTCCTCATCAACTTGTTGTCCTGCAAGAGAAATGGTAGTTGTGTCTTAGCCACTAGTATGAATGTCACATAGCCCTCAGTGGGTGCAGGACCTTCCTTGGGGCTATGCTTGTGCTAGCAGGCGTGGAGCAGATGGACGGTTCAGGATGTAATAGCGGTAGACGAAGCAGGAAGGTCACAAGAGCGCAGACTAGTTCTTTGGGTAGTCCCCTCAACCAGAACCAGATTGCCTTGTTCTTTATCACTCCACATTCCACCACGGCTCTGACGTTGCTTTGTTTGTGTCCGATTGAGCCGAGCACATATTTGCTAGAGAGCAGCTTGATTTGACCTGTGCTGCATCTGTGTGCAGCTGCCGACCCACGGGGCACGCGGCAAAGCAGACGGCGGAGAGACCCGGCAAAGCAGGTGAGTTGTGTGTGTCTGTGTGTGTGCGTGCATGTCTACTGTTGTTGTTTTCGTCTACAAAAACCAGGGAGAGAATGAGAGAAGTCAGTCCATGTCCAGCGTGAGTCAGTAGGTGGCGCTATTTTCCTGCTTGGCTGGCCGCCGTCACGCTCTCTTCCCCAGGCCGCACCTACGGCAGGCTTAATTTCAGCCGGCTCTTCAACTGAGACAGTGGACTTTAAGTCCTCGTTGGTCCAGAATTTCATGAGGTTTCTGTACAGTGCTGCTACGATGCCACGCCCCCCATGTAGAACGCCAGGCTGATTAAAGTTTGCAGACGCCTGAGAAGATCGACCCCCAGTCACATCCTTTCGGTGTGTTGGTCTCACTGCATACGAGTTCAGCTGGAGTCGTGAGTTTACCTGTATTTCAAAGAAATATTGCTTTCTCTACCATGTGAAGGCACTGCAGGGCTCCAGGCGACTCGGTTCTGCACAGAAGCATCAGAGATGTGGTGTAGGATGGATGTTGAAGCACATGAAGCTTGCGTGTTCTACCAGAAGCTCTCGGTCTCAGTAGGAGGCAGCGGTAGTGCAGCTGACACAGCTCCTCTCTGCTCCTGTCCAGCCACAGCTGCATCCTTCTTCAGCGACTTGGTTTCTCCATGAGTGAGCAAATGTTCTACAGGTCATTGTCTTCCTGGCCTGTTTCAGACAAACCTCCGGGGAGGGTTTCGCCATCTACCTCCAGAACGTGAAAGCCCAGTCTGAAGCTTTCAGGAGCACCCGTGAGTCAACCAGCTCTGATCATTGCATCTCCAACAACCTTTGTGTAGCGTCTGTGCTTGTCAAGTCGAGCTGAAGCCCAGAGTTTGATACCGTCTGTGTGCGGATGGTCTGTGCTCTTCCAGGTCTGCCCTCAGACACAAACGTGGTGACTCCAAACACAGAGAGCAGCTGGGACTTCACCACCAAGACCCGCTCCACCAATGAAGACGGGACGTCCCTGGATCTCGAGTGGGAGGATGAGGAAGGTGAGGCTTGATGGTTTGGAGGGCTCAGAAAGCTGTCAGTAGCAAAGAGGGTTCTTTTCTTGCGGGGAGTAGCGTTCCTCTCCTGAAACACTGCCGCGGTGCCGTCTCGTTCTAGGAATCAACCGAGGTCTTCCAGCCTGGGAGAGGTCTCGGACGGAGGAGGACATCCTCCGTGCGGCCCTGAGGCCCGCCAGCAAACAAATGCACAGCGGTCCGACCTCAGCCTCCGAGGACTCCAATGCACTGGAGTGGGAGAATGATTTTGTGAGTACTCACCCAGAGGACCACGTAGACGCTGAATTTGAAGGGTTTGTCAATCCTGTCCTGGACACACCCTCTGAGGAGGCCTCGGACACCCAGAACAGATAGTGTCCAGCACCACAGGAGACTGACTCTCCACATCAAAGCTCACCAGCTTTTTGCCTCATGAAATGCAAATCTAGGTTGTACCTGCTCTTCATGTTCTGTGCTGAGACCGATGCTGCAGCGACTCAGACTCTTGTCTTCAGTGCCTTCCTCTCTTGACCGGTTGATGAACTCTAGTTCACCATCAAAGTTCCGTCAGGCCCCGCTGATCACTCATCTAGGGAGACAGTTGAAGGGTGATGGTTACAAAACATCGCTGGTGGTGTGAGAGGTTGTCAGAGACTGCTTGCCCTGATTTTCTGGCATTTACACGTGTGTGTGTGTGTGTGTGTGTATACACGTATATAAAGTATACGCAATAGAGTGGCGCAGGAATGAGTGCTAAAGCTATGGAGTTAGCATAGTCTCTCGGCTCCAACTCAGTGACACTTTGTGGTTCTCACCAGCTTGGGATGTTTTAACATTTTGTTCTACATCATAAAAAATGTCAGTAAATACTCAGACGCACCCTTGTCTCAGGACGGCGTCAGAATTGGCAGATATTGGTCATTTTTGATGAACCGGTACAGTTCAATTTGTGTTGACCCAGATTTGCTCCAGTCTCTTCTTTATTATCTGTTGTTGCATTAATATGATTTACGCACTTTTCCAAATGTTTTGGAAATAAAGAAAAAAAATCACTTTTCCAAATTCACATTGTGTAATCTGTTTGTCAGGATATTCACATGAGCTTGTTTCATAGAGATATTCTCCACATTGGTCGGTACGGGTTAGTAACGATTTGTAAAAATATGATATAAATATCTGATGAGGGCAACAAAAAAATTCCAATTTCGTTCATAGAACATAAACACCAGACGGAGGTTCAGTTCTACATCAGATTCACCAGTAAACACCAGACTGGTGGATGGTGGAGGTTCAGGTCTACATCAGATCCACCAGTAAACACCAGACCGGTGGATGGTGGAGGTTCAGTTCTACACCAGATCCGCCAGTAAACACCAGACCGGTGGATGGTGGAGGTTCAGTTCTACACCAGATCCACCAGTAAACACCAGACCGGTGGATGGTGGAGGTTCAGTTCTACATCAGATCCACCAGTAAACACCAGACTGGTGGATGGTGGAGGTTCAGTTCTACATCAGATCCACCAGTAAACACCAGACCGGTGGATGGTGGAGGTTCAGTTCTACACCAGATCCACCAGTAAACACCAGACCGGTGGATGGTGGAGGTTCAGTTCTACATCAGATCCACCAGTAAACACCAGACCGGTGGATGGTGGAGGTCCAGTTCTACATCAGATCCACCAGTAAACACCAGACCGGTGGATGGTGGAGGTTCAGTTCTACATCAGATCCACCAGTAAACACAGGGCTGTTGGAGTGGTGGAGTCTTAAGAACCTGGGTTGCTAACAAGAGTCTAGAGGAGCCTATAGAGGTCATTAAAGGTCATCAGGGGAAACACAAGAAGCTTGAAGCTTAGTGGTGTGACCTTGAAGTCATGTGACCCTGGTGTAGCTCCTCCATAGGCTAATGTTAGCTTAGCACTGCTAACGTAGCATCCAGGCTTCCAGCATCATCAGAGGGTTCATTAGTGAAGATGATCTTGATGAACTAAACCTGGAAGATCATCAACTTCTGTTCACCAGAGCTGATTTACTGATGCAATCACCACAACCATATGCTAACATCCTGTTGGACTACAAAAGCACCTCATTCCTGACATTTCCTGTGGAACTACAAAAAGGCCTCATCCCTGCGGCACTCTATGAGCCTCGTTGAAACAGCCAACCGGCACCAGTCCAGACAGGTCACTGTCATTGGCTTGGCTCTCAAACTGCTTGTTTTTGATTGGTCCATTTAGATGTGCGTGATTCTCACCTGAGAACCCGCTTAGCATCACTACAGAGATCCTGATGATGAAGACGTCATGTACACTTGAGCCTGGGCTTCCTCCAGTTTTCTGTTAATTGATCTGAGGTCAGAAGTAGCTTGCTGCTCACTCCAGTGTGCATTCTGCATCTGAGTGGATGACTTGAGTGTTAGCAGCCTGTCACTGCTGCAGCAGGGCACAAAAGTCCTTCGTCAGTTTCAGAAAACATTATGGAAAATGTCCATGGGAGTTAAAGCTCGGGAATACGGGAATGTTTTTTTCCAGACCGTCCATGGAAATTGATGTGCATGAAGATAAATGAACTGGACATTCTGGTGGTCCTGACTCCTGGCTGCGTGCTGTGCGCTCTTCCATCATGCGCAGACTGGGAGCGTCTTGTATGCCATTGCAGGGATTTGGAAGCTGCCTCACTGTCTGTTGACCCCGGGACTCTGACCAGTCAGCTGAGTTGGGCGTCCTACAGGGCCACATTCATACTGAATGTTTCTAACATTTTTAAAATCCAAAATGTTTGCATGCTAATTTGCTCATCAGAATTCTTAATGTTTATATTAATGCCTTTGCACAACATGGTAAAAGGTGGGTGTAAATTAGCCCGGTTTATTCTGGTGAATTCCCATTGGAAGTTGAATCCTTCCCAGAATCTTGCAACTGTCCTTTGCAGGATTTCCTGTGGGACCAGAGAGGAGGACACAAGTGTGCGCGGAACCCTGAGCAGCTCCGACCTCACTGTCCAATCACTTGTAATGTTTGAGTGCCTCATTTATTCCAGGAAACTGTCTCAGTGCATTTTGTTCTTGCCTTGCTGTGATGCACCACCTGATTTATCACTGTCACTTTCTGTAAAATCAAATGTAACTTGTCACAATGAAAAAAAATGCCAAGAATGTCTGAGGTGTCACCTGATTGACTGGAGGGACCCACCTGGGGCCGCCGCGTTATCATCTAGCCCTGGAGAGAGAGGTTATTGGGGATGCAGAGGAAGAAGAAATGTTGTGTTTAGGCCGCAAAATCAAACTTCAATTGACCCTTGGCTAAGGCCCCTTAGTTACGGTTACCAAGCTTGCTTTTAGAACAAGCATAGTTTTCCCATTGTTGCTAACGTCTCTCCCAGGAGAAGTACCGTCTGTTTTAGAAAACCAAAGAAGGGACCTCAGACAGAAGACCCAGAACGTGAGAAGGATTTATTCAGGCTGTTAAAGGGACTCAACAACCAAATCCCATTAAAGGCAGAAGCTGAAGCCTCAGCGGGCGACTGAGACAGAGCAGCTGGGAAGCTGGGGGCGGGGCTAGTTGAGGGCCAATTTAATTGATTAGTGAGCTCAATATTAATATTGTCTCATGAAGTTGGTTCGCTTTGATTGAATTGAGGGACTGAGTTCTGGCTTGTGATTTTTGTGTATCTTATCTTTATCCCTCCATGCACAGGAGAAGCGATCTGTGACCTCCGAGGTCTCTGCGTGTCCGTTGTTATGGTGATATTTTTACTACCAAGGAGAGCAAACCCCAGTGGAAGAGTCCATCTGGGAGCTTCATCTGAAAAAGATGTCATTGTCTTTACAAGTGTGAAAACGTCCTGCTGAGGTGGAGCGGTGATGAGCGGCGGTGAGTTGACGCTGCGTCCCTGTGCTATTGGCGATGGCAAGTGTAGTGGCACCACTGAGCCTCAGAGGCCTGGGCTGGCTTCTTCATTCTTCTTCATTCATCCTCCTGGTCTTGGCAGTCAGCAGTGCTGCAGATGCTTCCTAAGATGGACTCCCCACTGGTAGAGCGGCGGTGTGGTACAGGAACCAACACCCTGCTAATGGTGATTCACGTTTAACTCTTAAATTCAGATATCAGAATAAGAATGGTAGAAATACGAAAACGCCTGACTGAGATTAACCACCAACAAATGTTGGCAACACGCTTCCTTAAACAAACATGCGTGTAATCACAATGGCTTGTTTATGGAGTTCATGTCTATTATGTGACATCATTACAGGCCTACCAGTGTTACCTCTTCATGTTTAATGGATGGATTCAAACTAACGAATGGTTTTCCCAGCACGCTTGACTCTTGGCGTCCCAGTTCAAGATCCCAGGAGATGTAAAAGCTCCTTTTGTTTCTGTTGTCAAGCAGAGCGTCTGCAGCATTGCCGCTGCTGTAGTCCAGCTCAACTACTCGCAGACTGTGACCAATCTTCTGCCGCTTCACACTCCTACAAAGTGTGCTGTTTGCTGTCAGCACAGTAACCACGGATCCGTGTGCGTGCAGGTCACACGGGTGCACAGCATGGATGTGACGTCTCAACACGACAAACTCAGGGGGGAATTTGTGTTCTTCCCTCAAAGTGTTCTACAGTAAAACTCAAAACAGCAGAAGCACAGAGGAAGACGTGGAAGAAGGAAGCCTCCTTGGTGGGCGTTGCCAAATGACCTCACGCGATGTCTTGATCCGTGTAGAGAGGTGTGTGTGTATGCATATGTAATTTGTTTATGCAGTACTGTGCAAAAGTTTTTGACAGGTAGGAAAAACTTCTGTGAGGTAAGGTTGCTTTTGAACAGACAAAAGTTTATTTTTTATCAATTTCAAACTGCAAAGTGAACAAGTCTCTTCATCTGGTCAGTGTTTGGTGTTACTTTGCCTGCAAACCAGCATCGGCTCTTCTCGGCACACATGCCCTGAGCCCGGATTTTGTAGGATCCAGTCGGCGTCTGACCAAGCAGGTGCTACTGACCATCTGTTTCACACGTCAGTTGCAACGGTGGAACAGAAACAACCGGACTCGGCCCCCGGTGAGGCTGTGGAGGACAGCTCCATGTCACAGGCCATGGGACCACACCATGGAAGACTGACCAGAGGAACCAAACACAAGGTAGTTCTACTGCACTATGAGTTCCCTCCAGACACCAATTTCACAGCAGCAGACTGGGGACGGGGGTTCAACACACGCTCTTCTCAAGAAACACAAAGAAATGGGTGATGTCGCTGGTCGTAGCCAACGCAGCTGTCAGACGAGGAAAGACGGTGCAGCAGGTTAGAAACCCATCAAGCTTATTTCAGCTCAGAACTCACAGAAACCAGTTGGACCCACCGGTGGGAGGTCTGGCAGGATGGGGTCTTCATGGAAGAGTTGCAGCTCAAAAACAGCCATAAAGCTGCAAACAAGACCAAACAAGACCAAGCAGCTCTCCATGAAATCGTGGGATTCGGGCTGCAGAACAATGGCGGCAGGTTCTCTGGACTGATGTAGCAAAAGAACCATGGTGGAGGTTCCCTGCTGGTGGGGGCTGCACTGTTGCGGTGGAGGTGGAGATGTGGTTCGGACCGGGTGTCCTCCATGCTGAGATATTCAGGCAGATAATCCTCCATCAGGCAGGAGTACGATCGGCCCGAAGTTATTCTGCTGCAGGACAACGACCCCAAACATGCAGCCATGGCATTGAGCACTTTCTTCAGAGTGAAGAAGAAGATGCCCAGGAAGGCGTGGTGTGGCCCCCACAGGACCCTGGTCCCAGCATCCTGGAGTCTTCCTGGGATCACATGAAGAGACAAAGACTTGAGCCCACATCCACAGAGGATCTGAGGTCAGCCCTCCAAGATGTTTGGAACAACCGACCAGCCCAGTTCCTTGAGTGGGGCAGGTGTCCCTGGCAGAACTGGTGCCATTTGAGGGTGGAGGCGGTCCCACCACATACTGGTACCATTGAAAATTCTCCTCTGTTCATTCACTGAATTTTGCTGAATTGATGAAAATAAACAATGAACACTTCCATTTTTTAAATTTAGTTTACAGCATCTTTCAAACCTGCCTAAAACTTTTGCAGAGAGATTTGTGTATACCTGTGTGTTTATACCTGTGTACATAAATATATGCACATATATATATATATATATATATATATATATACAGTATATGTATGTGTGTGTGTGTGTGTGTGTGTATGTATGTATGTATATATATATATACAGATATATATATATATGTATATATATATATATATATACACACACACTGCATATGTGTTTATTTAAAGCCAGAAGGGTTAATATACACTCATATATATCTTATATAAATGTGTGTAGAGGCGGCCCAGTGGAGCAGTGGTCCTCCCTGTGGCCCCCCATCAAGAAGGTTGTGGGTGGAGCCCCGGCTGGAGCACGGGGTCTTTCTGTGTGAGTCTCCATGTTCTCCCTGTTCCTGCTGGGTTCTCTCTGGTACTCCAGCTTCCTTCACAGTCCAAAGACATCAAGAGGGACCAGGTTAATCCAGACTCTAAATTGACCGTAGGTGTGGCTGGGAGAGCCAATGGTTGTCTGTCTCTATGTGTTGGCCCTGTGATGGACTGGTGACCTGTCCAGGGGGAAGGCTGCTGGGATAGGCTCCACCCCCACCACCCTGAACAGGAATAAGTGGAAGAAAATGGATGGATGGAGGGATAAATGTGTGTTCTCCTAGTTCTCCATCTCTGTTAGAAACACAGGCAGACACAGATGCAGGGGTACTAACCCTTCCAATGAGGCCCCTTGTGATACATTCAGGGGCATCATATCTGAGCAGCAAACATCCAGTGGCTGAGCCGGTGTTAGTAGGGCATCCAAGTCCAATATTCGTCTGCACACACCACAAAGGTTTCCTCGTATCTGGCCCTCATGATAAAGTGCTGGGGGTAAAGCAGTGAATGTTGGCCCAGTCTGGCCGCCATGGTTCCATGGACCTCCAGAATCCCCTGAAGATGCTGTGTTTGCCACGTCAAGACTGAACCTGAACCATGCTTCCATAGTCATCATACAGGTTCAGTTTCATCTGCTGCTCTCAACTGAAACTGCTCATATTTTCTGTAACCTTCAATCATCTAATCAATTATCAATACTGAATCTCCCTCTGGGATCAATGAAGTATCTATCCATCACCATCACCACCATCACCACCATCACCATCACCACCATCATCACCATCACCATCACCATCATCACCACCATCACCACCATCACCACCAACACCATCACCATCATCATCACCATCACCACCATCACATCACCATCATCACCATCACCATCACCACCATCATCACCACCATCACCATCACCACCATCACCACCATCACCACCATCATCACCACCATCACCACCATCACCATCATCACCACCATCACCATCACCACCATCATCACCACCATCACCACCAACACCATCACCATCATCACCACCATAATCATCACCATCATCATCATCACCACCATCACCATCATCATCATCACCATCACCACCATCACCATCATCACCATCATCACCATCACCATCATCATCACCATCATCATCATCATCACCATCACCATCACCATCATCATCATCACCATCACCATCACTATCATCATCATCACCACCATCATCACCATCATCATCACCATCACCACCATCATCATCATCATCACCATCACCATCACATCACCATCATCATCATCATCATCACTATCATCATCATCACCACCACATCATCATCATCACCATCATCACCATCATCATCATCATCATCATCACCATCATCATCATCATCACCATCATCATCACATCACCACCATCATCATCATCACCATCACCATCATCACCACCATCATCATCATCATCACATCATCATCACCATCATCATCACCATCATCATCATCATCACATCACCACCATCATCATCATCACCATCACCATCATCACCACCATCATCATCATCATCACATCATCATCACCATCATCATCACCATCACATCATCATCACCATCACATCATCATCACCACCATCATCATCACCATCATCATCACCATCACCACCATCATCATCATCACCATCAGCATCATCACCACCATCATCATCATCATCACCATCATCATCACCATCATCATTATCACCATCATCACCACCATCACCATCATCATCATCATCATCATCACCATCATCATCACCATCATCATCATCATCATCATCATCACCATCACCACCATCATCATCATCACCATCACCATCATCATCACATCATCATCACCATCATCACCATCATCATCACCATCACCATCATCACCATCACATCATCATCACCATCACATCATCACATCATCATCATCATCATCACCATCATCATCATCACCATCATCATCATCACCATCATCATCATCATCATCACCATCACCACCATCATCATCATCACCATCACCATCATCATCATCATCATCACCATCATCATCACCATCACCATCACATCATCATCACCATCACATCACCATCATCATCATCACATCATCATCATCATCATCATCACCATCACCATCACCATCATCATCACCATCATCATCATCACCATCACATCATCATCACATCATCATCACCATCACCATCACCATCATCATCACCATCATCATCACCATCATCATCATCACCATCACATCATCATCACATCATCATCACCATCACCATCATCATCATCACCATCACCATCATCACCACCATCATCATCATCACCATCACCATCACCATCATCATCATCATCATCACCATCATCATCACCATCACCATCATCATCACCACCATCATCATCACCATCATCATCACCATCATCATCACCATCATCATCATCATCATCACCATCATCATCACCATCACCATCATCATCATCACCACCATCATCATCACCATCACCATCACATCACCATCATCATCACCATCATCATCATCATCATCATCATCATCATCACCATCATCATCAACACTTGCAGAGCTCTGTTCTGAGAGGTTCTCCCTCGGCTCGGCTTTGCTTCCTGTCCCAGTTCTAAAATGTCCTTTAGTCAGTGAGAAGTAATTTGTTGGCAGAATATTAATGGGGAAGGATCCAGTGGTCATGTGTCTGCAGTCAGTGACATCATGAGTGTCAAAGGGCTTTCACACCCCCTCCTGTGTTTGTGGGTCAGGTGCTCCCAGGTGTGCACCGAGCACACGCACTTATTTTGTGTGAGACAAGAAACTGAAAATCTTCAATTCAGTTATCTCACACACGCAGGTGATGACACATGGGATGGCGGTAGACGCTGGGGGTGGGGCCAGGGTTTAACTGGACCCTGGACTCACAAGAACAAAGGTGCTCCAGGCTGGCGTCATAGTTGGGCGCATCTCTGCGGAAGGTATCATCAGCACAAGGGAGTGGCAGGAGTGTGTGTGCGTGTGTGTGTGTGTGTGGTGGTGGGGGGAGGGCAGGGACTTGACAAACAGATGACTGTGGCTGAAACGTGTCACATGCTCTGCGTCATCAAAGATGTGCTCATGGAATCCTGGTTCAGACCAGGGGACGTTTTTTTTGTGTTTGGTGCACTGGACTGGAACCCCCCCCCCTCCGGGTGGACTGCTGGGCCAGAGCTGTGAAAGCTGGACCTGCAGATGAAGATCAGTTGTGTGAAATTCTTTTGTTATAATTGATCTCCCCTCCTAAGTTCCATGATGACGTCCTCATGAGCGTCTGCGGCTCCGCAGGTCCTGCTGCAGGGGCCTGTTCGGGGTCCTGCTGCAGGGGCCTGCTGGGGGTCCTCCTACAGGGGCCTGCTGGGGGTCCTACTGCAGGGGCCTGTTGGGGTCCTACTGCGGGGGCCGAGTGTGGCTCCACTCCCTATGGCTGTGAGCAGCATCATGGCAACCCGGCGGCGTGTGGCGTCCACCTTTGAATGGCTGCAGGGCGCTGAGTCTCAATGGTCCGTAGGAGCGTCTGACTTCTGCTCGTCCGGCGCATTTCATGAAGTTTTTGATTTCTTTCTTTTGTGATTCATCAGCTGGTAATCGAGAAACTGCCATGTCATGTGGTCTAGTGCCCTGTCCTCCGGGTCTACAGGCCGGAGTTCAGGCCATGGAACGAAAATCACTCGCGCCAAACAAGGCATCTGTCTGTCACACGCGTGTGTTCGTACGAGCGCGCGACGCCCCCTAGTGGTCTGACGGGGCCGCCGCGTCGTGCGTGGACTGGATGAGGCTCCAAAAGCCGGCGTGCCGGGGGTCCGCGGCCCAACGGGGGAGCCTCTCCTGCCGCAGTGAGTCCCTCCGCCGGTGGCGGGTCCGACGGACCTCGGCCTCCAGAGTGAGCGGAGCCAGCGACTGGCGAGGCGTTCCAGAGCCGCAGCACCACCTACGTAAGACTCGGGCTTCCTAAACACGGAAACGCCGACTCAGACCGAGAGGCGGTACTGGCGACGGGCTCCGGCTGCGTTATTGATCAAGATTATTATTGATCGGAGCTGCGAGTAATGAGGTGAAGTTTCTCTTCCGTCCGGTACGCGAGGGGAGGAAGCTCATGAATCTGAAAGTGTGGTGTTTACTTTTAAATGTCGCAAGCGGTTTGTGTTCTGGCGAAGAAGGTTTGGACGTTGAGTCATAAAACCCTCCTCAAGTGAAACGTCGGCACTAGTTGGTCAGTCCAGCGGCGGAGGGATATGTACTCCGCCTCTCCAGTCTACTTGTCTGCGGGATCTGGAGGACATGGCACGGGCAGAGTGACGGGAGAAAACCTCCAAGAAAGTCGCAAGTAGCGTTACACCTTGGATGGACCCAGAAACCGAACGACTATCCTGCGTGTGAGCCTGGGAGGCAGGTAGGAAACCAAAGGAGGGTCCGTGTGTCTGCGAACGGTGTGAGGAGAACTGAACTACCGAGAGCTTCATCCGCGAAGCCCTCCGCGGCTGGTAGCAGCTAGCTTAGCTTAGCTTAGCTTCAGTTGGGAACTTCAGAAAGTTTGAGGAATGGTGGAAGGGTGAGATGTCTCTAGACTTGTTGCTCCGAATTACAAGGTTTTACTCCCAAAGTCCCATTTACAAGGAGATTTCGCCCACAAAATGTCGGACTGTATGCTTGCGAGGTGTCCAACGGTGTAGTTTGAGTAACTGTGTTAGCGCAGCCTCGAGGCTTCTCACTCCAAGATGCTAACCCAGCCGGGACCCGCTAACTGAAGTCACCTATTGTAAGGCGAGTTCCAGTCAGGGCAGATGTGGGCTCCCGGTCTTGGCCGCTCGGCGTCGGTGGATCATGGGGTGGGTCTGTCCGGAGCCCGTTCCTCCTCATCTGGGTGGGGGTGCCTACGAGGCTCCGTCCTTCCATGTTGTCCGCTCCGGTCGCTCTCGAAGCTTGACAGACTCGCACACCGCAGCGAATACGATGTATCAGCACAACGCTGGTGTCACATTTCAGCAGTTGGACTCGAAGATCAACCTGGGATTGAAAAAAAAAATCAGACCGTCGTTCACTGGCGTTGGCTGGTAGTTTCCCGTGTTCTTTGTCTGGGTTAAAGAGCCTTGAAAGTGCGAGTGCGGTTGATGTGTCCCGTGATTTTGTCTCGACGCTGTCAGATGGACGAGTTGCAGTGAAACTAAACGGATTGATCAGGACGGTCGTCTGTCCTCCAGAGTTCTCTCTCCTGGAGACACAGCGGTCGTGTGTGAATGAATGTCAACCTTTGTTCCATGCAGCTTTTCAGGACTTTTTGGAAGATTGTAACTTTGGTGTCGATGGGTGGGAGGAGGCTTCAGCCTCTCCTCAGGAAGGGAAGAGAACTGAGTGGAGGCCTGAGCCTTCGATGGCGACCGATCTGGAAGGGTTGTGCTCCAGATGTCCACCGGTGCTTGATGATAGCTGTCCGTTCATGCCAGGTATATCAGTGACAGGCTCAATGCGCCTGCTTGTTCCATCAGGATGGGGAGTGTTGGGATGTTGAAACCTCTGTTCATTGCTCATCCTGAACTGGTGAATCACTGCTGATCTGGTCTGGAGCGGTGCAGCTGCGTCTGATCAGGCTTCATAGGGGAGAACGGTCTGAATCTTCGGCATAGCCTCACACCTGTAGGCCAGTAACCTCTAGTCTATGCTGCTTACCTGTCCCTTTGGAGGTTTCCCTCCACTTGAGTGTGTACGTTGAACAATGAACCATGGAAGTGGGCGCAGTGCTGTTGGACAGCTGTGAGCTGAAGGGAGTGATCGAGGCAGAGATGGGATGAGGCAGGAAGCGGCTCTTTGTTGTCACATCCTTTTCTACTAGAGCCGTTTCATAAGCTTCCAAGCAGCTGCTGCTGCAGGCTGCATGTGTTTGTCTGCTCGCTAGGCTGCATGATACCAAGTTGGGATGTAGTTTAGAGGGACCGCAGTTAGTTAAAATCCCTACTCTATTCATTTTAAGGTGAAAAAACGAGTGTGTTTCTTCCCCAGTGTTTATGATTGTAGTGTTGTTGTGTTAAACTGGACTATGACTTTCTAAAATTGAGTTTCTTCCAACATTTGATTCCCTTTTTCTGACAAGTCTGGAAGCACTTCGATGGGCCGCCTCCGTTGAGCCAGAATCACCTTCATCTTAAGGGACTGTGTCTTGATGGCATTGACGATCAGTCTCATCAGGAGAATTGGTTGAAGTCTTTCTTGATTTTGTTTTTGTCTCCTGAATGGTTGTGGATTGACTTACCACTCTCAGCTTAGTGACAACTGTTGGACACCTTCACTGGTGTCTGAAGTCCTAGAAACATGAAGCCATGGACAGATTGATTGTTTCTTTTCTTTAACTTGGCCATCTGTTATTAGTTTGAGGAAAGATTCATTTTAACACTAAGTTCCCTTCAAGTTTGAAAGTACTGATACCACAACTTGATTCGGCATCATTTGTGTTGCCCGTCATGAGCCTTTTTACCTGGTGAGGGTCGATCTGGTCTTCACGGTTGTCTTTCTGTGTTTGTGTTGTCAAAGGCTTCTTACAGGCAACAGATACTTGATCAGGTATCGCCGAGACTCAATAGGAAGCGATTGTGTCAGAAGGCTGGGCGGTGTGGCGCTAATATTCTACTCCAAAGTACTGAAAAATCCAGACGATCATTTTCAATAATCAATTCCACAGATGCTCCTTCCCTATGGACCTGGTGTATTGTCAGCCAGCACTAGAGAGCAGGTTGCGAATGGCGCTAGTGACTATTGAAATACAGTGACTGGATGACACGTAGAAAAAGACTGTCTGTCTGTCTGTCTGGGATTGTAAGGCATCTGCCTGTCACACGTGCGCGTTCGGGGGGTGAGGTAGCACCCAGACCACTGTCACAGTAAATGAAACTGCAACAAGATGGCCACTACAGCTGCAGTGGAGGAACTCTGTTGCTGCTCTAAGTGCCACCAGCCATGATGGCCACTGACTCACTGACTTAATTTAAATGAGTTTTTTCATGAGGCAGTTTCTCTTCTTAAAATTGTTCAGTTAATAAATTGTAGATCTGTGTGTCTTTGCTCTCATTTGCAGAAGGCTGTTGGACTCAACGCTGATTGTGTGACCAGTTGATTGTTTAGCCACGTCGGGTGAAGAGGAGCTGGGAGTTGTTGAGAAGTGGTCTTTTCTTTATTTCTTAGCGTAGCGGCCTGCTGAAGTGAGACCTGCTGCAGCCTGTCAGCACCCCCTCCTCCATCATTGGTGGTGACCCCTCTCCAGACAGCTTGCTGCAAGGCCCTTCCTGAGCAGCAGCAGCTGCGTCCTGCTTGTTGACTCCTCTCCCTCCCCTGCTTCCTGTCCTTGGTCAGACAAGGCTAAAGCCTCATCTCCTCTCTTCTGCCCTGCACTCAAGTTTTTTGTTGTTGTTGTTGTTGACAACGCGCTCCCACACCTTTTTAGGGGACAAACACTCATTGGACGTCATTGGTGCAGGGTGTTGGGTCCCTTTTGGGGTGAGCATCCACCTTCCTGTCAACCTACGCCACAGCCTCCAGCATGACCTCCATGTCCAGTCTCTTCTCCTTCACAAGCCCGGCAGTCAAGCGCCTGCTAGGCTGGAAGCAAGGAGACGAGGAGGAGAAATGGGCGGAAAAGGCAGTCGATGCTCTAGTGAAAAAGCTGAAGAAGAAGAAGGGTGCAATGGAGGACCTGGAGAAAGCCTTGAGCTGCCCAGGGCAACCCAGCAAATGCGTTACCATTCCAAGATCCCTGGATGGCCGGTTACAGGTCTCCCACCGGAAAGGTCTTCCTCATGTAATCTATTGCCGAGTGTGGCGCTGGCCAGACCTCCAGTCCCACCATGAGCTCAAGCCCCTGGAGGTGTGCGAGTATCCATTTGGCTCTAAACAGAAGGAGGTCTGCATCAACCCATATCACTACAAAAGAGTTGAGAGCCCCGGTAGGTACCCATGGTTGTCAAGAGAGCATTGAATAGATTTGATGTAGTTTTGTCATAGTGAAAGTCTGACAATGTACTCATAGTCTGAGATGCATGTACTCTTGAGTATGAGGTGGGAGCTGCTCCCACTGCCACCCTGAGGTGGACATCTCTACGTAGAGGTCCGTGATGGTTAAAGGTCTCGTTCATGTTTCATTCCTATTTCGAGTACATCCTAAAAACCCAGATGAAAAAGAGCTCCTGGACCACAGTGGAGCTGCACATCCTCTAACTGGAGCTCTGAGTAAAGGTCAGAAGGCCATCATCGCACAGGCCTGCTCCACACCCTCCCTTCATTTCACAGAAAATCAATATCACTAGCTCTTTCGGTGTCTTATTAGATTCGGTGCCTCAGGCACTCTAGATGGGGTGTGGCACCGGAGAGTGGCTCAATAAATGCATAAACCACTCAGCCTAAATTCCTCAAACTCAAAACCACCAGCTCTGTCTTTCTCCGTCTGTCACTCACCCTGCGGCTGACCCCGAGGAGCCTGCCCAAGTGACACCAGGCTGGTTTAGGTGTTGTGCCAGCTCTCTGTTACACGTTCAGAGAGGCAGATCCCATGTTGGATACTCAGGTGTCCAGAGCAAACCTCAGTTTGACCTTGGTGTTGAGTGACTTTCAGTTCAGACAGTTGGACTGAATGCACAGATGTGCTTCACTCCAATGCTAATGATCATGAGTGAAGAGAAGAACAAGACGCCTGGCGCCATCTTAGCCGGTAACCACCATCAGGTTTGATGGTGACCAACGTAGCTGGGGCAGGTGATGCACCCGAGTTGAACCCAGGCGTTTTGGACGGTTTTACAATCGACTCCTTGAAAGATGAAGTGAGAGGGAAGAAGCTCCACAAGAGCAAGAGGGTGGCGTCATCCTCAGTCCCCGTTGAAGTTAAATTGCTGTCAGAAACAGTCGTGACCCCCTGAAAAGTAATGTTTGTTTTTTTCAATAAACTCTACCAGCATCTGGATTAAAACGCTGGTGCAAATTTGATTGATTGATGGATTGATTGATGATTGGCAGGTAGCCCATGTTAAAGAACACATCAGGGATTTTGTGCATTATATGACTTTTTAGGGCAGAAAAATTAGCGATTTGTGCAACCGATGAGGTGAATTTTAGTGCCTGAGAGAAGATAAACCCTGTATGTTCACATTGCATCGACTCAGTAAAGGTAGAAGGGCGATTTCTTGAACAAATGACTCACTTTATTAGAAATATTTAACATGGTCAGATATGACCAGTTAAACACTGAAACAAAATAGTGAACTAATCAGGGCGGAGGCCCTGGGGTGCCCTCTGCTGGACACACTATGGTACACCATTCTCAAATCACCATAAGCATTTTTCTGTGCTGTAAAAATGTTTTAATATCTCAAAGCATACACAGAATATCTGTGACAGGCCGATAACGTACGACTTAGTTAGTGTGCGCCTACAAAGCTTCTTTTTCATCATCTGCTGCACTCATCAACACAGAAAAGGCTTAATTATGACAAAGGCTGTGGGTGTTCTGCTGCGAGGTGAGTGGCGGATGTGTCCTCACCACAGACGCTGGGCCGCTGTCTCAAGTCTGTTTCCCACCAGCCCAAACAACGGGATTAATCCACATTCCCTCCTGGGATAAATGAGCCTGCAGCAGACACAGCAGTGTGGTATCTGGTGATCTGCCACCACCTACATGAAACGAGCAATGGGGACTCAAGTACCAACAACAGTGATTTATATCCTTGGAGGCAACGAAAGCTGGTCCCGCCTACCTGTAACCTCAGCAACCTTTGTCACCTCTGCCACAGATTCAGCCAGTCTGCTACTAGCAAAGCTTTCTCATGGTTCTATTCTGGTAGCTCCCGAAAACAAACTGGAGCAAAGATGTAAAATAGGAACCAGAGGAATGGTTGCTGCCACTGCTTTTTGCTACACCAAAGAGTAAAGAAGTCAAAGAGCAGGAACTGTGGTGCTTTTGTGACACCACAGGTTGAATTCTTACTGCTGCGTTGAGTCATGACACTCCAGGTAAAAATAAAATACAGAAGTGCAAATCCTCGTCTACCCCCTGGGGGAATGAGATCAATCCTTTAATCCGTGGTCGTTCCACTGCATGTGCGTGGGTGCATGCCCTGGGTTGAGGCTATAAATGAATAAATTGCACGTCTCTTAATTTCAGATGTCAACTTTCTTTCCCTGCCTCCCAGTGCTTCCTCCTGTCCTGGTACCACGGCACAGCGAGTTCAACCCGCAGCACAGCTTGCTGGTACAGTTCCGCAACTTGACCCACAACGAGCCGCACATGCCGCTGAACGCCACCTTTCCAGAGTCCTTCCAGCAGCCCCATAGCGGCGGCGGCAGCGGTGGAGGTGGAGGTGGAGGTGGTGGGGGCAGCTCTTTCCCCATCTCACCCAACTCTCCCTACCCTCCTTCTCCAGCCAGCAGT
Source organism: Aulostomus chinensis (assembly GCF_037954235.1). NCBI lineage: Eukaryota > Metazoa > Chordata > Actinopteri > Syngnathiformes > Aulostomidae > Aulostomus > Aulostomus chinensis. Next base: position 6,813,521 of record NC_141332.1, on the reverse strand, counting down.
GGTACTTATCCAAACTCTCCTGCCAGCTCGGGGCCCTCCAGTCCGTTCCAGCTCCCAGGTAGGCCACAACTCGGATCTGCCCAACCCCGGGCACCGGGCCAAACTATTGTCTTTGTCAGGATCGTGGCTGTCACGGAGCCAGCAGGAGGCATCCTGACAGTCACTGAGCTCCACTGATTTGTTTGTTGAAGTTGTGTTGTGTGAGGGGGAAAACCAAGTTATAAAAGTTCTTGTGTAAACAGGTAAGAGCTTTTAACCAAACGGCTCCATACCCAACACTTCAGCTTAGGCACTTTTTGGGTGCTTTGATTAAAGCATTGATTTCTTCCAGTAGTGTAAAAACATATGTTCATGTTGACACAGTTCATCACTGTCTCTCTAGCATCTTCATAGCACTCCAACAAGGTCAAGTTTTTACATCCATCCACATCAAGCTACACCCTGAAATGAGAACAAAGGAAATGCCATGTAAGCAGTGTCCAGCAGAGCAGGGCAGCTGGCTGCTATCAGGGCCCACACGCTGGACCAGGCAGCCGTTCTCCCTCATTCTTCCTGACTAGAGACAGAACAGATTTATCTAACAGGAATCGTAGCAGACGCCGCTTTCCTGCCGGTGAAACAGTCTTTACAGGAATACCTTTGACCACGTGGATGATTCTGGTGGACCGATGTAGCTGCTGTTCCCCTGTTTTGCTGACTCATCTGGCGTCTCTGCAGTGGGACAGAAAATAATTCAAATGACACTAAAGAACTGTATTTGAACTATTTGTTCAACCCTGATAGTCACTGTCTCCATCTTCTGCCTGTTACTTACATGGAGGTTTTCCTGCATAGTTAAGTGTCTTGAAAAGCTCATTGCATCTCTGTTGATCATAAGTTAGCATGTGGCTGCCCAGCAAGTTTGTAAAATTCTGATTGAGTAATTTAAAAGAAGGGAAAGGACATAGGAATAAACATTTAGAAGTACATGTGCCAGATTGTAGCCACAGGCTCATTCCCACCTTTAGTCCCATTGGCAGGTTGATGCTTCACAGCAAGACAAAGATCCACACATGGATAGAAACCATACAGAACAAAACCCTCCATGCAACAGCTCCAAAACAACCACCAACTACACGATACAGGATGTGGGCTCGGGGCCGCGACTGTGAGAGCGCAGGTGGAGGCGAAGGGCTTGCTTTGATAGAGAGTATAAAGGAATGAAGTGCCGAGGGTTTGATCCATCCACCCGTGAACCAGTTAAAAGACAAAGTGCTGGCAGAAGTGCACATGGACCTGGTGCACTGGTGCACATGGACCTGGTGCACTGGTGCACATGGACCTGGTGCACTGGTGCACATGGACCTGGTGCACTGGTGCACATGGACCTGGTGCACTGGTGCACATGGACCTGGTGCATGCGGACCTGGTGCACACATCTTCAAAGATTATACATGGATGCAAGTTTGGTCAACCCTGCACCAGCTGTAACCAAGCTTGAGGCGCCCCCTCAAAATGATGTGCACCCTTGAAATGACGCAACATTTGAGAGACAGATGTCAGCATGAAAGGGGCGGGGCCACCACCTCTGCCAGGACCTGGTGACCCAGGAAGTGGGGCCTCTGATAGACCTTTCTTAAAAAAAAAAACCCACCAACCTCACTCAGGGCTGGTGGTGCCAAGCCATCTGAGACTGGAGCCAGCAGATTGGAAGTTTTCACATTTGCAAAGTTAGGAAGGAATTGTACTCATAAAAGATGCAGCAGTGTTGGTGGGAGGAGCTTTTCCTGTCTGTGACTTCAGAGGCCTTTCAAGCACAATGCAGTACATTTGAGAGTAGAAGTACACACAAATGAAGCTGCCAATACAGTAATGGATGTGCCAGTGTAGCCTGGAGGGTCTGTGAAATCTCACACCTTTTTTCTTCTGTGTGTGTGTGTGCCACTAACTTGCTCACCACTAACGAGCTCACCACTAACGAGCTCACCACTAACTGGTGCATTCATGTTGTTTTAGCTGACACCCCCCCCCCAGCCTACATGCCCCCCGATGAGCAGCTGGGCCAGGAGAGCCAGTCGATGGAGACGAGCAGCAGCCTGGTGCCCCAGAACATGGCCAGAGGAGGTGAGTGGGTCTGGTTTTGGACACCAAGAACTTCAGAAGACTTATGTAGTCCTGGGCCTGTCTTCAGCCCTCCTGTTCAGGGTGACACATTCCTTTCACACAATGTTGTAGTTTCCTTGAAATGAACGAGGAAGCTGAAGTATCGCGTGACACACACGTTATTGTTGGTTTCAACTGAAAATGTCAGATATTTGCTGGTCCAGGACTCCTCAGACTGCTCTTGTCTTTGTAATTTGGGATAGAAAATCAAGAGTTTTATTAGGGCCTGAGCCAGAAGGTACTTCAGGCGAAGACCCTATGGTGTTTGTTAGCACACTCAAACACTAAAAACTCTAAAAAATCACACTAAACGAGCTCCAAATGTCACAGGCAGGTCAGGGGTCGGGAGAGGGGGTGAGGTATAACATTGGTTTCAATGGGGGGGCAAGAGAAGATCTGTTTCGCAAGGAATTGTTTCTTTCTTTATTATTCTTTCTTATAACGTCACTTCGATCCTTAATTTGACCCCTAAACATGCTCCGATTTTTGCAATTTTTGGCACACACGTTGGCAAAAAATTTGATATTCTGAAAAAAAATTCTGGAAAACTCAATAGCGCCACTTAGGGACAGAAAAAACACCATAATACACCATAGGAACGTCCTAGAGACATGGGACTGACACCGTTGGATTCGTCTCGTCGAGACCGAAAAATCACACACACACTGCTCTAACTCTGACCAAATCTGCACAATTTGGACACAAAGGTCCAATTTTGGCCGATAACACTCCCCAAACAAAATCTATCTCCTCCTACATCGTTCACGCGATGGCTTCCAAAATTGAACACATGACTCAAGACACTTGAAGGATCAAAAGTTCTGTAAGGCTACATTATAACCCACTCGGTTCCCATTTTATAAGCCCTCAAAGTTGGGACACTTTTGTCACTTATAATGGAAGTCAATGGGGAGCAGATGTCCTCTCAGGTACATAGCCTCAAACAATCACTGATCACATCTAAACTACAACTCCCATAGCTTAGAGAAACACACCGCTGGATTCCTGACAAAAATCCCTACAAGACTGTGCTATTTGATGACACTTTGGGCCAGGATGTGAGGAGTTATTAGGCTTTGAAACAGTAAAACTGTCTCAGTCCTCCTCTGCTCTCCAGTGTGACCCAGCTGGTAGAGAGCAGGGGGGGAGGGTTTATTTGAAGGCCAGCTCTCAGCTCAGCACTCAGACCGAGCATCGCACTGAGGCTTCTATCTCCTCAACTACAAGTCGCACCGATTTCGTTCTCACACCGTTGGATTCGGGCCGGTGTCAACAACACGGCTGCGGGCATGCGGGGGCTCAGGCCCTAACAACGCTGCTTGCAGCTTTAATTTTGAACTGTATTTTTATTAAACATTGAAAGACGATACTGAACATTCCTTGGCGACGTCGCAGAACAAATATGACAGTGCGAAAAAAATTTAAAAAGAACACACACACACACTGGGGCCCAGGAAGCTTAACAACAATAATAATAAATGAAAAGTAAACAAATAAACGGGCAGTAAAGACATGACAGCACAGCGGGGGGTCCCCCTCAGATCGAGGGGTGTCTTCCTGCGGCAGCCTCTTCCTCACAGACACCAGACCTCAGCTGTGACTGAGGGTTACGGGATACGCCTCCCTCAGCTGCTGTTGCCACCGTTGGAGGCTGTGAATTCATCCATTTTATTGTCGCCATTTTCCTAGCAGTCATCAAGAGTATTTGTATCAGGTACTTTTGGCCTCTGGTGTACATGTCTTTAGGAGTTAAGTCAAAAAGAAACTGACTTGGGGTGAATCGTAAATCAGTTCCCAGAATATTTTCTGTCTTGCTCTTTACCCCCCTCCGAAAAGGAACCAGTATTGGCCAATCCCAAAGTGTCTGCGAGTGGTCGCCAACCATTCCACGTTTGCCCCATTCCAGCTGGGTCATCCACAGATTTGGAAAGCACTGAACGCGTCTTCAAGAGCCTTGTCTTCATCTTCCAGTCAGACTCCTTCCACACGTTTCTAAGTACCCTTATGACATTGAGTGCTCCTTGTTCCCCACTCTCCCTTTTCAGTCGTAAGATTTAACTCAAGCTCCCATTTATTTTTGATATCTTTGGGGGGGGGTCTGGATTTCCAGGAATCTGCATAACCTGTGAAAGGGAAGCTGTCCCTCTGATTCTCTTTTGGATTATGGACCAAACTTTTAAGGTGTGTTTCCCCCAAATATTTTTGATTTCCAGTTTCCTCAGGGGCGGCTTGCTCTAAAACACTGGAGCGGATAGAGGTGTAACTGGTCGTGGTTGCCCATCCCGAATCAGTGTCATTGTTAATCCAGCCTACCACTGCTGTTAGCTGTGCTGCCCAAAAATAATATTTCATGTTGGGGAGGCTGAGTCCACCCCTGTGCTTCCGAAGAGTGAGTTTTTTCAGACTCACTGTATGAATCCAGATACCAGGCTGATGTCAGGACCCCAACTGGGAGAGACTGAAACAAGAGGCAGAGTCTGGGAGGCAGGTTCATTTTAACAGCCTCTGCTCGACCCTAAAGGGATAACGGTAGCACAGCCCATCCGGCTAATTCATTTCTAAATATCTCAAATATTTTTTATAGTTCGCCTTGAATAGTTGTGTTAAGAGGGGAGAGAGTGTGATCCCTGAGAGGGCGCTGTATCATGAGGCTGGCCGGGCCGGGCCCCAGACACCATCATCGCTTCCCATGTACACTGATTCATTTTTTAACCACAAACTAGACCATATTCGTCAGGATTTTGTTGAAGAGCAAGGATTGAGTGGACAGGCATTTTATGTTGATTTCCACCTTCATATCTTATTCATGTATAAGGAGGTTGCTTCTAATCAATTCCACGAGGGGCTCAGTGCCAAGAGGGAACAGGACTGGCGAAAGTGTGTCCCCCTGCCTGGTCCCCGTCCCAGATGGATGAAATCGGAGCTTTGGCCATCTCCTCTAACTCTCGACCGTGGGTTTGTGTAAAACACTCCAGTCCAACTCTGAAGTTTCATTAAAGCCCTTATGAGCCAGTGTTTGCTCCACAACAGTCCAGTCCAGCCCACGAATGCCTGTCAGCACTGTGGCTGCGCTGCCGTCCGGTGATGAACCCTGTTTGATCTGAGCTAACTGATTACCCGATGTGTCTTTGTACTCCGTTTGCCAAGGTAGACATCAGGACTTTTAAATCCTGACCATGCAAACTTATAGGCTGATATCCCCTACATTGAGGGGGTCCTTTCCGTCTCTGTGTGCGAACCATGAGGATTGCCTCTGACCAGGTTTTTGGGGGGGTCCCTTTCGTTCAGTGCACAATTATATACCCGACATAAAATTGTGGCCAGCTTGTTAACGTAAACTTCACTTTTTAGATTTACTGTTCTTTAACTTATTAATACTATCTATTATTTCTTGCAGGAACAAAGCATCTCACCTCCTCCTGTAATAATCTATTCAGTTGGATCGAATCTAGAAGTTTTATAGAATTGTCTCCTTCTTTCCGAATAACTCTTGACCTTCATATAAGTCTTTATAATATGAGGCAAACGCCTCCGAGACGTACTTCTGTTGATGTCAGGGTGTTTGAGTGTAGGCACCACACGGTTGGATTGAGCTTTCTGGAACTGAAAGCCAGTCACGTACTTGCTTTATTACCACTTCATAACAATTTCTTCTCACAAATCTGAGCATTCCCTCTGCTTCATATGTGAGGGAATCATTTAAGTTTTGTTTCTCCTGGTTTAATAGTTCTAATATATTCTTTCTTACTATTTTGTGTTCTTTCTGACCTCATAATTCAGGTCTCCTGGCTTCTCTTTGTTTTTTAATCTTGATGTAATTTGAATTTTATACATGCATACATACATGCATGTATACATATATGCATGTGTATATGTATGCATGTGTATATATATACATGCATGTATATATACATGCATGCACACATACATACATGCACACATACATACATGCACACATACATACATGCATACATACATACATGCACACATACATACATGCATACATATATGCATACATATATGTATGCATGTATGTATGTATGTATGTGTGCATGTATGTATATATATGTATATATATGTATATGTATATATACATGCATGCATGTATGCATGCACGCATATATACATGCACACATACATGCATGCATGTATGCATGCACGCATATATACATGCACACATACATGCATGCATATATGCATGCATACATACATATATGCATGTATGTATGTGTGCATGCATATATGCATGCATACATATATGCATGTATGTATGTGTGCATGTATATATGCATGCATACATATACGCATGCATACATATATGCATGCATATGTATACACGCATACATATACACATGCATACATATATGCATGCATACGTATACACGCATACATATACACATGCATACATATATGCATGCATACGTATACACATGCATGTATGTATGCATGTATGTATGCATGCATGTATGTATGCATGCATGTATGTATGCATGCATGTATGTATGCATGCATGTATGTATGCATGCATGTATGTATGCATGCATGTATGTATGCATGCATACATATATGCATGTATGTATGCGTGCATACATACATATATGCACGCATATATACATGCACGCATACATTTATACATGCACGCATACATACATGCACACATACATACATATGCATGCATGTCAATGATGAAAGTGACTGTTGGTCGCCGTCTACAGCACTGAGGACATTCACTAACAGAGGGAACCCCTGAACAGGAACCTTTGTTTGAGATGGTGCAGCCTCTGTGTCGTATGCTCGCTCAAAGATTTGTGTGGAAACATTAATAGCAGAGTTGTGACTCGTCTGTTCTGACAGATGTTCAGCCGGTGGAGTACGAGGAGCCAAGCCACTGGTGCTCGATTGTCTACTATGAACTCAACAACCGTGTGGGTGAGGCTTACCACGCCTCGTCAACCAGCGTGCTAGTGGACGGCTTCACTGATCCTTCAAACAACAAGAACCGCTTCTGCCTTGGACTGCTGTCCAATGTCAACCGGAACTCCACCATTGAGAACACCCGCCGACACATCGGCAAAGGTAGGGAGAACAATCCTACAGCGCCAAGGCAGAGCCGTGCGGTGCTTGTGGCTGAACATGCTGACCGTCTGTTGTCCTGGTTTGCCAGGAGTTCACCTGTACTACGTGGGAGGAGAGGTGTACGCTGAGTGCCTCAGTGACACCAGCATTTTTGTCCAGAGCCGTAACTGTAACTACCACCATGGCTTCCACCCCACCACTGTCTGCAAGATCCCCAGTGGCTGCAGCCTGAAGATTTTCAACAACCAGGAGTTTGCGCAGCTTCTGGCCCAGTCGGTCAACCACGGCTTTGAGGCAGTTTATGAGCTTACCAAGATGTGCACCATCAGGATGAGCTTTGTCAAGGTAAGATCTTTGTCATGTAATCACCTGAGGAGGGAGGAGAGAGGGGGACCTGCCCAGGGAACCTGCTCATTCAGTCTAGCTCACATTAGTGACCGGCTGCTGCTGCGTCATCTCCTGGGGTTGTCACAGCTCTTTTTAACTGGGGGTCTGGGCAGCCTGCATCATGTCCAGTTCTAGCTGGGACTTCAGGACAGTTACTGATGGAAACACTCCTCTCATGACCTGCCACATTTCCTGTTTACATAAATCTGCTTGGCAAAGAAAAGAGAAACAGCTGTTTTTGAGGTAATTCTGTCATTTGCTCTGCTGCATCGTCTCAGGGCTGGGGAGCTGAGTACCACCGGCAGGACGTCACAAGTACCCCCTGCTGGATCGAAGTGCACCTGCACGGGCCCCTCCAGTGGCTGGACAAGGTGCTAACACAGATGGGGTCTCCTCTGAACCCAATCTCCTCCGTGTCCTAATGACGGCACTCTTCGGCGCTCGGGAGTCCTCTTTTTGTGTGTTGCCCCCCCCCCCTTTTTTTCTTTTAAACTTTTTCTTCCTAAGTGATTTCTAATTTAAGGTGGTCTTAATGGCTGAACTGTTTACACTTACTGTGGGGGGACTCTGGCTGGAAATGCAACTGCAGACAGAATCCAGTTGTTCAAGCAGTCATGTTACAAACACCTGGAGGGGGGGGCTGAGGAGGCCCAAGGAGCAGTCGCCCCCCGGGACACACTACTGCTTGACAGAGCTGCAACCCCTGCTAGAGCTGAGGGCTCCACTGTCGAGCTGGAACCTGTTCTTTTCTGCATCAAACGTTTTTGTCTGCTCACCTGATTCTACTTCTCTGGAAGTGTAGTTTTAACAAAGCAGTTGGCCTGCTTTGCCTTGTCCGACAGATTAATTTGAATTTTACGGAGCAATTTTCTTACAAAGTTGTTTCAGTGTTGGATATTTACATGTAAGATATAGATGCGATCACGTGTACCGTTAGGCTCGGACAAAACACACTTTCTTTTTGTAGTCTCTACTTCTAGAAATGAACACTGAGCTACTGGCTTTTTGAGGAAGTTCTGTCTGCCAGCCTAATAGTTTTGATATGGGAGATCAATCACTGAACAAGTTAATCATGCCATAAGCTAACAAAATTGTGAATGTTACATCTGTTGCAATAGAAGTAGACGTTTCTGATGTAATCAGCCAATGAACATCATTATGATTCTTGTTTGTACGCTCAAGTTCAAGTAAGGCTGACTGCATTTCCATACTCACTGTATTAACAATATTGTGCACTCATGGATTTTGTGGAGGCATGTTAAATGTTGCCGTGGGTACCAAGGCATTATGTTGTTAGGTAATTAACTTCAATAGCTCGATGAAATAAACAGGTTATTTGGTAACCATGACTGTGTATTTTTCCATGCGTCCAGTTGTGCTTTTCACATCAGTCGGAGGTGGACCTGCAGCGTATTTTCTGAGAGGAGCTTCATGCAGCCATGCTTGTGTGTCACGTGGCTCCTCTCGTCTGAGAATGTTTGTCATCACAAAGCCAGCAATGAGCGATCCAGGCTAATGTCATTTCAAACTATCAGTCAGGACGATCGGGAATGAAAGTCTTAAAAGGGTTACACTCTGGAGCTGCTGTTTTCCAGAGGGCCTTTAAACACGAGAGAACAGCAAGACGATCAAGGCTGTAAAATCAGTGGCTTTAGAAAGCAACCTGATGAGTTCAAAACAAGAAAGAGATTGTGGGAGGAGAACATCCTGCTGAGTGTGGAGTGAGAACGGACAGGAACGCAATGAGATGAACAACTCAGGGTTAAAATCCCTGAGAACAAAGTATCAGTGCAGCATGGCAGCAGTGGAAGTCAACAGAACTGCTCGTCCGACCGGATTGTAACCGACATGTCACTCAGTCTGCATTTTCATTCCCTGGTTGCTGCTGGAACTAAGTTTTTTTTGTCAATGAACTCGAACGCAGCATTGGAGTCTGACAACTTCCTATTGGTCCACGTCGTTAAGTACCGTAAATATCCTAAAAGGTGGTCGGCTCGGTGGTGTAGTGATGCTTTTTAAACATCCTACATCAGGATAAAAATCCACACATTACTTTAATCTGACTGACCGTTTCACACATCGTATCCCACTTCTTTTAACACCAAACACCTGCCGGAGAAGCCGGGTAACTTCTCTCTGGTGGGAGGGATTGGTCTTGCGCCCAATTACCGTAATAGCCGGATGTGATGTGGCTGCCAATAGCGAGCCAAAGATGAACACGTAGCCCGACGGACAGGGGCGAGGATCATAATTATCACAGGGGATCGCAGTAAACGGTGGAAATGGAGTAGCTGTTGAGAGCTCAGAGTTCATAGCAAGCGAGTCAAAGCCCGTCTTCTCTAACCAGGCCCCGCGCTCCCGCAGGCATCGAGTGGGTGAGTCCCGCAGAGTCCAGACAGCTGTAACCGCACTAGCCAAGCTAGCCAGCGGTAGCTAGCACTAGCTTACCCAACTAGCCGCTGGGGTCTGACAGTCTGGTGCGGTGTATTGACATTACTGGTACGAACAATATATGGATTCAGTCGTCTGGAGAGGCGTCAGGAGCTTGTTTACCGTGATACATTGGTTTCTTCTGGAGAAAGGTGGTCAACATTGGTCGGACTTCACGTTAATTTCAACAAATTAGCCTCCGTGCTCGCAAGCTACGCTAGCCAAAGGAGCTTCATCCTGCCCGGTGAAGTCCATGTTAGGGGTTCCCTCGCTGTGAGGGTGCACGGAGTGACCAGTTTGTATTTTGTTTCTGTCGAAACGACACCTATCAGGTAAGAGAAGGACACGGACTTAGTGGAAGTGTCTGGCGTCAGTCCCTGTTGCCTCTGTCCCGGTACAGCAGGTGTAGAACCTCCCTCCTAGTAGAGCAGATGGTAGGAGGTGTCTGTGGTAGTACTACTGGTACCAGTACTACTAGTGGTAGTACTCCTAGCACCAGTAGTACTACTAGTGCTACTAATGGTAGTACCACTTGTACCAGTACGAGTACTGATGGGTCATTGTGATCGGATCAAGCAGATGACCAGACTCAGAACCAAGTCAGAGAGGTTCGGTGACATCACTCGCGCTTTAATTCTGTTGATCTGGCTTCTTCTCTCCGTCAGCGGCACCACCTCAGCCACAACCATGGCAACAAAGCGTTTGCCAGTTCCCCTGTGCTCCAACCTCAGACTTGTTCTGGGAGAACAGGAGCAGGGTTTCACAGGATGCCTCAGCTCCGCTGTCTGGTGTCAGACATTTCAGGCCTGTGGCGTGTGACGCTGACGACCACCGCCCGCCTTTCATTCCAGCAGCAGCCAGATATCGAACCTCAAGTGGCACAAGCCAGGTGCCATGGCCTTGGTGCTTGCTACCATCATTCGCAGTACTTGGATACTGCAGACGTATCAAGGCCACTTGTGACTACATGGCTATCACGTATGTTTGAAGAAGCCAGTTGTACTTTGTGTCATGAAAATGAAAAGTAGTCGATCGCTACAAGACAAAGTCGGCGAGGCGTCAGGCCTCATTTGCATGTGGCTCTGCGCGATATGCCAGCAGCATCCTGTTCTTCTCTGTCCCCTCTGCAGCGTCTGGAGCTCAGTCCATCATGGTGCGAGCAGCCTTGGTGACCGCCACCAGTCTGGCGCTGACTGGGGCTGTGGTGACACACGCGTACTTCCTCAAGCACCAGTTCTACCCCACTGTCGTCTACCTCACCAAGAGCAGCCCCAGCATGGCGGTAAGAGAGCGCCTCCAGCTGTCCTGGACTTGCGTGTTGTGTTGTCCTGACCCGATGTGCTCAGGCTGCTGCTGTGTTTCTGGTTGAAGGTGTTGTACATTCAGGCCTTCGTGCTGGTCTTCCTGCTGGGAAAGTTCATGAGGAAGGTCTTTTTTGGACAGCTAAGGGCTGCAGAAATGGAGGTACATTGAATTAATTGTGCTCTTTAAATTAAAAACGTGTTGAAAATGACGACAAACTGCCCAATCGTGTGTGTGTGTCCTGGTATCAACATGTACTCGCCCTCCCCCCGTCAGCATCTCATCGAGCGCTCCTGGTACGCCGTGACGGAGACGTGCCTGGCGTTCACTGTGTTCAGGGATGATTTCTCCCCTCGCTTCGTCGCCCTCTTCACCCTCCTGCTCTTCCTCAAGTGTTTCCACTGGCTGGCTGAGGACCGGGTGGACTTTGTAAGTAGAGATGAGCTGGACACGGATTCTGCTGTTGAGACAAAGCCGACTGATACCCAAGTAACAGAGTGTCATGATCTGTGCTGGGGGGATGAGAAACAACAATGATTTTTGTAGTTTTTGAGGGGGGGAGGCCTCGTTGGCTGTGTGTGTCCCACAACTTCCTCTGATAAGCAGCCGGCCTGCCAGTGTCTCCCAGCTCCAGGAGTCGACTCCAGCCCCGGTAGTCGTCCCCTGCTGATCGAAAGCATCTCAAGCTTCATCTCAGGCTTTGGGAAACGATGACTGGATAAATGAGGATTCCAGCAACTTCTGATCAGTCCGTATTATTTCCTTAAAGGGTTAACTCTCATCCTTCCATATGAAGCCCCGCCCCCTCTGAGCACAGTTGTCGGTGTTCTCGCTCACCCCAGTGGAGCAGCTCTCTCCACTTGTACATTTTAGATGTGTCTCATGGACATTATGAGATTTTTGATCTGTGCTGTTGTGATGGCGTTGCTGCCTGAACGCCAATGTTTCTTTCATCCTATCAAATGTTGACCTCCGTCTTTTTGAATCCTTGTTCTGTCAGATGGAACGAAGCCCGAATATTTCTTGGGTGTTTCACTTCAGAGTACTATGTAAGTACACGGTCTCTTCCTGCACTTCTCTTATTTCTCAGTCTTTCACTTCTTTCGCTCCTCTTTGTTTCCGTTGATTGCACTTTTGAAACGCGGCGTCTGTTTAAGTGAAACTATGCAAATTACAACCCGTGTTTACGAGGCCAGGTGCAGCACGCAGCACAACACGAGAATGAGCACAGCACATTGCAGGTCTCATCTGCAGTATAAGTATATTCCAGTACCCTAAAATGTACTGGAACAAGTCAGTTGGGTCCTAACATTGCTTTCTTCTCTCCACCAGCTCTCATGGGCCTGCTGGGGGTCCTGGACTTGCTGTTTGTGAACCACGCCTGTCACAGCATCATCACCCGAGGAGCCTCAGTCCAGCTGGTCTTTGGATTTGAGGTTTGATATTTGTAGTTGTATGAGTCGGTCCTGGAGACAGGTGCATGAGCGCTGCAGGCAGAGTGTGGTGGTGTGCTGGTGGTGAGGCTGCAGACCTCAGACCAGTTTACAGGAGCAGACTAAGAAGCAGGGGACCTGGAGAGTCCTGACTCTGGAGGCTTGGAGGCCTTTACAAAAGTCTACTGATGCTTTTGGAGGAAAAGAGCTCACATGTTGTGTTGCCTCCAAACACAATTATAACACAACACATGAGTAAAGCAGTACAAGTACTGCATCAGAACCAGTACTTGAGGATGTGACGTGTACCAGAGAGTCGGGGAATGAGACCTGAAGAAAAAGTGAGTCTGGACCAATGAGGGTCTTCCTTCTATGTTCCTGTGTAGAAACCCGCGTGTTGTTGGCCTACATGCTTCTGACACGTCCATGTTACATGCTTGTGGGACCACAAGTGTTTGTGTAGCGTCGCGGTTGCTGCGTGACAACAGCGTAGACGTGTAATCGCTGCGGAAGCACGTCACCGTCACGCTGATGCAGATCAGCTCCAGCTCCCACCATGACGAGGGTCCCGATGGCAGAGCGGCGCCGTTGTGGACTCAGAACAACAAGATGGGGATAAAACTACTGATCGATCAAGACTGTTGACCACCAGCCGTGTCACTCTGTGTGTGGTGCTTCTCTGGTCATGGAAATTGCGTTGTGGTTTTGGTGACAGAATCTGACCCTGCAGCGGATGGTGTCTACCCTGACTTCACTAGCTTGATGCTGCAGGTGTGATGTCATCGTGGGGTCTGTGGGTGTGGTTGGGAGATTCGTGTGTTTTTCACAGCAACATGATTGATGAGCGTGTGACCATACACAGAGATGCCGTGCCGCTGGGGACAGAAACAGGACATCCGGCAGCGATGGCAGTTCATTGGAACATGGCTTCTGTTTGTGTCTCCGCTTGTTCTTCAGTACGCCATCTTGTTGACCATGGTGCTGACCACCTTCATCAAGTACATCCTGCACACCGTGGACCTGCAGAGTGAAAACCCCTGGGACAACAAGGCGGTCTATATGCTCTACACCGAGCTCTTCACAGGTAGCAGGACCACACCTGAGTGTGGAGGAAGCCTGCATGTTGGTGCTCGTATTGAAACGATCCCTGCTTTCCCTCCAGGTTTCATCAAAGTGCTCCTGTACATCGCCTTCATGACCATCATGATCAAAGTTCACACCTTCCCCCTGTTCGCCATCCGGCCCATGTACCTGGCCATGAGGTGAGGGCGTGTGCGTCCGGCTGCTCTGTCACTCTGGGTTGGGCTCATACACACAGCGTGTTGAAGAGGTGCGTTGCTTCTGTCTCTTCTCAGGCAGTTCAAGAAGGCTGTGACGGACGCCATCATGTCTCGGAGGGCCATACGCAACATGAACACGCTGTGAGTCCTCGCTGTTTTGTGGTTGTTAAAGAACGGCTCTTCAGTCTTTCTTCATTCCTACCTTGATAGGTTGAGCAGACGTGGCGGCAGGAACTTTGCCGTGGCGATGAGGCGCTTCAGCTCATGAGTGAACTGAAGCGCTTCTTTCTCTGAATCCAACAAACCGAGTCCGTACCCTCGGTGCAGTCATAGACTCAGATCTGACCTTTGACAGCCACATCAAAGCAGTCACCAAAACTGCTGTTTATCACCCAGAAACACCAAGGGATGCTCATCCATGCGTTAACATCCAGCAGACTGGACGATTGTCACGGTCCGCGAACGGGCCTTCCTAAAAGAGCATTGAGCAGCTGCACCTGATCCAGGATGCTGCGCTAGGGTTCTGACTCGTACCACAAGAACAGAACACATCACACCAGTTTTGAAGACTGTACACCGGCTTCCAGTGAGCCGGAGAATGGACTTCAAAGCATGACTGTGTGTGCACACATCACTCAAGGGCTAGCGCCCGATGACCTGTGTGACATGTTTAGAACATAGACACCTTGTAGAAATCTTAGCTGTGTGAACTCAGGAACACTGGTGCTTAGAGTGACAAAGAAACAAGCTACCAGTGGAGGTCCAACTGTCTCCAGGCGTGGATTCCTTCAAAACCAGGCTGGACTCTCCTCTTCTCGGGTGCCTCTTCTTTGTCTGCACTGACGTTCTCTCTTTTCTTTTCTCTTCATTTCATTTGATTTCACGTGATGTCTTTCTTTTTCCTTCCTGTATTTTCATCTGTTCATGTAAAGCACATTGAATTCCCTGTGGATGAAAAGCGTGATACAAATAAATTTGCCTTGCCTTCTTTCAGGCAGTTGATTGGGTTTTGAAGCTCATTTTGCTGAGTGTCTGTAGGAACCAGAGTTGAGAGCCAGTTCAGTGGAGAACTGGTTCCAGATTCTCTAGCTGATGGAATTGTACGCTCATGATTTCCTTTAATCAGTGTCGGTTCTTCACGGTGAGACCAAACATCGGTGCCGTGTTCTCCTGCGTGCCGATGTGGTCGGCGTGTGTTTGCGCTGCCACACTTGGCTTGAACACGCGTGTCCACGTGTCTCCTGTGATCAGATCTGTTTGTCAGTCAGAGATGAAAGGTTCCTTCTGATCCTCCTCGTGCTCAGATACCCTGATGCGACTCCTGAAGATCTGCAGGCTTCTGACAACGTCTGTATCATCTGTCGGGAGGAAATGGTGACCGGAGCCAAGAAACTGCCTTGTAATCACATTTTCCACTCCAGGTGAGTCGTGCTGTGAGCGTGGCTCAGCGCGGCGATGCTGCGTCACAGCCGACTGGCACACAAGCGGTGCTGCTCTTAGTGTCCGGCCTCATGCATCCGTCTCTCCGCCCCTCACAGCTGCCTGCGCTCCTGGTTCCAGAGGCAGCAGACCTGCCCCACCTGTCGCATGGACGTCCTCCGGGCTTCCAATCACAATCAGACTCAGGTCCCGGCCCAGGCCCCTCCCCCTGCGCCAGTGGCCCCTGTCAACGCTCCGGCGGCTCCGCCTGCCAATGGTGAGACACTACACCTCTGCTCCTGTGGGTGGAGGAGAACTGCGACTGTAGTTTGAAGCGACGTTGTTTCATTCCCAGCCACAAGTGAACGTGCAGGCTTGTGTGTACTTGTTCTCCTCCATGGAAGTGTTTTGTTCTGTCTCCTGTCCAGTAGCTCCAGGAATGCTTCCTGGCTTTCCGCCTGGTGTCTTCCCGTTCTGGGGTCCCTTTCCTGCTGTGCCCCCCCTCGCTGCTGGCCCTGCCGGTCCCGCCGGCCCTGCTGGTCCAGCTGATGCTCCACCAAACAGCGCTGAGCCTCAGCCAGCTGCTGGTAAGTAGTCAACATTTATCGAAGTTGCTCTGTGAATGTTGGAGACCTGGATCCAGGACCTGGATCAGCATCATTTATTTCCACCAGGTACCAGCCAGCCCACCTCCTCCACTGCAGACCCCGCCTCAGCTGCTGCTGCTCCAGGCTCAGCCATGCCAGGATTCCCCTTCACCTTCCCTCCACCGCCTTTCCCTTCAGCGCCCTGGCTGCCCATGCCTCCACCGCCTCCCTTTGGTAAGCACTTGAGCCCTTCACGCTCCAGTCCCCCGTGTGCTCCACCTGGCTGCTGACTGGCACCTCTCACCTTCACTGGGTGGATCATTAACCCGCCGGTGGTAAAATCAACAGTTTCTCTCTCTGTTGTATCTTTCAAGTCTTCTTCTGTCCCTCAGTGTCATCAATGCCGCCGCCGCCTCCGTCTCTGTCCCGCTTGTCTGAGGAGGAGCTGAGGGAGCTGGAGGCTGAGGGTCGGCGGGGACTGGAAGCCAGACTCCAGTGTCTCCAAAACATCCACACGCTGCTGGACGCCGCCATGCTGAACATCCACCACTACCTCAGCACCGTGGCCACGCTCACGTAACTGAAGCTCCCTCCAGCCTCGCTAGCTTATTTGATTCATTCATGAGAAGAGTTGAGCTCAAACTTTTGATCCCAGCAGGCAAATTTACACACCGCAGCAGCTAACAAGTACAGCTAGGAGAAGAAGTGATAGGAAAAAATAGACAGTGTATAATGTACTGCACAAAGTACATCCAGTATTACACCTTTTACTTTTTACTGAGAGGAACTTGCAGATGTGTTGCAGTGCAGCGTGTGGTGTTCATCAGTTCTAGCGCCGTGTGGATGTTGACTGTTGTGTGGTTGCTGCAGACCTCCGCGGGCCGACGGCAGCTCTGGAGAGGCCAGCGGAACCGACCCGTCCCCTTCACCCCCCTCAGCCGGGAGCGGCACACAGGCCGCCAGCCGTAAGTCACCTAGCATCCGCTGACGCCACAGCACTTCAGCACCGTGCGTTGGTTAAAGCACATCTGATGTGCTGGTCCTTGTGTTGTAGCCGACCACGGGAGCGGAGCTGCCGTCCCCTCGCCGCCTCCCGACTCCACTTCCTCCGAAATGGAGAGAAAAGAGAAGCGGGATGAAGGAGCAGAAGAGGAGGACGATGGAGAGCCGAACGCCGCGGAGCTGAGGCGCCGCCGCCTTCGCAAGCTAGAGACATCTTCATCATCATCATCACCTCCACCTCCAGACAATTGACCCGTGATTCAGGCGTGTGGCTGTGGACCAGCAAGACCTGTGACCATGTATGACGTGTTGCTTTGGTTCTTCGAGGCCTCTCGTCCTGGCGCTGGGAGGCGCGGTGACCTTTAGCGCTCATCTGGGCTGGTGTGTGTCAGAAAGCAATAGCATGTTTTCTTTTCTGTTTTCTCTGCTGCCCCCATGACTACTGGACTGCTGCAGGCGTGTGGTGTCGACTTGGAGGAGGAAGTGGTGCGTCCGAGTGAGAGACTCGTGTTTGGTAGTTGTACGCCGTGGCGGTTGCTCCTCACCCGCCCTGATGTCCACTGGTTCAGTGGAGACGCGCTGCAACCATCAGTATCACATCAGGGGGGTTGAGCAACTTGTTCTTGTTTTCTCTACTTCTCATCACTTCTGTTCTGGTTTCTCAACATATTGTAATTTGGATTATTTGAATGTGTACATATGTATAGAGTTTTAATAGGATGATCTGTACATACAGCAGAATAAACTGTTTGACTGAAAGACTGCGGCGCAGCCCTCCGTTCACCTGGAACCTGACAGCAGGTGGATGAATCATTTCACTTTTATTATTCAGGTGTTGGGGAGTTTCCTGGATGGAAGTCTGTCATCTGGTACTGGCAACAGCAGAAGAGCAGTACGGCCCAGTAGGCGCCGTCTTGAACTGAGTTCTGCGTTGGAGTTTTACTTGTTCTACTTGGTGCTTGTGAGGTCAGCCTGCTGACAAAACGAGTGGCGTCGTTCTGTCCTGATACTTTCCTACACGAGAAGATTAATTCAAGAAGTCGGCCCTGAAGAAGCAACCAAAGACAGTAGAATCAGACGTAACGTTCAGATAGCAACACCTGACAGCAAATATGAGTTGAAGCAACCTTGAGTTCAGGGCGTCATCTGCCCGGCAACCAGATGGCCCAACTGGTGTTTATTGGCTGGTTGCTCACTGAGAAAGAAAGGTGAGAGACCCACTGCAATTATAAGAACTATTATTCAATAAATTAAACGTCCATAGAAACACAGATTCATCATGAAGCAGGGATCAAAGTCAAACCTGGAACGTTACAAAGAGACACACTGATCAAAAGATTAACTACGCCCTAAAACTAGGAATGTTTTCACCATGTTCACCAGACCAGAGACTGAGGCTAAGTCTCAGTTCAGGAGGTCAAGTCTGGTGGTTGGGTCCTGCTGCTTCCTGGAGTTTGTTGCCTCTGAGCTTCAAAACATCTCCTCCTTAAAATGCAGTTTTTCTGTTCAAGAACTAGAAGGTGCAAAGGTTCTCAGTGCAAAGAACACTAGCGGTCCGTAGAGGGAGGTACTGTTGTGTCAGCTTGGTCCTTGCTGCCCCAGGGTCGCGGTGACCCCGACCAGGAGTCGCTCAGTTCTGGGGGGTGGAGTAGAAAGAGTGGTGCTGGTGGCTTTGGTCTGGTGGGTGGCTGGCAAAGAGAAGAGGGGCGGTCTCTGATCCGTACCAGCTGGAACGCAGAGAAGAGAAGCAACACGCTGTTACACAAAGACCTGTGTGTGTGTGTGTGTGTATACTGGCAGGACGGTACCTTGTGGGTGTGTGGGAGCCGCTGCGAGCCCAGGGGACAAGCGTGTCCTCATCACTGCTCTGAGGGTCATCAAAGAAATACGGACGAGGCAGAACCCTGTTGTTGACGCTGCTGCTGACCTGAGTGACACACACACGTTCCCCTCCTCTCTGATATCCTCACAGGTTCATGAGACACACACACACACACACACACACACACACACACCCTACCTCTTGATTTGGCCGACGAACTCTGAAGATGAGGATGAGCAGGCTGGTTGGCAGCAGCTCCCAGACGAAGAGGATGGCTCCGAAGGCCAGGTAGCCGCGATCTCCCAGGTTGTTGTGCAGGTCGGCCTGCAGACCAACACACCGTCAGCGCCGCTAATGGTCACTAATGGTCACAGCACTCGCTCATGGGCTCAGTGTTCCACACCACGCTGGGTAAGTGTGCCAACAGGTTAATTTTCCATTGGAAGTTAATCTCTGGAATGTTGTGAATGTTCACCTCTTATTGAGGGAAACACTTGGAAGCATTTCATGGAAATGAACATGATTGACACGATAAACTGGACATGGAGGAGCCGAGAACTGAGCTCTCCACTGACAGCACCAGGTGTTCTAAACTCAGAGGTCTGTCTGAAAACGAGTCTTCCAGTGAGCGCCGACCGAGGACGGACCCTTGGTGACGGAGGAGCTTCTCTGAGATGCAGGAATCTGTGAAACAATTTTCAAGGACTCCTTCAAAATTTTCTGGCTTATTTTTCTTAACTCTTCCAAGCTTGTAAATTTCTCTCTTCCAATTCCAGGCTTTTCAAGGTTTTTCAGGACCGTATGATCAATCTTGCACGCTTACGCAGGGTTTTTGAGGCCATGCCCCTTTCATGAATTGCGTTCTTCATTGCTGTTCAGGGAAAGAATCCATTGAAATTCCTCTCATGCACTTGTGGCAATGTTGACATTTATGTCTGTGTGACGAGGTAGCAACATTTTGAATAAATAATCCTGATATTCCAGGTCATTCCTGTTAATTCCCATAGACATTTTCCTACTTTGCAATATGCCTGGAATTTTCCTCCCTGTGAAACCCTGCCTCCCAGCATGCACCTGGCCAGCCACCCCAGGATCAGCTCTGACGTCTGTCTCCCTCACTGGCCAGTGAACCACCTCCGTCCATCACTGAGCTGATCACTCTGACAGTTCTGGAGGAAATCCAGAACCAGCTGAGAGGAACCGACAGGTACAGATTCTGATCTCCATAAACTGCAAGTGTACCTGGTCAGAGACGTTGTACCAGTCGAAGTCGAAGGACTCCACGTGGTGGTTCAGGGACAGAACCAGGACGCTCAGGTTGTAGCAGGCCCGGCTGGTGAACAACAAGATCACAGCTGCTCCGAGCGCTGCAGTTCTGCACACCGTGGACCCCTGCTCAGGTACAGAGGACAAGTTAGACTGTCACAGGAGGCGTCTAGGGGCGGCGGCCTCCCCGGGCACTGCTGACGCAGAGACGTCTTAGCGCACCTTGCTGGTCAGGAAGGGGCTGGTGGATCGGGAGTGTCGCGTCAGCAGCAACAGTAGGGCTGCCAGGAACACCGCGTCCAGGATGAAGAGCAGGTCGTTGACCAGAACTCGCACTAGGACCAGATTCCAGGTCCGCCCCCCCGACCCCCCGCCGCCAACTCTGTCCCCGAGAGCTGCGCAGCCCACATTAACACAGAGGAAGATGGCGCTCAGCACGCCATACGTGCACCGTGCCAGCCACCTGAAACACACACACACACACAGTGTATGTACACACACACACAAACACACAGTATATATACAAACACACACAGTGTATATACACACACACACACACAGTGTATATACACACACAAACACACACACAGTATATATGCACACACAAACACACAGTATATATATATATATATACACACACAAACACACAGTATATATATATATATACACACACACACAGTATATATACACACAGTGTATATACACACACACAGTGTATATACACACACAAACACACACACAGTATATATGCACACACAAACACACACAGAGTATATATACACACACAAACACAGTATATATATATATACACACACACACACAGTATATATATATATATATATATATACACACACACACAGTATATATACACACACAGTGTATATACACACAAACACACAGTATATATACACACACAAACACACAGTATATATACACACAAACACAGTATATATACACACACAAACACGCTATATATGCACACACAAACAGTATATACACACACAGTATATATACACACACAAACAGTATATATACACACACAAACACAGTATATATATACACACACAAACACAGTACATATACACACACAAACACAGTATATACACACACAGTTTATATACACACAAACAGTATATATACACACACAAACAGTATATATACACACACAAACACAATATATATACACACACAAACACAGTATATATACACACACAAACAGTATATACACACACAGTTTATATTCACACAAACAGTATATATACACACACACAAACAGTATATATAAACACACAAACAGTATATATACACACACAAACACACACACAGTACAAAGACATACAAGTGGGACACTTACATTCCTCGGTCCACATCTGAGCTGTACGTCTCTCTAGCCTTCAGTAACACCTGTGGAAGCATCAGCATACAAGTATCAGCTCCCAGGTGATGGACTCACTCACACACACACACACACACACACACACTTCCACCAAGGGTCATACCTGAGTAAAATACAGGTTAATGAGGCTCAGTGTGAAGAACTGCAGGCAGACAGGGAAGCAGTAGAGCAGCCAGTATCCGGCCACAGGAAGCTGGTTGGCTTCCAGAGCGTCACAGAAGTAGAAGGAGAACAAGGTGGTGCGCAGTGCTGCCCAGAGCAGGCAGAGGAAGAGGAAGACACTCTGGTAGCTCCATCTCTTGTGTCTGTAGAAGTAGAGGAGCCAGAGCTGGGCGTACACCACCAGGAAGAGCCCGGCATACAGCGCCGTGTAGAGGGCAGTGAAGCCCAGCTGGACCGAGGGGGCGAGGGCCGGCCGCAGGGGGAGAGGGGGGGTCTGGGTGGAGGAGTTGGAGGCGGCGGCTGTGGCAGGAGGTTCCATTGGAGTCCTGATGGGACTAAATGTCCATCATCAGAGGACGAACCTCGGTGTCCACCTGAGAACAGACGTCAATCACCTCAGCTGGAGGAATAAATACTGGGAGGGTTGATCGTGAGGAAATCCATTAATAGATCCATCGTTAATAGATTCCCTCATCAATAAATCCCTCATCAATAGATCCATCGTTAATAAATCCCTCAATAGATCCCTCGTCAATAGATTCCCTCATCAATAAATCCCTTGTCAATAGATCCCCCGTCAACAGATCCATCGTCAATAAATCCCTCATCGATAGATCCCTCATCACTAAATCCGTCATCAATAGATTCCCCGTCAATAAATCCCTCAATAGATCCCCCATCAATAGATCCATCGTCAGTAGATCCCTCATCAATAGATCCCCCATAAATAGATCCATCGTCAATAGATTCCCTCATCAATAGATCCCCGTCAATAGATTCCCCATCAATAAATCCATCATCAATAGATCCATTGTTAATAGATTCCCTCATCAATAAATCCCCCATCAATAGATCCCTCGTCAATAGATTCCCTCATCAATAGATCCCCATCAATAGATCCCTCATCCATAAATCCCTCGTCAATAGATCCCCCGTCAACAGATCCATCGTCAATAGATTCCCCATCAATAGTTCCCTGTGAATAGATCCCTCATCAATAAATCCCCGTCAACAGATCCATCGTCAATAGATTCCCCATCAATAAATCCCTCATCAATAGAACCCCGTGAATAGATCCATCGTTAATAGATTCCCTCATCAATAAATCCCTCATCAATAGATCCCTCATCAATAAATCCATCAACAGATCCCTCACCGATGGAACCAGCAGCAGTGTTGCTTCTCAGCAGACAGGGTTCTCCTTTGGTTCCTCTTTGGTTCTCCTTTGTAAATGGAATATTTCTGGATTATTGATGGTTCAACACAAATTGATCAATAATAGTTTTGATCGGTAGAACTGAACAGATTAATCAAGAACAGCAGTTCCCTGGTTCTCAGTGAGATCAGCTGGTTGATCAGCGATCAAACACGTCATTGGGGGCATGACAGTGATTGACAACCCTCACGACTTCCAAAGCCAACCAACAACCTCCCGACCACCTGTAGGTCGTGGATGGGGACGTCAGCGTGAATCCGTTCTCTCCTAAACTTCTCCTGCGCTTACGTCACAGTGTCACCCGGATGTAGTTTTCTAACCGGCGGGTCGATCTCTCTCAACACCTCCAGGACCTCGGTGACTCTCGAGAGGGTTTAGTTTACCATTAATAACTTAGTAACACACGCGCACGCGAGCCTGTGACGTCGCGGCCTAGCGGGAGGAGACTCGTCCCCAGCAGGTGGTGGTTCTCCAGCAGCGCCCGCGTCTCATCGTGTAACCGCGGCTGCGGTGGTTGAACTTCATGTAGACGCGAACGTTTGCGTGACCTTTGAAACTTGTAGGGACTAAAACCCTGACAACCTTTAAAGCCGCCGCTGGGCTAGCAGGCGAGCAGCTAACTAGCATGTAGCTCATCTTTCCGGTACCGAGTCCAGTGAGTTCTGATCTGCGGGTGTCGGTCACCGGTCGAGGATCAGTCCGAGTTACCAGACCTGATATTGGAGGCTCGGGGTCCGCCGGAGACCAGGCGCGGTAATCCGCGTACTTCCGTGTTGTCCGATCTGCGTCATGTTCGATGGGCGGGGCCAACATTTGGATTTCAACCAGTCAACCGCCAATCAGCGGTGACAGGAAATCGCGGTTTCTTCAATTTGCTGCTACCGCATTTTAACCCTTTTAACGAGCTCGGGTCGGTCGAGTGGCCGCCACTGGGACGGCGCCCGGGGAACTACAGCCCCGCTCCTCAGCGGAACCACCGGCGACGGCGACCGCTCCTCTCTCGGGATCGCCGGCTGGTGTCGAGTCCAGGGATGCCGATGGTTCTACGGTCCAGAAAATCCATCCACCGCGGTCAGACGGCCGGGGCCGGCACCCCCGCCACAGCGAGGAGGTCGACCCGCCTGCACGGGGCAGTCCCGCACGAGGTGGGTACGATTACTCAGCGCTTCCGCCTCCGCTTCCTCCGGCAGCCCCGACGAGCGGCCACGTAGCTCGCTCACCGCCCCGCGGACCGACCCGGACAAAGACGCCTCCCAGACCCTAAAACCAGTTTGAGCCGTTTAGCCTTGAGCTGGTCGGCTAGCTGGACCCAGACTGTACTAACGGCGAGCGCGAGCCCGCTGAGCTCAGCCAGAAATTACCACGTTAACGGTACCGAACCGCTGCGACGTGGTGAGTTTACGGTTCATTAGTTTGAGTTTTCAGGCGCCGCCGGTCACGCTGCTGCCGTCTTCTCCCCCGCCAGGACCCCGACGACACCGAGGAGTGGGCCTCCAGTCACCGCGGGACGGGAAGTCAGATGGATCCCCCGGTAGAGCAGGAAGAGGACGCCGCGGAGGACGGAACGGTAGGCCATCACTCAACTCCCAGCCCGCGCGCGCACGTACCCCCCCCCCCCCACACACACACACACACACACACACACACACGCACACACACGGACTCGCAGGTGCGAGCCCGGGTGTGGCTCTGCTGCTGCAGCGCAGCGGTTAATCATTAACCTGCCGATGAGGAAGAGTCCTCATAGATGGAGGGGTGGATAGAAGGGTGGAGGATAGGACAGCAGGGTGGAGGGTGCGGCGGATAGAAGGGTGGAGGATAGGACAGGAGGGTGCGGTGGATAGAAGGGTGGAGGATAGGACAGCAGGGTGGTGGATAGAAGGGTGATTTAGGCCCTCTTCTTACAGGCCAAGCCAGGTGGGAGGTTGGGGGCGTCTGGCACCTCCCAACTTCTTCATGTCCTGTCACTACATTTCTATTGGATTGAGGTCCAGACCGGGCCAATCCAGAACCCTCTTCTGGTTCCTTCGTAGTTCTGCTAGAATGCGTTGGGTTGTTGTCTCGTCACTTTTGTCCCAGCTTCGCCTCCCTGGCTGACAGCAGACATTCTGCTCAAGCCAAGGCAGTTTTCTTTGTAGCCTGTTTTCACCACCAGTTTGTCTCCAGGCTTCATGGCATCATAACAACATCCTCTGCCCTCAGAGCCTCACATCGACTGAGGAGAAACTCCATAGAAAACCTTTAACAGGGAAAAATCTGAGAAACCTCAGGGTGAGGAGGGGAGGAGGATCCCTCACCAGGAGGGACAGACGTGCAGGAGATGTTGTTACAGAGAAGAAAACAGTTTATAACACAGAATGGAGGAAACATGGAAATGTTAATAACAGTTGAAGAAGGAAGCTTCTGGAAGGGGAGGCAGGGAGAGCAAGCCAGCTTGATGGGGGACTGGATGGTAGACTGGTTCATGGGAGGGGAGGCAGGGAGAGCAAGCCAGCTTGATGAGGGACTGGATGGTGGACTGGTTCATGGAAGGGGAGGCAGGGAGAGCAAGCCAGCTTGATGGGGGACTGGATGGTAGACTGGTTCATGGAAGGGGAGGCAGGGAGAGCAAGCCAGCTTGATGGGAGACTGGATGGTAGACTGGTTCATGGGAGGGGAGGCAGGGAGAGCAAGCCAGCTTGATGGGGGACTGGATGGTAGACTGGTTCATGGAAGGGGAGGCAGGGAGAGCAAGCCAGCTTGATGGGGGACTGGATGGTAGACTGGTTCATGGGAGGGGAGGCAGGGAGAGCAAGCCAGCTTGATGGGGGACTGGATGGTAGACTGGTTCATGGGAGGGGAGGCAAGGAGAGCAAGCCAGCTTGATGGGGGACTGGATGGTAGACTGGTTCATGGGAGGGGAGGCAGGGAGCACAAGCCAGCTTGATGGGGGACTGGATGGCCTTGAGTCCTCTGGGTCCAGAAGCAGGAGACCAGCCGAGACCTCCACATTTCCTCCACCATACCTCACCATGGCGGAGGTTCTTTCCTTGGGTTGCGGTGTTGTTTGGTTTTGATTCTGCCACGTTTCTTCTCTTCTGAACTCATCTGTCCAGTGAAAGGACACCTGGGAGGCCCCTGGAGTGTCCAAGTGCTCTCTGGCAGCCATGTTCTTTTTCAAGAGCTGAGGCTTCTTTCTCGCACCGTCCCGTTCAGTTTGCTCCTGAGGGTGGATGCTCCAGACACACCTGAAGCCCCCCCTGAGTGATTCTTGCTGTGGTGCTTCTGTGTGGTACCTTTGACGGGCGCCCTCTTCTGGACAGTCGCTGTCACATTGAAGGCTTGGATGGAGCCGGAACCTTTGGTCTTGTCGCCCTCCAGACTGCTGGGCTGTCCCAGTCCTCTTCCTCCTCGTAATGACATGACATTACAGCAGATTTGTAGTTGAAGATCCCTGTCAGTCATTCATGTGTCAATCATTTCCTACAGTAATAAGTGATAAATGTGATTGACAGGAGGAGGAGTGGGAGCAAACATTCTGTGTGACATCATTTCCTGTAAGATGAATGTTTACATTTTCATTAAAAAAAAGGTGAAGAACCTAAGACAGCTGTTCTGTAGTCCATCCACCGAACGTTGTAGTTCCATGAGGCAGACGCACGGCAGTGACAGGGCCATCGCCACATGGCGTAGTTTAGTGAGAGTGTAGTCGGGTTCTCTCAGCACCGCCGCCCCCTTCGACCTCCCTCTATATTCTCCTACCCTCTTTCACTTGACCCCATGACCTTTCCCATCGGGGTCCAGGAGTCATGGAAAGGAGGAGCAGATAGGAAGGACTATGGAGTCCAGGAGCAGAGCCTGCAGGGTCCAGGCCTCAGGTACACACGTGGGCAAAGACGCCATCAGGAGACCAGACCTAAATGAACACGCCTCTCTAACATTAGCAAGGTTCTGATTGGCTCTGCACAGCGGCGCAGCCTCTGCTAACCAACCAGGTCCTCTGTGTTTGGTCCTGTGCTGTCTTCCTGTGACATCATCTTAAACAGTTGCGTCATGAACGATCCCAGCGGTGCAACGGCGGAGAGTTGGGTGTGGTTAGCAGCTGCTGTTCTCTCGGAGCAGAGCCACTGATGCCTTTCAAGGTAATAGACAGTTGCTGTCGCCGTACCAGTGTTGTACTTTCTAATTAAAGTTCTGTCCGTCTCAGGTGCTGAAGCACTGCAGTGTGGTCCTGGACCGGGTTGACGAGAGGTCTCTGAAAAGAGAGCTTGACGAGAGAGAAGACACGAGTCGTAAAGGTGGGAAGCCTGTCTCTCGAATTCCTACTTTTCAGAAGCGGCCTGTGAATGCCAGCCAGAGTGCCGAGCTGCCTTTGTCCAGGAGGGATCCTCCCATCCACGGAGTTCAGCCTGCTGAGAAAGCTGCAAACGTCGAAGCTTTGCAGTTCAAACTACTTGATGTCAGAGACAAAGGACTTCCTCTGCCATCGGCCCACATCCCCACATCAGGCTTTGAAGAGGCATCTTTGTTCAGCTGCCCATCAGACGCTGCACAGCAGCTGGTCAACCCCAGGCCTCCCCTGAGAACAAGCCATGGGCTGGAGGAGGACCAGGGTGCAGAAGCTGACGCTGTGCTGTATGAGCCCATGAGCAGTGACCTTCCATGTGAAGTGTCCCTCAGCCAGAGGCCACAGCAAGACGCACCACAGAGGTATGAGGTAACCAGCAGGATGACCCCCGCTGGATCAGGAGACCACGCAGGGTCTGCAGAGGTGGCTCACACTCCTGAAGTTAGCCACGACGAGACTATTATGAATGAAGAGCCGCCATGGGGGGCAGACACGACAACAGCATCTGCCCTCAGATCTGAGAGCCGATCTTCATCAGACACGGATGACGAGGATGAGTTAGCAGCTAAAGAGCCTGATAACTGCACCTCAGTGGAGGAGAGGGAACGTGACGAGCCGCGTGTGTTCCAGTCTGAGTCTGAAGGTCTCCCGCACACTCAAGCCACCACTGACAAATCAGCCGCTGACGCACCACAGAAGCCTGCCAAAGCTACAGCAACCCAGCCTGCCAAGGTCAGTCGTTGTAGTTCCTTGTGAGCTCACCAGTCCGTCCCATGTGAAGGAACTGAGCCACCGCTCCAGAACGCTGGTTGGCAGCAACCCTCTGGAGCGGTGGGCGCCTCCTTACCAGCCCTCTTTAGAAACATCTCCTCTCTCGTTTCACAGAGCACAGGGTGCTCCAGTTTTGTTCTCTTCTGCTTCCTGCCCACCACTTTGCTGCTTCTCGGGGGGTTTGGGCAGCATGTCTGGCACTATGGGCTGCCCTTGTCCGTGGCCCAGCTCAGCGCCCAGCTCCATCTGCACTGGCTGGACGGTCTGGGTTTGGCGGCAGAGCCTTGCAGCACCGACTGCAGGTGAGAGCCTCTCAGCAGCACTGCCCGGCCGCACAGTGGCACACATACTGAATGTTTAATAAAACTACGATGGGGGTGCAAAATTATGCTCGAAGCTCAGTGAAACACCCCCCCCCCCCCAAACATCTGTATCAGGTAGGAAGAGGACACATGAGAGGTTAGAGGTCATAAAAACTCTCTTTAGGGGCTGGTCTAGTGATATTTAGAAGTTAAATTTGAGAATGCAACCTGTCTCTCCAACCCTGCACCATCATTCATGTATATTTGGACAGTTCTTAAAGGTTTGTACTACTTCTAGTACTACTATGAAGTAATCTGTGAATTTTGAGTGTCTGGGCTGCTGTAGAGGAGCCGGGGTCTCAGAGATGCTGCACACACAGCTTTCATTTCAAGTGTCAAAGAAACTTGACAGGGTGAAAAGGTTCTGACTGAGCCTTGTGTCCCTGGTCAGAGTGCGTCTGGTGGAGAGCATCCCTGTGGGTCTCTACCCAAACATCCCCCCCTCCCAGCCCAGCATCGCTGACAGCTGGCTCCACCTGCTGGACAAAGCCAACCACTCCGTCCACATTGCTGCCTTCTATCTGACCCTGCGGGCCAGCGACGAGGAGCGGGCTGAGGCCACTGACTCTCAGGTGAGACGCTGGCACGACCCCACGTCCTGATCCACACCTTTTCTCCTTTCACATGTCTGATGAGACGTTGACTTTTAGGGAAAGAAGGTCTTTGAGCGGCTGAAGCAACTTGAATCCAAAGGTGTGGAAGTCCAGATCGCAGTTAACTCCCCCCAGACCTCGACTGCGGACACAGCCGAGCTGGCCGCTTCAGGTACGTCCTCATCGCCGCGTCTTCTAGGTTGAGCCGGTGGCTGAGACTGACGTGCTGACGTGTCTTGGTCAGGTGCCGATGTCAGAGAGGTGCACCTGAAGGCTGTAACTGGAGGCATCGTCCACACCAAGCTGTGGGTGGTGGATCAGAAACACCTGTACCTGGGGAGCGCTAACATGGACTGGCGCTCTTTGACTCAGGTAATGAAAGACTCTCAAGCACTGTTCTGAGATGAATAATCAGAAGGGTTCTGTGGGTCCAATCAGGCTCCCGGTGCCGCCGCCGCCGCCGCCGCCGCCGCTGGTGGACTCACCAGTCTGAAGCTGTTATGTTTGTGGGACGCAGGTGAAGGAGGTGGGCGTGTCTGTGGAGAACTGCAGCTGTCTGGCTCAGGACGCCCTGCGGATCTTCGGGCTGTACTGGAGCATTGGTGGTTCAAACAATGGTTCCCTGCCTCTGTACTGGCCCGCTCGCTTCTCTGCCTTGTCCAGCTCCCAGCATCCCTTGCACCTGAGCTTCAATGGAGTACCTGCCCGAGTCTACCTGTCTGTGAGTCCATGTCCCTCCAAGCTGCAAATGGACCAAATGGCAAGAAGTGAATACTTGGTGGAAGAGGAACATTTTTCTGAGTCTGATCCAAATTTGTTGAGAATCATAAGAGCCATCATCAGATGTTTACCATGCACTGTTTGGTCTCTCCGGCAGAGCGCCCCCCCTCAGATCTCCGCCCGCCGCCGCTCCGACGATCTTACCACCATCTTGTCAGTCATTGGCGACGCCCAGAAGTTCATCTTCATCTCCGTCATGGACTACCTTCCTCTGTCTCAGTTCACGGAGCCGCTCAGGTGACAGACCCACTCAGCACATACCTGATGGCGGGGAGTGATTCTGTGTTCACTCCACTGGGAAACAACCGTCACAGTGTCTCTAATGAAACCGTGCATCGGATTCAACACGCCAACGACATGATGTCATCAGTCAGTGTCAGGATGCCGTTGAATAAAGACACAGGGAGATTGTAGTTGAGCCTCTACAGTAATGAGGAGGGTCATGACTGGCTTCATGTAGGCTGCTGAAGGGGTGTGTGTGTGTGTGTGTGTGTGTGTGTGTGTGTGTGTCAGCTGCTTTCTACTGCTGTCACTTTCCGCACTAAAACAACAGGATGATGAATGTCTCCTCCTCACTCTGCTGCCTTCCTTCTACTTTGACTTCACATCGTTTCAGTTTCAGACCTGTTTCTGGAACTGTTCTTGCCACGCCGTCTCCATCTGATAACCCACCGTTTGGTGTGAAAGGTGTCGTAGAATCTGGCATCAATTGTCCACCTCATCATCTGTGTTGGCTCCAAAATGTTGGTACTCCTGGTTCAGACTTTACGTACCGGTGCTTATTCTCCCGTCGAGTGTTTTCCTAAATCACGACTGTCACGTGGGAAGTGGCGTACGCCAGTTTCAGTGGCGCTTGTGCACAGCATGTATGTCCTGCTCTCAGGTTCTGGCCCGACATTGACACGGCCCTGCGCGCTGCAGCCTGCACCAGAGGGGTGAAGCTGCGTCTCCTGGTCAGCTGCTGGAAGCACTCGCCCGCCTCCATGTTCCCCTTCCTGCAGTCACTGGTGGCTTTGAACCGGCCGCCGCTGACCTGTGACATTGAAGTGGTACGTAGCAGATGAGCCTCGCTGGCCTGAATGAAAGGAGGACGCATGCTAAGCTGTGTGTTCCATTTCCGTGCAGAGAGTCTTCACTGTGCCTTCAACAGCGGAGCAGATCAAGATCCCCTTCGCTCGGGTCAATCACGCCAAGTACATGGTGACGGACAGAGTCCTCTACGTCGGTATGCTATGATGATGCTGTGACGCCCTGCCATGGACTGGTGACCCGTCCAGGGTGAACCCCACCTCTCACCCAATGTCAGCTGGGATAGGCTCCACCCTCATGACCCTAACAGATAAGCAGTAGAAAATGGATGGATGGATGAGATTTTCAGAGTAATAATCCTTCCAAGTACTCACTTAAGGAGTCCTGTGCTCTCCTGATTCCTACTTGGAGACGCCAGGGTGCAGGAAGAGCCAGCCATGTTTATTTAGCTTGAAGCTAACGCTTCCGTGTCCATGAGCAGCTGGCCGACCACCATGTTACTGCACTGATAAACCAGGGGATGTTTAAGCAGAGAAACCACACTCTGCACCCCCAAGCAAGTCCTGGTTTCAGTAGGTGGTCAGACTGGACAGAAACTACCTAGCTGGTGATTGTGATGTTAGAAGGGGCCGGCAAAGACCTGGCAGGTCCGCTCACACCAGGTGTGCCACTGCCATTTGGGGCTAACTGATCGGTCCTCCCCACTCTGCACCCGTCACTCAAGTCATAAATCAAGGAGGAAGTATGGAGGCTCACGTGCAGGTTCTTCCTCTAAGCTGATTCTGTCCCTGCAGGCACGTCCAACTGGTCGGAGAATTACTTCACCCGGACGGCGGGAGTGGGCCTGGTGGTGAACCAGACCGGCTCCTCCATCAGAGAAGACCAGCTGACTCTGCAGGCCCAAGCAGAGCAGCTCTTCCTCAGAGACTGGACGTCCCAATACGCCAGCGCACTCGCCGTCAATGACCTGCACGTCTGCCCTCACGGCCAACACTGACGATTGGACTCAAGAGTTCCTGCCGACAAGACCCTTGCTTGCTGCCATCATTAAACATCTCAGCTTGCTGAACCGCCTCATGAACACAGTAGACTGGACTCCTGGCTGCTGACGCATGGGTTCTGTATATAATTGCGTTTTTATATTTCGTTCCAAAGCTGTTATTTTTATACCGTTTCTCGTTCAATGTTCTCAACTGAGTTGATGCGCTAATGAACTCTGTACATTTTAATTTGTGCCTGGAGCAGTTTTAGTTTCCTAAACTGATGTTTGAGCTTGAAAAACCTCCTGCAGGACGACCAAAGACACACACACACACACTCACGCTGAAGTTGCCTAACGTATCTGATGAGATCCCAGGACGTGGATCCGGTCCAGCTGATCCTTTCGCTATGAGGACTGAAAATGTGATGAGTGAACATTGCATCTCAAAGCAAAATAAAAACCCAGACGAAGCCGCTGACTCGTTTACTGACTTGCTGGCTTTATTCATGCGTCTTGACTCACAGTTACAACATGAAACTTCCCACCTGAAAGCGAACACCTAGAATGTTCATGGACTGTGTTCTGCGTGGATGAATTTGTTCATGGTGGACTCGTCACAAAACAAAGGCCTTCATATCACAGGTCCAGGCTCCAGGACGCCGCGCTGAGTCAGCTTAAGTTGATGAGGCCCCGCCTCCTCATTCCATGGAGAGCTGCACACTGTCCGTCTGGCCCTGCTGCTGCTGCTGCTGCTGCTGTTGCTGCTGCTGCTGTTGCTGCTCAAATTTCCTGGCTGCAAGATGAGAAACCAACAGATCACCGAAGTGATGAAGGCGCTACTCCTCATCAGAAGTGGTCCTGGTTCAACCCCTGACCACAGGTACCTGAACCAGGATCTGTAATTCTGGACCTTCACTGACCCACAGCAGACCCAGCTGGATCCCGACACTCACCCAGGGAGTACATCTCCAGCTGCTGCCGCAGGCGCACCTTCTGCAGGCTGTCGTAGAAGTTGGGCTCCGGGCTGCTGCCGGCGGCGGGGGGCAGCGTGAAGATGCGCATGATCTTCCGCTTGTTCCTGCAGGAGAAGAGACAACAACATCCCGTCCCAGCGGTTATTCTCATGCCGGAAAAGCTTGAAGACCCTGCGGGTGCTTATGATTACAAAAACAAAGATTCATGACGTGCACAAGTGTCCCTGTGACGTAGAAATAAAAAAACGGCCGCTTCTCTTAAGGAGTCTGGTGCGCCTCTTTGCTGTTAGTGGACGTGGTTGATGGCGTCATCTCACTTTTTGGCGTACATCAGCAGGCCGAAGCTGACCAGGATGACCAGCAGGTAGACGTTGGTGGCCTCGTTCCAAGCTTCGTGCACCGAGTAGTCGATGGCCTCGGGTTCGCTGCCCAGAAGCCCGTGAGCTCCCATCCTGCCGCCGCCGCCGAGCCGCACGGGACAGAACCGCGGGTTCGCTCGCGTTGACTGGAAACTCGACGGCGCCTCAGCGACGTCACATCGTAGATCGCGCTTCCGGTGTTTGTGCGGCTTTCGTCTTCTTCGTCTTCTTCTATGAAGGACGAATTGTGAAGGTGTGGAGCGCACTAGCGCCACTTCGATCCGGAGGAACCGGAGAGACGGGCCGCCGGTGAGGAGCTCGAATCCCGGTCACGTCATGTTTGGTTGCCTGAGAAACCGGAAACTCCTACGACGATAAAAATGGTTTCTTATATACGGGACCTGGGATTTAAACCCTGCTGGCAAATATGTAGATGAAGAAGGTTGAAGACTACAACTGTGAAAGCACGAAGCCGTTTCTTCACCAGAAGAATCATCAGTCAGGCAAACTGGACTCACCTGACTCACCAGGACTCACCTGATTAACCAGGACTCACCTGACTCGCCAGGACTCACCAGATTAACCAGGACTCACCTGACTCGCCAGGACTCACCAGATTAACCAGGACTCACCTGACTCACCTTGCTGCTCTGCTCGTCCCAAGTGAAGGGTTTCACCTTACAAGCGGAAGAAGATGACTTCAGGTTCTTAGCAGCTTCAGAACTTCATTTCTGTTGGACGCTCCTTGGACTTGTGGGTAGGTTGCAGGCTGTCAGAGTGGATGTCTTAGTGACTTCCATCAGATATGGAAACGCGTTCCCTCCAGGCAAAGCCATCTGGCCCAAGTCTATACATTATTATGTAACTATATCAGTTCTGTTAGACAGAAAACCACGAGACCTGTGAGCGGATGCAACATGATTTATTTGTCAGATTTTACACTGCAAGAACATTTGAGAACCTCTGGGTGGAACATTTGCAGCCGCAGCAGCAGCTCAGGTCACGTGGGAACAGAGTTCTATCTGTTATTGCAGCTGATGGTAGAAACGTGTGTCAGAACATGTCAGTTGATGTTTAATCACTTTATTAATCTTCAACAATTACACAGCACTTTATTTACACAGGTAACCGGTGCATCACGCCAGGCTACTTTTCAAAATTATCTTATTTTCAAAATAGAGTTTTACTGATTCAATTCTACAGAATACATAGAGCTGCTTTTCACATGATTGCTGCGAGGAACATGTATGGAGGAGAGAGACCAACACGTTACAGCGAGGAGAACCACGGGTTCCTTCCAGGTGGAGCGAGTACAAACAGAAACATGGAGACTAGAACTCAACGAAAGGCTTGTCTTTGTGTTGGTGGTTTGTCAACGAGACCGATGTCAGAATGCGGGGAAGGAGCTTGTGGGAGCTGAGTTAGAGGCTCGCCGTACAAGTGTAGAAACCTTGGGGTCAGACTGAAGACCAGGTCCAGGTCCTCCCAGGAGACGGTTCTGACAGCAGGAGTACCTGCATGTGCGGCATTAGGAAACCTACCAAAGATCGTGGTCGCTACAAGTCGCTAAAACGATGGCGGCAACGACTCAACTCAAGAACGAGACATTAACGTGACAAAATAAGACGAAATGATGCCATTCAGAGCGTTTAAGCTTTGATGACCAATGAGTTCATTAACTTGTCAGAATAAACACACACAAAGAAAAAAAATGAAGTTAAACCTGTCAGCAACATGGAGCAAGCAGTAATTATCATGTATTTACAACACTGCAAATGATGACGCCAGTTGGATACGCAGCTGCACGGAGACCTGACGCGAAGAAACCCTGCCGCGTTTCAGTGCTCCCTCTAAGCCTCGACAGTGACGTGGCACCACAACACTGAGCAGACAGACCACAGGGCAGCTCACTTCCTGCCCCAGCTGCAGCTCACTTCCTGCCCCAGCTGCAGCTCACTTCCTGCCCCAGCTGCAGCTCACTTCCTGCCCCAGCTGCAGCTCACTTCCTGCCCCAGCTGCAGCTCACTTCCTGGCCCAGCTGCAGCTCACTGGGGTCCAGGGCCTCAACTTCAACCTGTCACCATTTCAAGACCTTGTTCACATTTCAGAGGTTTTAAGTTCTGGATTTTGGTTTTCCTGGCTTGCTGGACAACAGCTGCAGGTGATAATGAAGCCGAGCTCCGCCCTCCGCTGCCTGACCGGTCGGTCTGCCAGTGGTGTCTCCATCACAGCAGTGGAGTCCTGCCCTTTCTGCATCTACTAGCAACCCTCATATGACTGCATGAAGCTGAACTTGTAAGCAGCAGCATTCTTGGTGTGTGTAGCCTCCTAGTATCGTTTAGCGTTAGCAGTACAGCGTAAACAGTCCAGCTCTTTTAGAAGCTCCTGCTGCCTATCTTGTGCTATTAGCATGCTAGCTAATGCAAAGCTAAAGCGTGCAGCCATCTGCCTGTGGGCTTGGTGTTAGAGTCTTGATGCGGAGGGCAGGCGTAGAGGGAGCACTGAGTCCTTCACTGGTGTCACATCAGTATGTCCAGGTCGTCGCCGTGGTCGTCCTCCTCCGTCACCCGCAGCGACAGCACCTCCTCGTTCAGGAACAGGCCACTAAGACGCTCTTTGCGGGCCTGACGCTGTTCTTTCAGCTGACGTTTGCGGAGTGCTTTCTGCTGCAGCTTACGCTGCTTGGAACGTTTCTGAGGAGACAAACAGCAATGATGTGAACATGGATGTTTAACAGCAGACGCAACAACAACAACTGTAAGCACAACAGACTCCATTTTGATATTTCCCAACTTATGGAGAATATTACTATCATTAAGAACTGCGTACTTTAGAGTCTCGTATACGTTCTGCGGCGCTGGACAGGTTCCCATCGCTGTGAGCTCTGCTGATGTTGGCTACGCTGCTCCCACTACAGGCTGACGCTGTACCACCTTCAACACAACACGAAATCCGTTACAACCAAGAGCGCCAACATGAAGGCTGTGTCCATAAATTCAATGTTATATTGTGGATAAATAAAGCAGGCTTCTCGGTCTTACCAGCTACAGAGTTGGAGGCTGTGGACCCAGCGGAGGAGCTGGCCGAGCTGACCATGCTGGCGTTACTGCTGCTGGCGCCACTGACACCGCCGGTGCTGGCGCTGCTGTGGCTGCTCCTTTTCCAGCCCTCCCTGGTGCTGCTGGCGCGCTGCCTGGGGCTGTGCTCCCTGATGTAGCTACGCACCTGGTGACCACACACAGTTGGCAAATCATTCTCACGTGCTGGAGCGCCATCTTTGCCATCCTGATTTACTGCTTCTGCTTAGCCCCGTGCTAATGGTGTGGTGGATAACTAATTTAATGGTGTGGCACGCAAGACTCCCCAGATGTTAGCGACCAAATTAAGATGGCGAAAGGCGCCAATTCCCTGAGGTTGTGTGCTGCAGCTCCGTCGCGTCAGAGTCTCCATCGATTCATCTTCAATTCATCCCAACAGCAGGAGACCTGCACCTGTGCTCCAACCCTAAGAAGAGTCCTGACTCTGAAGGCAGTGGTTGGAGGTGTCAGCGGGGGTGGGGGGGCTCACCTGTTTGAGTTTCTCATCAGTGAGGCAGTTGAGCTCAATGATGAACTCACTGTCGGTGGGGGAGATCTGAGCCGAGGGGTCGATGATCTTGATGATGTCCAGTTGCTCTCTCAGACCCATCTCTGTACTGACCTTTCGACTCAGGTACTCGATGTACTCCACCTGCAAACACACACACACACACACACGGAGGCTACAGTTTCCTTCCTTTTGTTCTGACATTTGATTACATGTACTGACTGTGGCTCAAGTACTCTAGTACTCTAGCACTCTAGCACTCCACCAGAGTACAGAAAGGTGTTGGCTTGCTTTACTTGCTCATCGTTGGTCATGGCGCTCCAAGGCAGCTCATCCAGGTTGCGATGAGGGTGGGCCTTGGGCTTCCTCTTGGAAAACAGACAAGGTGAACTTGGCACACTTGGGATGATGTCAGAGAGAACATCACTGCCACTGGCGATGTCACTTCCTGGCAACTGGGGTGAAACGTGACAAGTTTTAGTGCATTGTTTCAGAAGTTGATACCCAAACAAATGACAGAAGAACAGAGACCCCTGCAGGACTTCAGCTGAACCTGCAAGTCTTCGTAGTTCTCCACCAACCTGCCACTCGAACTCGCTGTCAGACCAGTCCCAGTAGGTGCTGATGGAGGAGGACACGTCGCTGCAAACGCTGCCCTCTGGGAACAAGTCCAGAGACGTCAGTTCCTGGTCATCCAGAAGGGAGTAACAGTCGTCCTGGTCACCCACAGACACGGAGGAGAAGAGCTCCTCGCTGCACTCTGAGCTGGCAACACTCGTTCCACAGGAAGTGAGGTTCCACCTGGAGAGCACAGGCAGCTCATTAGCATGGACCAAGCACTGTCCCCACCAAGTACTCCCCCCTCTATGGAGGGGAACAACCCCCAGGAATCACTGTGCAGCAACATCTTCACTCACAACGGGAACCCTTTCATTCAGTGGGAAGAGTTCAAGGGTAAATGTCTGAGCAAAGATGGAAGCTCCAGCACAAGAGGATGATGGGAAATGTAGAGCTGTCACATCTGGTCCATTGACAGGAACACGGGAAGGTTGAGGTTAGGACTTCTGGTCAGACAACAACAAGGACCAGGTGCCCCCTTCTAGGAGGTTATGGTCATGTGTTGGCCCTTTTTGTTCCTTTCAAAATACTGGATCTCCTCATCAATAAAACAAGAGGATCATCAACGAGGAGTACAGCGCTCCTGTAGCAGGTGAGAAGAGATCACCACAGACGGAGACCTCAACATATGACAGCTTCAGTTCCTAAACAATTATGGTAAAGGTGACTGATGTCCACACACACACACACACACACACACACACACACACACACACACAAACAGCTTGCCTGTTGCTGTGGAAGCGGTGCAGAGGGTCTGTCCTGTGACAGGATGAGAGTTGACATCCAAAGTCACTGACATCCAGCGTCCCTACGTCGCTGAGGTTGGCCCTCTGGGAGAGGAGAGGGAAAGGCTCCTCAGGGGCCAAAAACTTCTCATACAGAGAATCAGACATGGTTACCTGCACCTGGGACGGGTGTGAAAACAGTCGGATGCAGAATGTCAGACACAACACAGCAACAGTGGACAGACTAAACAAGGCCTCCAAGAACAGTAGAAGGTGTTACCAAGATCACGAGGACCGCAAAATGATTGACGTTCTGTCAGGAGACGTTACAAAGCTTCGACTTTACTGCCTCCAAAACTTTGAAGGCTTTTTTGTCAGAGTTCAACCACAGAATGTCTTCATGGACGGCAGCAGGCTGATCAACTAGATGACCCTCTCTCGCTCCCATGGTTACGCGTTTGACCGAACAAAGATTAGTTACCCACCAGATTGATGTCACACACTGATTTGAATTTAAGGCTCAAGGCTGGTCCAGCTAACGTTACCCAACAAGTGTGTGTGTGTGTGTGTGTGTGTGTGTGGTGACGTGCTAATACTGAGTAAATCCTGATATTGTTATCCTCCAGCACTAGATGTCACCCACTCCCACGTCCGTCTCGTCTTATCGATCACTTGTCCCGTTAGCCCCGTTAGCTAACAGCTAAACCTGCTGATCGGCTTCGTTCAATTCTCCATTTTTGGTTGGAGGCGCGTCTCCGCGTTCGGGAGAGTTGGTGGTTGTGTCGTAACAGCGACAGCGATTATCGTTAGCTAGTTGCTAATGCTCCAAACAGCCCAAAATGACTGAGCTCGTCTTCCTCCCCTCGGGGTGGTTCTGGTGGAACCGAAGCGCGCCAAAATAAACGACGGTGTAGAAACGCCAACAACAACACGAACCTTTTGTCGTTCACACGGTGGACATTTCTGCCACCTCCATCTGCAAATCCTTTCTTTTCCCCGATGTTATCGTTGCTGTCACCGCGAGACTCCCGGGAGCGAGACTCGCGTCACGTGACTGAAGGCGGAAGTTGCCAGGTAGAAGGACCTAAGCAGACGTCGGACCTGAGCTCGTGTTGGTGGTTTGGCTACTTAGTGTGCGCTCGGATCGCCCAGCCATGTCCCTGACCCCCGCCAAGGTCTCCAGCTTCCTGGGAGGCAGAATACCACCGGAGATCGAGTCCATGTCCAGGAACCTGAAGGATGTGGACCAGGAAACGTTCCGGAAACTCCTGAAGGGTACATGCCAGTTGAGCATTATCACACATCAAGCAGCTGCGCGGGCTGAATCCCTGCTACAAGGCTGGTTTGTTTATCTACGTACTATGTGAGGTCACCAGCAGCAGTTATTGACGGCGAATGACGTAGCCGGAGCGATCAAATCCCGCAGCATTCTGGGAGCCCGCCAGTGGGGGTGAGGCGGCCCAGTGCGTGCAGGGGGGTGGCAGGAGCGTCCTCATGCGCCGGTCTGCTCTTGTGTTTGCAGCGGTGGTCAGCGCCCTGGAGGGGAGGGACTGCAGGGGGGCGATGAAGGCACTGGCAGAGAGCAGCGTCCTCCCCCAGGAGAGGCTCGGTCTCATCGTGGCGGGGATGCACCGAGTGTTGTCCGAGGCCGTCCGCGTCCCCACGTCACTGCTGAAACAGGAGGTGAGCAGTCGCCGGGAGTTCTACGGTAACACCAAATAGCCGTGGAGACACACTTTAACCTGCCGTCACAACGGGGCGGGGCCAGCCGAGCCTGCTGCAGCTGTCACGGGTTCATTCGCAGGAAAGTTAAGGGAGTCTTCAATCAGCGGCACGAGAGTTATCACGGATGCTTCATTCGGTGTGGGCGGTAAATCAGTTAAGATGTTTAGCTCGATTATGTCTGTAAACGAGCGATAAAGTTAATGATTGTACAGTTTCGTTCGGCAGATACTTTGGTCCAAGGCGACGTACAACACCAGCGAGGATTTAGACCGGAGGGGAACCGTAAGCTCCTTTCACACTGCACCAAAAACACGGGTGAACTCTGAAAGGGTCGACTCTGCATTTCGACCCGCGTCCACCGATCCTCCAAGCGACCCGGGTGTTTAGCGGCTTTGCTCGGCTCGCCTGCAGTGAGAAAAAGGCAACCCGCGTTGTCTCAGGTTCATTCTGATTTTGTCACTGAGCCGCCTGTCAGGCTGTCATTGTGGAAGCTCTGGAAAAATAAAAAAAATGGGGCTGTGAGAGCTGCTGACTCATGTCTCAATAAAGTTTGGGCCTCTGCCATGAGATCAGTCTCCTGTTGATGTCCCCAGACGCCACTCCACTCCTGTTGTTCTAACAGTTCCATGAGGATGATCTCAGGTGAGTTCATCTCTGCTGGGGAACTCCCACCAACCGGGAACCCTGACGTGAACTGAGCAGGCGCCACCGAGTTGATAAACAACTTGTACCGCCATCTTCACATCACAACCGTATGGTGCTGCTTCCTAACTGCCAAGCAGGTCGTAGGCTGTCCGAAACCACAACTGGGGTGAGAAGCGACCCACTTTGTAACCTAAATTCCAGCCTAAACACGCCCACATTGTAGGTCGGTTCAGGTGCATCCTGCGAGCAACCCATGGCCCACAATGCACCGCGACTACTTCTTCGTCCCCTAAAAACTTGTGGACGCGCAAGTCAAGTTTGCACCACCAACAGTCTCCCATTCTTATGCAGCACTAACATTTATAGTCGTTGATGACTAAACTTTACAGGTGTGTTAATGTGCTTAATAATAGAGACTGAGTGAAAGGTGCTCAGAGTGGAATGCAGTGTGACAGCCAGGCCAGCAGGTGGGGCTTCCGTTGGTGCTGTCTACCTATTTGCAGTATCGGTGCTCTGCCAGCAGAGGTCGTGCTTCACCAATCTTCTAGGGTGTCTGAATGGTGCCGCCGTGTTTAGGTTGTAGGAGGACGACGTAGGTTGCTACTTGGCGATTCAAACGCAGCCTGGGACACCCCGGCTCACTTTTACGTGTAATGATGATGTTGTCAGCGCGATGACGTATGAGAGAGAAAAACACAGGCACGCAGCCGCACAGCAGGAGCTCAGACCCGCGTCTGCTGGAAGCTTGAATGAGCCCTGATGCCGAGTAAACGCGGGCTCAAAAACCTGCTTTGACCCGCGTGTTTCAGTGTGAAAGGGTATGGAGTGAATAGACAGAGGGGTTCAAGCTGGGGTGGCCGCGGGTGCTGCCGCCTAGTGGCGGAATAAGTGCCAGGGTTCATGTTGTTTTTCACGATGGCTGAACTCCACATATTTCGTGCACCATGACTACAAGCTGTTCACTGTGGAGGTGGAAAACCTCCCAGAATTCCTGCTGTGACGCCCTCGTGTGCTCCTGTGTTGCTGTTGTCTTTTCCCTGGTGTGATGGGTTTTGTGACCTCACGTAACTCGCAGCATGCTGAGGGTAAGCCGCCGTCTCTCGACCAGGTTAACCACCATACTCAGACGCAGAGCAAATATTGACTGTTGTTTATCATAAATGCAGAAATAAATATTGAGCTTGTGTTTCCTTGTAGGCCTTCAAAGAAGATCTCCGAGAACTGAGGCAAGACTCTCCTTCACGCTCTCTTGCTCCCTCCTCAGTCCGAGCTCCCCCATCGTGCTGACTCTGCCTTTCTGTCTTGCATCAGGATTCCGGAGGAGTTCATCACCGATTTCTCCAGTGTGGTTTTTGGGACTCGGTATGTTTTTACCACTCGCTGAACCTCAGCGGAGCTTCCATCTCCTTCCTGACTGCAGTCTCACCGTAGTCTCACGTGTTGTGGTGTCTGCAGGCGTGTGGCTCTCGAGGCGGCGACGTCTGACAATGATCCCCACCTGCCATCAGTGGAGGAGTTCAGATGGAGGGTTGACGTCGCCATTTCTTCGAGGTAAGACAGGGACGGCGCCGAGAGCGGCTGTGTCTTTGAACCTCTCGTCCCAGAAGTTCCTCTGTCGGGTGTCCGGACGAGCCCAAGAACCAGCTGAGGGTGGTGGGGTGGAGATGAACCCCCCCTGGAGAAGATGGAACCCCAGCAGAGACTCGGGGAGACTGAGATCAGCAGTATTTAGAACATTCATGACTGTCAGCTCAGCAGGAAGTCTGCTAGCACGGCGACTGCTCACAAGCATGTCCTCTGCCCCCAGCTCCCTGGCCAGGGCCCTGCAGCCGTCGGTTCTGATGCAGATGAAACTTTCAGATGGAAGCTTCCACCGCTTTGAGGTATTTAAACCGTTGAATCACTTCTGGCTGCGCTGCTGATCGGGCGTGGCTGGAGCCTCCCCCTCAGCGTCACACGTGTGGAGGTGGAGGCGTAGGGTGAGGAGAACAGAACCTGGCGGGGCGTGAACACTGAGCGAGTCCAGACTAACAGTTGCATTGTCAGGTACTTTGGATTCGTCAGTGAGGGAGAATCAACTTTTGAACTCACAACTATTTATTCTAAGTGTTGTGGGATCCAGACCTGCAAGTTTCCTGGCAGAAAGCAGGAGACTCGGGACAAAGACACAAATCCACTCAGGTCTCATGAAACCATCACCGCTGAGGTTCAACCCCTCCAGGTAGACTCGTCTTTGTCCCAGAAACCCTGGGTCAGGTTAGGAAAGCATTTGACTGGAACCCAGAAGATAATTCCTGGGTCCGCCAGGTTGGGCTGTGCTGCTGAGGGAACATTTACATGAATGGGATAGAAACTCTTGACCTGTGCTGACGGCCCCTCCCCCTGCTAGTGCCGGCAGCCATCTTTGCTCTCACCCCCATGACCACACCTCTACTGATCTCCAGAAGCTTGACTATAAGACCCCGCTGCTCACCTGTCAGGCCACTCATGACCTCACTCCTCCACACCTCTGAGCTGAGGAACATCGCCCCCCCCCCCTCCCCCACAACGCCTTTGTGTCCGCTCCACTGGTTTTTCTTCTGTCAGGTGACCTCCGGGCTTTGAAAGGTGCCTTCGAATAAAACGTGTTGTTATTTTTATCACAAATGAAAAAACTGATACCTCAATGGATCAGTGAGGCGCTCCAGTCAACAGGGGGCGCCACACGCCATATCTGCCACCTCATCCCAAAAAAGACGGAGCCTGAGTTCCAGCACAGCTGCCATGAGGCAGCCTGGTCCAGCGGTCCCCTCATCAGATGACAGCAGAATCACAGGTGAGATGCACAGGTTCTGTTGGCCGATGCACCGCATGGCCACCTGATAGTTGCTGCTGACTGGATCAGGACCAGGCTGGCGTCCGTCAACCAGCACAGCTACAAACCACCGCGCCGGAACCTTTGCCATCAGAAAGCAGACTCACAATTACTGTGGGACTCGCACAACATGGCCCCAGGGCCAGAACCGGCCCACTGAGGGCCTCCATGTTGTGGTGGTGTCGTAGCAGCCGCCGCCATCGCAGTCAACCCACCATCGCCGTCGACCCCCCCCCCCCCCCCCAGAAACCATCTGACTTCTTCAGTTTTTGTTTTTAACATTCAAATAAAGGTGATAACACCCTGAGAAGTCCAGTCTGCTTCCCCACCCCGTCCTGGACTTGAAGGGTCAACAATGAGAACTGACCCCCCAGATTACACCAGTATCAGTCTGACTGTGGGTGATGCTGCTGTTCTCCTCTTCAGGTGCCGGTGTCCAGGTTCCAGGAGCTGCGCTACAACGTGGCTCTGATCCTCAAAGAGATGAACGACCTGGAGAAGAGGGGCATTCTAAAGATCCAGGACTGACCCAGCACACGCTGCCGGCCCGCTGTGGTGATGACGGACTCCAGCTGCCTGGCTGCCAACCGGGGGAACTGGGAGACCATCAGTGTTGAGACGGCCAGGAAGACCCTGGAAAACTCCTGGAAACCAGCCATCTCCAGTCCTGGAGAGTTTTTAGAAAGAAAAAGAAATCTAGAAAGTTTTGTAAACCTGTACCTGCTGACCCAGAAGTCAAGATCAGCTGAGAACTGCGTCGTCCGTTCACCATCCAACCACAGAGGGAAGTAACTGTACATGTGGACCGGGGTTTTATTTGTCTGAGAATGGCAGGTTGGTGGAGATCAGTGACCAGAAGGAACTGGTAGAGTGCTGGACCAGCAGGTGGTGCTGCTGCAGGTATCAGTGCCGGTGGACTTGTCCCTGGTCTCGGCCTCAGGATCGCTTCGGCGGTCAAGTCTGCTGGCCGGCAGAACAATCGGCACCAGGCTGTGGTGGGTCCAAACATTCCGTCCTAATGATTATGTGAATATATGAGCTGCTGGAACCTGGGGAGCTTCCCAGGAATAAAACCTCCCCCTCAGTCTGGACTCTCTCTCCTCTGTGTTCACTGAAAGCTCATCCAAGGTGAAGATTTGTTGTGTTTTTGAAATGAATCGCTTCCAAAACTGTCACGTTTTATTATTGATGGAAGTAGAGCGAGGGTAACCGGGCTGCTGGTTACTGGTGAGTAACGGTGAACTAAGTTCTGAAGTTACCCTTGGTAACACTGGCAGAAAACCAATGGTTACATTTAAAGTCACCATTTCACCAAAGTACT
Organism: Aulostomus chinensis; assembly: GCF_037954235.1. Taxonomy (NCBI): domain Eukaryota; kingdom Metazoa; phylum Chordata; class Actinopteri; order Syngnathiformes; family Aulostomidae; genus Aulostomus; species Aulostomus chinensis. The sequence goes on along the minus strand of NC_141332.1, from coordinate 6,768,948 downwards.
TGTTAGACGAAGTGTGTGCTAATTCTACTTCAACCATGATCCTCCTCTGTAGATCTGCACAACGTTCAGCTTCAGAGGTAAAGGTACACGTGTGCGTGTACAAACACTCATGAGTATATTTCGATACACACACATATATATATATATGTATATATATGTATATGTGTGTGTATATATATATGTATATGTGTGTATATGTGTATATATATGTGTATGTGTGTATATATATATATATATATATATATATATATATATGTGTGTGTGATGTCTTCTATATGCATAAAAGACTCTCGAAGCGTGCAGGGTTGTGGTAACAGCAGGTTTATTCCACCTGCATTTATGACAAAAAGGGAACCACACGGAATGTCATCAGCTTGGACACAGCGCATGCTCTGTTGGAAAGGCAGCATCGTGTTAATACTAGCTGGCTAGCCCGAAAGGATATTTATCTTACTAACGATTAAAACACATAAAACAAATAAATAACTAAATAAAAACATGGCGAATTTACTCAAAAAATATAGTGACTAACCAAATAAAGCCAGCTTAACTTTTATATGCTTTTCTATTTAATTAACATTGTTTTTGTCCACCGACATTCCAGATACGTTACCTCGTGAAAATTCCTCCGTCGCTTTGAAGAATACCCATAAATCCTTGCGGTTACTATCTCTTGCAGGTACAAATTGTGAACAGCAGGTGGAACAGTTGTCCAATTTAGCGGGATTTAACCAAAACCTTTTTAACTATGTTTATATATATATATACACACACCCATGAGTGTATATATATATATATATATATATATATATATATATATATATATATATATATATATATATATATATATACATATATATATATACATATATATACATATCTATATACATATATATCTATATACATATCTATATACATATATATACATATATATATATATATATATATATATATATATATATATACACACCCATGAGAGTGTATATATATATACCACAGGTGTCAGTAATAACGCGTCATGTACAAGTTAATCCAACGTCCCTTTATCGCCGATATTTTTTTTATCGTGATTATCGCGCACGGTGCTTTCTGACCCTTTGCCTATTCCGCAGTTCACGGAAAACCAGAAGTGAACGCACCACTCGTCCCTCAGGCGAGATGCTGCCGGTTGCTGCTTGTAAACAAACAAAACAAACAGAGCAGAGGAGCGTTAAGGTGGGACGTACATGGAAAAGAACACGTTAGTTTTAAATGGACGGTTCAACTTCAAAGCCCTACCAGATGGAAGTCTTAACAGGAAACACGTGACATGCATTCACTGAAAAGCTGAATTTAGTTTCCACCGGAGGACAGCAGTCTTCAGTGGCGCCGTGAAGCACACAGCTGAGGCAGAGAGCCCTCCCTCCCTTCTGGCTGAAAATAACCACGACCATTGGAGGCGTCCACCACCCGCGACACCCCCACCACATCATTGGAGTCCTGACCTGTGTTGCACTGCCCCCTGTTAAATGAGCACTTTGTTTATTGTTGTTATTTAATTTATTCTGTGCATCACAGTTTGATGCAATGGATCAGGGTCATCCTTTAGTGTTGATGGCTTCATAGTTCAAGTACTTCAGTGAGTACTTGTAATCATTACTAGTATATTTGTTGGGCTGGAGTTGATCATTTATTTTTTTAACCTGTGCATCTTTTGTTTTGGGGGCAGCACAGTGCAGCAGTGGTCAGCACTGTGGCCCCCAGTAAGAAGGTTGTGGGTGGAGCCCCGGCTGGAGCACGGGGTCTTTCTATGTGAGTCTCCATGTTCTCCCTGTTCCTGCTGGGTTCTCTCTGGTACTCCAGCTTCCTCCACAGTCCAAAGACATCAAGAGGGGACCAGGTTAATCCAGACCTGTCCAGGGGGAAGGCATATATATACATGTATATATATATATATATATATATATATATATATATATATATATATATATATATATATGTGTATATGTGTGTGTGTGTGTGTGTATATATGTACATGTGTGTATATACATATATACATATATGTATATATGTGTATATATGTACATGTGTATATACATATATATGTATATATGTACATGTGTGTATATACATATATGTGTATATACATGTGTATATATATACATATATGTATATATACACATGTGTATATATACATATATGTATATACACACACGTGTGTATATACATATATTTGTATATATGTATATACATATATATATGTATGTATATACACGTGTGTATATATACATATATGTGTACATGTGTGTATATACATGTGTATATATATACATATATATGTACATGTGTGTATATACATGTGTATATATACATATATATGTACACATGTGTATACATATATGTATATACATATATATGTACGTATATACACGTGTATACATATATATGTATACATGTGTACATATATATATGTATATATGTACACATGTATATACACACATGTACATATATATGTACACATGTCTATACATATATATGTACAGATGTGTGTTTGCATGTGTGTGCCAATTATTTGTATATGTACTAAAAAGTATTGTTATGCAGCAAAGTACAATATTTTCAAACAAAATACGGTTTTATTTCAGAAGTGGAATAAAGACTTTCGAGTAGTAGTAGTAGTAACTTGAGTACTGACAGTCTGTTGTCCCATTGAAATTTTTATTGATTTATGATTTGTTTCACACCTTCTTATTGTCCAGATCTGGAGAGGTGCACACAGATGTGATACCTCTTTGTGTGTGTGTGTGTGTGTGTGTGTGTGTGTGTGTGTGTGTGTGTGTGTGTGTAAGAGAGAGAGACAGAGACACTGACTGGCTGCATGTGGGGTCAAAGTGTATTTGTGACCCTCAGTAACTGTGAGTGTCCTGGTTAGCATGTGTGTCAGCGCGTCTGTCCCTGCACGTGTCCACGTCTGTGTGTGGTATTGAGTTCAGGGTCTAGACCGCTCGACCTACATTAGCTGCTGCACTGCTGCCACCAGCATGGACACGGATCCACCCTCACTCTGCTCACCTCTCAAGCAAACAGGTTTTATTTTGAAACTGCAGGAAATACAAGCGATTGGCTTCAGGTGCTGCTAATAATAATATGTGATCTATTATTGGAGTAAACTGGAGGACAATCCCTAAACCAGAGAGCTGAACTTTGACCTTGACCTCAGTGTAACTTCCCAGGAGGAACACAGAGTGATGCTACCGTCACCAAACACCTATAATAACTGCACACTAGTGAGATATTACAGTCAGGCTACATAAAACACTACAGCTCCTTTACTGGGACACAAGTACAAGTACCCAGATGACATAGTACTCTGGTAAACATAGAAGTTTCCATTAAACTCAAACTGAGTTGAAGTAGAGATGGATTCACACTGAGTTTAGTAGAGTAACTGTACACAACTGCTGACCTTTAAAGGTGGTACGCACTCCAGGTGTGTTTGAAGTACATCATCTCTTTGTCTGATGTGTTTCTGGGCAAAAAAACAACCTTTTTCCCAAAGAGTAACAACAGTTCTTGGATAAATATTGTGGTGTAAAAGAACTGTATTCACATCGAAAAGTATAGTACCCGAACGCACAAATACTCAAAGAATGGATGCCTTGAAAGCTGTACTTGAGTAAAAATACTACAACTGGAGAGGGAATGGCTTGGGTGGAGCGCAGCGTTCCTACTCACAACATCCTGATCAGTGAGGGGCAAAGGTCAGCTGGTGACCCACTGTCCCAGTGTCTGCTGGTTTAACTGGTTCATTCATCACATAACCAGAGGGAACCACCGCAGACCTCATTCTGCTCACTATATAATAATGATGTCACTTCCCTCAGAGATTGGGGGGGGGGGGGCATGGTGACCCGCCACTGTTTCCCGGAGCCTGCATGCAGGTCAGACAGCCCCCCCTCCCCCTCCCCCTCCCCCTGTTACATGGCAGGTTGTTTTGTAACAGTTTCGCTTCGGTCGTCCAATCACAGCACTTGACCGGCGTCATGTGACAACTTTTACATAACCGTTTTTTTTTCCTCTGCCGCGGCTCGGTGGAGGATAACACCCGCCCCTCCCGGCGTCCTCGGCGAGCATGCAGGGGGGTCAGCAGCGCTTCCCGGCACACACCAACACGCAGCGGCAGCAGCAGCGAGATGCGGGCACAGCCGCCGGACAGAGGCTCGGAGGCGGCGGCCATGCTGCAGCTGGCGGCCGAGGCGTTCCAGGCCGGGAACTTCGACCTGGCGGCGGATATCTACGAGTGCCAGCTGGCGGGGGCCGGAGACCCGGTGAGCCGGCAGGAGCTGATGGTGAAGCGGGCGGACGCGCTCGCCTTCGGGGGCGATTTCCCCGCAGCCTTCGAGGTGTACCGACAAGCTGCGGAGGTGGATAGGCTGCTGCCGGCTCACCTGGCCAACCTCATAGACTACCTGGCCGGCCTCGCCAGACAGGAGGGCGGCGAGGTTCAGCACAGCATCCCGAGGAGAGGCGAGGAGCAGGCGGCGGGGGCGGGGAGCCCGTGTGTGGGTGCCGCAAGTTGCGGGTTCGAGGATTTCACCTGCCGGATCTGCCTGAGCTCGCTGTTCGAGCCCGTGACTCTTCCGTGTGGACACTGCTTCTGTAGGAGGTGTCTGGAGAGGGAGAGGAAGGAGCGGCCGGTGGTATGCCGGGAGTGCAGGGACAGCTCCAGAGTCGCCGACGTCCAGAGCTACCGGGTGAACGTGGTGCTCAGCGGCCTGCTGGCCAAGCTGACCCCGGGCCTGCACCGCGCCGGTCGGCTGAGGCGGGAGGGCAACGGGCTGTACGCGGAGAGGAAGATGGAGGCGGCGCTGGAGAAGTACAACCAAGCCATCCTGATAGGTAGAACACCTCCACCTCCTTTCGTCAAGATAGAGCTTTACAGAACGTGTCTGTACCGGTAACCGCGAGGCTCATCGACCATGCTGATGTTTGACGTCAGCTGCCCAGTCATGACATAAAGACCCACAGACGCGCGCGCGTGTGCGCGTCATCGTCTCCACGTGTTGGATAACAGGTTTATGTAGGCTGGCCTAGTGAACCAAACATTGCGTAAGCACCCCCCATTGTGTAACGTGAGATCGCTGCGAATGTGGGTCAAGGGTATTATTGCAGGTCACCACTAGGAAGACTGAGCTCCCAGCAGTGGGCGGGTCCCAGACCTGGACCCAGACCCGGTCCTGTTTTTTAGGGACAGGGTGGTGATTAGTGTGGATCACACCATAAGCTGACTACTGCCACCAGTACTGCTGTTGCTGGTTCTGTACTCCGTGTCATCTGGTACCTGCTATGACCTAGTTTTAGTTGATGATGTCAGATGTGGGAAGTTCATCTTCCCAGATGTTCCAGTCCTGTGAGCAGGAGGTGGCGGTTAGCTGTCCACTGTCACACCACAGTGCAGGAACACGTTGTCTGCTGCACTCTCACTTGTCTTAGCGAGGTGTTTCGTTTCCTGCTCTGACAGTTTGACCTCTGCTGCCCTCCAGCCTGCAGCGTCTCACGGGTTTGTTGTTAAAGCTGAAGATACTGAAATCAAACTGGCACGTCACTGTCGAGTTTGTGTCACCAGCGCCACTGACTTGATGGAAATATGACTTGTCCAATAAAAACATAGGAATCTGCTTGTGGCAGACCCAGCCTAGAAGGTGTGTGTGAGGCTCACTGTCATATTTGCATAAGTTTTGAATAGTTATGAAACCTAGAATGTGGGTGACCTTGATCGTGCTGCATGGGTTTGGAAGGCAGCCTTTTTTTTTTTCCTGCAACACATTTTGTGAGGCAGCATCAGAGCTGTTAGAAAATGTCCTTTCAAAAGACCAAAGGAAGGAAGCAGCATTGTCAGCATAGCCGTGAAGTTTCAAGTCACCGCACCAGGGTGTGAAAGAGCAGTCTCAGATTAGGGTCATGAACCACGCAGGTGGAACTGGAACATCCTTCCTCAGTCATTGATCCTGCAGGAATGCCACCCGCTGATTCCCGCTCTTTAAATCTGCTTTTTCTGATCACGCTGGAGTGACACGCTTGTGAGTCAGGTGACCAGTTTGGTTGAGATGTTGTGTTGGTGCGAGCATCGACCTCCAGACTCCAGGAAGGAAAAACTCTCAGTGAAAGAGAATAATAGTGTTCATAAAGAACATTCCTCTCTAGTCACTGATCATTTTGCAGGATCAGTCAAAATAATCCCATGAGATGTTTTTTCAAGTCATGCAGACTGAACCAAACTACAATCAATGAAAAACTGATGATGGATCCTTCCGTGTCACTGAGTGGTCTCAGGTACGGAGCAGTGTAACGTGTGAGATGTGTAACCATCCCTCCTGTTGACTCCAGCCCCCATGGACCACATCCTGTTCAGTAACCGCTCCCAGATCCACTCCAGCCTGAAACACTACGAGAAGGCCCTGATGGACGCTGAGACGGCCTGCGCACTCAAGCCTCTCTGGTCCAAGGTACAAAACATTCACCCGCTCAGATGTACCGGCTGCAGTTAGAGAGCAGACCCCTTCATGTGAACCGTCCTGTGGTCCTGCCGACAGGGTCATGTCCGTAAGGCCCAGGCGCTTGTGTCTCTGGGCAGGACGGATGAAGCTCTGAGGGAGTTCCTGCTGTGTCTGTCCATAGAGCCCGACTGTAGACTGGCCAGGGCGGAGGCCCACAAGGTAACCCTGCCCCTGGTTCAGGTTTATGTCCCAATCATTTCAAAACCACACTACAAAGATTTGGATCTGGAACTTTTTCATCAACCCAAACTGTAGAGGAATTTTGTGTGAAGAAGGAATTGTCAGACACCAGAACCAGGCTAGAGACTCAGACTGGACACTGTACTGGATGTCCACGACAGACGATCGAGGTTGGCTGTGAGATGAGGTCCAGTCGGCTCCCCCAGAGCATCTGAGTTCCTCCCTCCTAAACAGTCATACTGGTAACGTCAGGCACACCCAGTAACACCTGGGTGGAACGTCCGGCACAATGCGACCTTCACACAGTCTAAACACACAAATTCACGATTATGAAAGGTACCAGAGGTTCCTCCCTGACCCAGCTCAAGGCCCTGGGGTCAGACCAGCTTTTAACGTACAGACAAATTAGGAAGGTTCAAACACAGGACGCCAGATAAAACTTATCACAAACCTGAAGCGTTAATCTTCGGTGTGCCGCGTCCAGCTGACTAATCACGGCTGTTCTAACCAGTGACTAGAACCTGTGAATACACAAGAAGTCTATTCTGATGGATGGCGCATCACTGCACCAACAGATTGAGCCGGACAGGAAGTCTCCATAGTTATGCCACTGTCGATCTGGTCAGTGTCCAGAATAAAATAACACCAGGAGCAAACTCCTGATGGCAGGAACAGAGCAAGGACACGTATGACCTCCAACCCTACGAGCCCTTGATACAAACACGTAAATTGGAGACAACTGCCGAATAAGCAGAGTCTGAGATGGTTGGCTGAAAAGCTGCAGCTGTGCCCGTATAACCTAGCGATTCCTCTCCCAGCTCCTCAGTGATATCCTGGCTCCAGTGACCGACCAGGTCCCTGGACACTTCCTAGACTACACTACGTCCAGGGTTCACATCAAGACCAGCATCATGACCCCCACCCAGGTAAGAGACCCCCTTACTGTTGTCAGTCGGCTCTGTCCCAGCTGGTTCACCCTCAGACCCCATGACTTTGTATGTTTGACTCTTAGACCCACAGCCCCACCCAGCCATCATCAGGGTCCAGTCCTGCCTCCACCCCTCCTGCAGCAGAGCAGGCAGATGGCTTGGAGGGCAAAGGTCAGGGGACGCCGGAGGCCAGGGGACTGGACCATTGTTTCCTCCTCAAACGAAAACGAAAGAGCCCAGACTCGGAAGAGGAGGGAGGACGAGAGAGAAGCGACGATTACAAGAGATCCAAGTCAGGTGAGACGCTGGAGGGCAGAGCACATCTCCATGGTGGCGCCGTGATTTTATCCAGCATGAACATTCACATTAGCAGAAGGGCTGATCCCACTAAGATTTCCTCACATTCTGCAAATGCTAAATTCAAACCAACCATTGTCTTCCGCTTACTCCTGTCGGGGGGGGGGGGGCTGGAGCCTATCCCAGCGGCTATGGGCGAGAGGCAGGGTTCACCCTGGACAGGTCACCAGTCCATCGCAGGACCAACATAGAGAGACAGACAACCATTCACACTCACAGTCACACCTACGGTCAATTTAGAGTATCAATCAGCCTCGTCCCCTCTTGATGTCTTTGGACTGTGGAGGAAGCTGGAGTACCAGAGAGAACCCAGCAGGAACAGGGAGAACATGGAGACTCAGACAGAAAGATCCTGTGATGGAGCCGGGACTCGAACCCGGAACCTTCCTGCTGGGGGGCCACAGTGCTGACCACTGCACCACCGCGCCACCGCTAAATTCCATATTAAACTCAAATAACCTCGATTGTCAAACTTGTGATGTTGTGCCTCATGTTTCCCATTTTGTCACCTCATGTAGATCCAGCAGCAGCACCTGATTCTCTGGTTCTGGACCCGACTGATCTGGAATGTTCTCTTTGTATGAGGTGAGCTTCACTTCATATCAGCTCATAGGAAAATCCTTCACTTGCAGCTGGTCTTGAATCATAAAAGTGAGATTTGATAGAAAGGTGCAACCGTCCTCTGTTCCCCGTCCAGGCTGTTCTACGAGCCGGTGACAACCCCCTGCGGTCACACCTTCTGTCTTCAGTGTCTGAAAAGATGTTTGGACCACAACCCCAAGTGTCCACTCTGCAAAGAGGAGCTGTCTGAGGTACGGATGCAGTGCAGTCACAGATCGGTGGTTATTTTTGTACAGCTGCGTAGCCTCAATGTGACTTACAAATGTAACAAAGTATTCTTATGTAATTTCCTTGCAGTATCTGGTCCAGAGGCAGTACTGCAAGACAGTATTAATGGAGAACCTGATATCGAAGTATCTTCCCTCTGAGCTCATGGAAAGACAGAAGATCCACCAGGAGGAGATGGCTGAACTTTCCAAGTACGCTGAATACTGTCTCTTCCTCCTCCTCCCTCCTGCCCTCATAGACGATGTCTTATGTTTGAGCCGTGACATAATTGCTCCTGTGTGAATGTCCTTGTCTATTGTTTGACCTCTGACCTCGCTGACCCCTTGACCTCTTCAAAATCATCAAGTATCATGTTTGCTTCAGTATGGAGCAACCCTGATTCAGCCAGTGCATTTATAGCTTCAAGGGTCAAAAAGTCAATCACACACACACACACACACGCATGTAGAAGCAGTGGTCTTAATGGCCGTTGTTGATAGTGTCATGTATTTCCCTGATTGTGGGAAGTATTTTGATCACATGGTTTTTGCGTGTCTGCCACCACATGCGGGAGGCAAGTCATTGTGCTTCAGTATGCACTTCCCTACTATTCTCATCAAAGTCTGCAGGACTCGAAAGGGTCCTGGCACATTTAACCGGCGTATCTGTTCTGGTGTCTCTAGTCTCAACACCAACGTGCCTATATTTGTGTGCACCATGGCCTTCCCCACTGTGCCGTGTCCTCTCCATATCTTCGAGCCCTGCTACCGACTGATGATCCGCCGCTGCATGGAGACAGGAACCAACTGCTTCGGCATGTGTCTGGGAGACAGCTTGAAAGGGTTAGTGCTGGAGGGATCTCTGCCTCACCCGTGGCTGTCAGTGTGTGTACCAGTACATCCAGGAAGTGTAATCCCGCCTCCCTCTGTCTCCAGGTTTGCAGACTACGGGTGCCTGCTGGAGATCCGTGACGTGAAGTTCTTCTCTGATGGCCGTTCAGTGGTGGACTGCATCGGCAGACGGAGGTTTAAGGTCCTTCAGCACCGCGAGCGGGATGGATACAACACTGCTGATATTGAGTACCTGGAGGATGTGAAGGTATGAGCAAGAGGCAGGGGAGGGTGGGGCGGCTGAAGAATCGTAGCTCATAAGAGTGTGTGTGTGTGTGTGTGTGTGTGTGTAGGTGGAGGGTGTGGCAATGGGTGAGCTACAGTCTCTCCATGATGTGGTGTACGACCAGGCCCTGGTGTGGGTCAACTCCCTGAAGGCTGAACAGAAGGCACGGATAGAAGGACACTTTGGACCCATGCCTGAGAAAGACTCTGAACTTCCGGTACACACACACACACACACACACACACACACACACGCGCCCACAGTAGATGTTGGCATCTTGGTGATTTGTCTGTCATATTCAGACATTCACAAACACTCCTCAAACCAACCGTGACCTCCTCTAATTCGAGCTTGGACTCTGAAACCCTCCAAGCTGTAAGAACAAATGTGTTCCTTGAACAACTTCTTTAGCTTCCAGATTGTTTTCTTGATTTTAAGTTGCATCATTTGAATTGTGAGAACTTTGTTAAAATCAAGTACTTCCTTCCTGTTGTACTGCGTGAAGCACTTGTGTCTTTGAACAACCTACATTTTTTTCTGGTGTTTTTCAGCCTGGACTCTCTGATCTTGAGTGAGTCCGACCTGGTTGACCAATTTTCAGAGTGGCCCCAGCTCTAATAATTCTTTGACTCTTTGTCCTCCTGTGTGTCCAGGCCAGTCCCAACGGTCCATCGTGGTGCTGGTGGTTACTTGCCGTTCTTCCGCTAGAGGGCCGAGCTCAGCTGCCCTTCCTGGCCATCACGTCTCTGAAGGATCGCCTCAGCGGGATCCGCAAGGTGCTACTCTTCATGGCCCAGAGCAGACACCGGTGACCAACGGTTCCAGCCCGGCGTCCTCCTTCCTCCAAGCAGCAGTTGAGCCGTTGTTCTCCCTCACATGCACAAAGAACTGATGCTGATGTTGTAGCGCTCCCTCGACACCTCAGAGTCGGACTGATGAGACGTTCTTCACACCTTCCGCAGAGCAACGCCTGTCAGCTGGCAGCAGATCACGTTCAGACTGGAGGGAAAGGGACTTCTGCTCCAGGACGATTCACTGTCGTTTGGATGTGAGCTTTAAAAGCATCCCACCATCCTTTGCACCCTTGGGTGTCGTAACTATGCTGATGATAACGCGCACACATCCAACAGCTTCCTGACTCCTGCAGCATCCTGGAAACGTGGAGCTGGTTCTGTTGAGAAGTTTTCATCTTTCCACTATTGCCTTTCTGGCACCCTTCCATTTTGTAGTTCTCTGCTCTTCCTGTTGCATTGCTTGTTAGTAATGTACGTTTTATGTGTGTGTGACACATCAAAATGGGAAAGACAATCTTCCAAGTCTGATGATGCTCCGAAAGAGCGAGCAGCTTCTCTGGACTGAAGTTCTCTGGCTCCAGGTGACCCCTCTACTGGTTTTTCACACCCTTGATAGTGAATTCAAGACCAAACCCACTGCAGGTGAGTCAGTAATGCTGATTCAGCTGCAGTCACTGATTGAACCTCTAGATTCTTCCATCTCTTTTGCCTCCTCGGGGGGAGGTTGTGGTCTTGTCTTTTTTTCATTCTGTTTCTTTTCTATTTGTTGTATTTTCTCCATTATTTATTTTTCATTATTTATGCATGCAGTGACATTGTTTACATTTCACAGAGATATGCTGAGCTGCTTATTCTCCAAAGGCATATTTTTTTATTTGACCTTTGCCCCCCCACCATGTGCTCTCACACACACACACACACACACCAGTAATAATGCCCTGGTTCCTGATGGCAGGACACTGGCCCACCTTATTTAACCTTCATGCTTTCTGGCATTGAGACTCAACAGCAGAGGAACACTTCTCCATCAGATCCAGATGTTTTTTTTGGGGGGGGGGGTGCTGCTGCGCTCCCCCAACGTCTGGATTTGAATCCACTACCAAGAATCCAAGAACGAATGGATGGAATTACTGGGGTGAACTTTGTCCCCAAGCATGAGAAGCTCAGTGTCTTTCCATCAGGCTGAGCCTGCTGGTGCGCTGCCCCCCCCCCCCCCCCGTGTGGGAATGAAATTAAAAAGGAAACAAGTATGAAAACACATTTTGACAAAACTCTCAATGAATTTGTTTCATGGTTTTTACTTGGCAAAGGTTGAGCTTTGCCTTCCTTTTCTATTAACTTTGGATTCCTTTGTTCATGAATTGTTTGCATTTGTGTCATTTATTCATAATCGAAGAGGGAGCTTCATGTCAGGCCATGGCTTCGGTCTGTTCTACAAAAGGGCCACGTGATGATGTAAAACGGTGGAACAATGAGTCGTTGATGTCATACTGATGCACTTCTGCGTCCTCTCTGGTTGCAACATGACACCAAATCACACAGCTTCTAGGTGAGGGCACGTGAGCTTGGCCCCAGAGTGGAGTGACCCTCCTGAGTTCAGGTCAGGCTCTCTGGAAACCGGCAGAAACAAATCCCAAATAATTGCCCCTGTAATGTTTTGCTGAAAAGGGAAAAGTCATCAGTCACATGTGATCCGATCTGCACTGTAGAAGGATCGCAGGCAGTTCTCATTCTGAATCCAGACAAATGTGAAGCCTTGAAGGTAAAGGGAACATCCGCTCTCAGACAGATGCAGTGACTCCTCCTCAGACTAAAGCAGCGAGTGTTTCTCAGCTCCTTCACCCCGCGCAGGTGCAGCATGACGCCGTGGCTAAAAACGGATGCCTGTGAGTCCTAGTTCACCTGTGAAAGCAGCTCTAGTGCCTTAAGTTGGACTTCTTTGGTTTTCACATTGATGTAAAGCTGTAATGGTAACTTCTACTGTGTGCAGAAACCAGTGTGGTTCCTAAATAATATTTGAAGACAATACGATTTGTTGGTGTCATTAATTTGGGATCTGGCTGGATCTCTGTGTCATGTAGCAGAGCCTGAACTGGCGTCGTCTCCCCGCAGCAGAGTTTCTTCCCTCGTTATTCTGCTCTGACTGATGAGACACTCGGACCTTCAACAGTTGCTGCACTCCTCACTTTGAAACCTGGTGTTAAGATAACTTCATTTATTCACTCAAAAACTAAATCCAGGAACACATGAAGTATACAATTATAGTTATGCACATATACGTATATATACACATTTACAGGTGTGTATATATACATACACATATACGTGTGTACAAACATATACATGTGTTCATATATATATACACATATGTACATATATGAATGCGTATATATACATATACCCCCATGTGTGTGTGTGTGTTTGAAAGAATTTGTTGTCTTGCAGTGATTATGAGACGATTGATATCACTCTCCTGTATGTACAGTCAACATGAAGCTACTGCTAGCATCTGCTAATTTAAGCTATGCTTAGTTGATTAGATGCTACAGCTAGCATCTGCTAATTTAAGCTATACTAAGTTAATTACATGCTACAGCTAGCATCTGCTAAATTAAGCTATGCTTAGTTAATGAGATGCTTCAGCTAGCATCTGCTAAATTAAGCTATGCTTAGTTAATAATATGCTTCAGCTAGCATCTGCTAAATTAAGCTATGCTAAGTTGATTAGATGCTACAGCTAGCATCTGCTAAATAAAGCTATGCTTAGTTAGATGCTTCAGCTAGCATATGCTAAATTAAGCTATGCTTAGTTAATTAGATGCTATAGCTAGCATCTGCTAAATTCAGCTATGCTTAGTTAATTAGATGTTATAGCTAGCATCTGCTAAATTAAGCTATGCTCAGTTAATTAGATGCTACAGCTAGCATCTGCTAAATTAAGCTATGCTTAGTTAATGAGATGCTTCAGCTAGTCTCTGCGTATAGCAGAGCATAGCTTTACCTCATTTTCTGTGTTGACTAAAAGACAAAATCGAGGCCTACATTAATAAGTGCTTTTTTCACTGCTGGTGGGTGAAAATGGCGGCTATGAAACAGAGGCAGTTCTCAGTATTCATGCTAACTACTCAGCTGCTGTCTGTAGCTTTACACTTTGCGGAAACATACTGAAGGAGGTCCAGTCTTTTCTCACTGAAAAAGTGACTTTAACAAAAGTAGTAAATGCTCTGATTTTACTGACCTGGTTCCCCCAAACCAGATGATGTCACCAAGGCTAAAATAAATTGGTGTTTATGATAATGCGCTGTGAATATTTGCTTTAGAGTCTTCAGGTCTGTCCATCACATAAGAACTACAATGTGAATGTTGAAAAGTTCTGATCATTTCTCTTCTATGCAAACCAGAAGGATGAGGCTCAGCGTTCTGCTCATGGGCACTTGAAGAAGTGTTACTACCTCTAGCGTCCTCCATGACAACGTGAGACAGCACAACGCTGTCAGAGTTGTTGTTCCACCTGTTTGAAAGCAGAACTGCAGTCCAATCAGTGCTGAAAGTGTATCCGTTGCTGTTTGTGCCCATTTAAGAACTGAGAGTGAATTTGTAAAAATACAAACTTAGTTGTGATATGAATATCTGACCTGAGGGCCAGCGTTTGAAGCTCCAGCGTCATCCTTTCTAGAAATGACGCTGCCTCCAGGTCGGTATGATCTCACATCTGATCACAAGAACTATTTTGTGGGACTTCAGAAAACGGAGAGTCCTACTCTCTCCATAGAGTACATTCACACCCAGAACAGTCTGTTCTATGTTCTAGGACACTGTCCTCTGCTAGAGAAAGAAACCATTCTATTCCTTATGTCATTTTATCTCCGCAAACAGTTTGACAGCTGCTACTTCGCTACTTAGCTACTGCTGCTACTTAGCTCCACTTTTGAACGCTGGCTGAAGCCCTCCTGCTCTCAATCTCTGGGTCGACCTCAGTCACCACTTTGCAATACTCTCATGGTGTGAAACTCCTGGACACTCCTCACACTGAGAGATGAGAGGATCCTGGACATCTTTGTGATGCTTTGTGTTCCTGTCTGTTTGAACAGTAAAACTTGAGGATGCAGTTTGCAGAAGCTGATGAATAAACAAGAAGACTGGAATAAAGACTGCCTCTGTTTGTGTCCTTCAGGCCCTGCTGGCACTCACAGTTTAGATCATCTATCAGTCTATCTATCCATCTATCTATCTCTCTATCCATCTATCAATCTATCTATCTATCTATCTATCTCTCTATCCATCTATCAATCTATCTATCTATCTGTCTTTCCATCTATCTATCTATCTATCCTTCCATCTATACATCTATCTAACCTTCCATCTATCTATCCTTCCATCTATCTATCTATCTATCTATCTATCTATCTATCTATCTATCTATCCTTCCATCTATACATCTATCTATCCTTCCATCTATCTATCTATGGTCATCTTTTCTCTCTCTCCCTCCAGAAGGTCAAAGCAGACGTCAGTCTACCTTCCTGCTCGTAAAGGAAGGATTTAATCTCTGCTGTCTCAGATGTGCTGGTTCATTGAAGGAGGGAGGTTCTAGACCTGCTGTACTAGTCCAGTCAATTTTATTTCAAGAGCACCAAACCCCAACCAAAGTTCTGTCCTGACTCTGTCCAAGTAGAGCAGGTCCAGCACCTCCCTCCTTCAATGAACCTCCACCCAACAATTCTCCATCAGCAAGCACATCCTGCAACAGCAGCCACCAGAACCTTCCTTTACCAGCAGGAAGGTGGAGCAGATCCAGGATCAGTGGGGACGGAGAGAGAGCAGGAGAGCAGGACAGAGACAAAGACAGAGAATGGAGGAAGACAGAGAGACAGAAGGAAAGAGAGGGACAGAGAGAAAGAGAGAGAGAAAGGAGGAGAGACTGATGGACAGACGGGGACGTGAGCAGGTGGAGCTACGGGTGGCAGCTGGAGCCTCTTCAGGTCTGGAGCCTCCTCCAGCAGCACCAGGATCTGGGATGAGGGGAGAAGAAGAGGATTAGTAACACGTCTGAGGACAGGAGGAGGAGAGAGAAGCCCAGTGCATCATGGGAGATCCCAGCAGTCTGAGCCTACAGCAGCAGATCTAAGGGCCAGCCTAAGCAGTCCTGACTATAAGCCTGATCAACAAGGAGGTCTTAAGTCTGCTCTTAAACTTAGAGAGGGGGTCTGGGTCCTGGACTGAAACTGGGAGACGGTTCCACTGGAGGGGAGCCTGATAGCTGAAGGCTCTGGGTCCATTCTACTGTTAGAACTCTAGGAACCAGCAGGAACCCTGCATCCTGGGAGTGAAGGGTTCTAGCTGGATCATAGGGGACTAGTAGCTCTGTCAGGGATGAAGGTTGTAGAGGACTTTGATGGTAGAAGGAGAATTTTAAATTCTGTTCTGAATCTGACAGGGAGCCATGCAGAGAAGCAGTCCAGGAGAGACCTGGTCTCTGCTACCAGTTCTAGTCAACACGTGGCAGCAGTGTTCTGGACCAGCTTGGAGAGTCTTTAGGGACCTGTTAGTCCAGCCTGGTAGGAGGGAGGTGCAGTAATCCAGCCTGGAAGTGACAAAAGCAGGGACTAGTTTTTCTGCATCTTCTTGAGCCAGGATGTGTCTGATCTTAGCGATGTTACGTAGATGGAAGAAGACGTCCTGGAGATTTGATGAATGTGGGAGTTAAAGGGTCCTGGTCAAAGAGAACTCCTAGGTTCCTACGGTGGTGCTGGGGGCCAAGGTAATTCCTTCCAGGCTACCTGTCTCATCAGATCAGGTGGTCCTCAGGTGTTTGGGCCCAGCACAAGAACTTCAGTTTATCAGAGTTTAATAAAGGAAGTGATGGGTCTTCCATGTTTTTCTGTCCTGCAGACAGGCCTCCAGTTTAGTCAGCTGGTTTGTTCCATGTGGATCATTGATGAGTTCAGCTGTGTGTCGTCTGCATAGCAGTGAACATTAATGGAGTGTTTCCTGATCATGTGACCTAGAGGAAGCAGGGACAGGGTGAAGAGGACTGGTCCAAGCACAGACCCTTGTGGAACACCAGAACTGACTGTAGTGGTCTCAGAGGAACCATCATTTACGAGTACCAACTGAGGTGTTGTCAGCTGATTGCAGCAGGAGAAGAAGTTTCTCTCTAATCAGGAGAATTTTGTCATTAAAGAAGTCCATGAACTCTTTGCTGCCCAGGGAAACAGGACTACTTGGTTCAGTAGAGCTGTGGCTCTCTGTCAGTCTGGCTCCAGGACTGAAGAGGAACCTGGGTTGTTCTTGGTTCCTCTATTAGTTCTGAGTAGTCGGCTGCTCTGGTTCTACCAAGGGCTTTCTTCTAGGTTCTAAGGCCATCTTGCCAGACTACATGTGACTCCTCCAGTTTGGAGCAGCGCCATCTTCTCTCCAGTTTCTGGTTTCTTGTTGAAGCTGTCAGGTTCCAGAACCGTACCAAGGTGCTTGTTTCCTTGGATACATAGTTTTCTTCTTTAGTGGACCAGTAGAGTCCAGAGCTGCTGCTCTATGGATAAAATGATCAGTTTGGGAGGGACTAAGGTGGACAACAGCGCCCTCTGTTACAGTGGGACATGACACTGAATTTAGCACCAATGGAACCACTTCCTTAAATCCAGGTGTGGCCTGATCAGACAAACATCTGGAAACTACAGTTTTCCTAAGTGGAGTGTCGCTGATCAGTACAAATTCCAAAGTGATTGATTGGTGGTCTGATAAAAGCGTTCTGTGGAAACACAACCAGATGTTCAGCTTCAGTTCCACATGTTAGGAGGAGGTGGAGGTGTGGTTGTGACAGTGAGGGGGTTCATGGACAGACTGATGGACACCAGTTGAGTCTAGAAGAGAGAGAAATGCAGCACCAGACTGTGGTTATCAACATCCTCATGAATACTGAAGTCCCCTCCAGTCATGACTTGATCTGATTTAGAACTAAACTGATATAAACTCTGAGGATTCAGATCAGAATCCAGAGTCCGGACCAGGAGGACGGTACTCAGTAATCAATCAGAGAGGCTGGAGAGTTTCCAGGCTGGAGTCGACAAACTGAGAATCAGGCTTTCAGATGAATGGAAACTTCTTCTGGTTTGGGATTTATTACTAAACTGGTGTCAACAGTGGCAGCAGCGCCACCTCCTGGGCCAGAGCCTGGAGTAACGTGAGTGTTCCTGTGACTGGAGGAGTGGATTCATTCAGACTAGCATCCTCATCGTCACCAGGCAGGTTTCAGTGAGACTCAGCAGGTCAACACAACTGTCAGGTATCACTTCATTCACTGGTTCAGAGGTCTGATATTTAATCGTCCTCATCTAATTCTGATATTCTGTTGAGTTAATTTAGTGGTTGTGTTAACTTTGATCAGGTTTTTCTGATTGACTCCTCTACAGTAGAACTGGAATGAGTAAACTGATGTGGTCGGGGGACAGACAGTCTCTACGGGTTTTTGGGTGGGTAACTGCCCCCAAGTGGACATGCAGAGAAGTGTGTAAGACTGCAGCTCTGCTTCCTGGTCTGAACTCTGGGTTGTCAGGGTTCTGGTTCTATAATAAACTGGGGCATATTTCTGGAAATGAGAGCAGCTCCGTCCAACGTGGGATGGATGTCGTCCCTCCTAATCAGACCAGGTCTCCCCCAGAGCGTTTTCCAATTGTCTATGAAGCCCACTTGGTTTGCTGGACGCCACCTCGACAGCCAGCGGTTGAACGACGACATGCAGCTAAACATGTGGTCGCTGGTCCGGTTAGGCAGGGGTCCAGAGACACTACGGAGTCCGACATTGTCTTCACAAATGTTCACACTGACTCAACATTAATTTTGGTGACCGCTGACTGGCGTAGTCGGACGTCATTACCGCCGACGTGAATAACGATTTTACCATATTTACGTTTACTTTTAGCCAGCAGTTTTAAATTTGACTCGACGTCGCCCCCTCTGGCCCCTGGAATGCACTTGACTGTGGTCGCCGGTGTCGCTAATTTCACGTTGCTCATTATGGAACTTCCAATTACCAGAGTAGATTTCTCAGTGGGAGGTTCTACTCCTGCTCTACTAGGAGGGAGGCCCTGCACCTGCTGTACTAGGAGGGAGGTTCTACACCTGCTGTACTAGGAGGGAGGTTCTACCCCTGCTCTACAAGGAGGGAGGTTCTACACCTGCTGTACTAGGAGGGAGGTTCTAGACCTGCTCTACTAGGAGGGAGGTTCTACCCCTGCTGTACTAGGAGGGAGGTTCTACCCCTGCTCTACAAGGAGGGAGGTTCTACACCTGCTGCACTAGGAGGGAGGTTCTACACCTGCTCGAGTAGGATTGAGGTTCTACCCCTGCTCTACTAGGAGGGAGGTTCTACACCCGGTCTACTAGGAGGGAGGTCCTGCACCTGCTGTACTAGGAGGGAGGTTCTACCCCTGCTCTACAAGGAGGGAGGTTCTACACCTGCTGTACTAGGAGGGAGGTTCTAGACCTGCTCTACTAGGAGGGAGGTTCTACACCTGCTCTACTAGGAGGGAGGTTCTACACCTGCTCTACTCGGAGGGTGGTTCTATACCTGCTGTACTTGGAGGGAGGTTCTACACCTGCTCTACTAGGAGGGAGGTTCTACACCTGGTCTGCTAGGAGGGAGGTTCTAGTCCTGCTCTCCTAGGAGGGAGGTTCTACACCTGGTCTGCTAGGAGGGAGGTTCTTCACCTGCTCTACTAGGAGGGAGGTTCTACCCCTGCTGTACTTGGAGGGAGGTCCTGCACCTGCTCTACTAGGAGGGAGGTTCTACACCTGCTGTACTACAAGGGAGGTTCTACCCCTGCTCTACCAAGATGGAGGTTCTACACCTGCGGTAAAAGGAGGGAGGTTCTACACCTGCTCTACTAGGAGGGAGGTTCTACACCTGCTCTACCAGGAGGGAGGTTCTATACCTGCTCTTCTAGGAGGGATTCGGAGACAGACACAGGAAAGTGACTGGACTGGAATTAAATCTGAGGCACGTACTCGCCCCCTTGAGGACCACATTTGCTGTTACCAGACCAGCACCCTGGTTTATGTGGTCCAGGAAGCAATGCTACCAGCTCGGATCCAGACTTTACCAAACCCATACACCTGGAGGAGGAGGGACATTCTTCTGAATAGAGCAGGTCCAGATCTGGACCAGAAAAGACAGAGAGAAGCCATCTAAGTCAGACTGGAGCACCTGTTCCTGAGGGAGGAGGATGCATTCATCACTGCAATACTGTCCTGAGCCCCCAATCCACCCCAGGATCCCCCAAAGACCCACATAGAATCAGCTGGGTCAGCGAGTCTCTTGTGACCTCAGTGACTCAGAAACCCAAACCCCTTATGTGACCTAATGACCACCCAGAGTTATAGAAGCCCGCAGCTCCCCACCAGAGACCAGAAGTGAAGAACCCTCCCCATGAGAGGAGAACCGGAACCAGCCCAGGTGAGCCCACTCAGAACTGCAGAGGGAGACGATGGAAGCAACAGGGAAGTAACAATATTGTCCCTCTTCCTTCTAGTCCTCCTCCTCCTTCTAGTCCTCCTCTTCCACCTCCTCCTTCTAGTCCTCCTCTTCCACCTCCTCCTCCCCGTCCTCTCGTTTCCTCACCTCTGTGGTTCTGATTCTTGCCAAGTTGGTTGGTTATATAACCTGTAAATGAGAAGGCCAGCACCAGCAGTCATCACTATGGATACTTGGCACACACACACACACACACACACACACACACACACACGCACACACGCACACACGCACAGACACACACACACACACACACACACACACACACACACACACACACACACACACACACACACGTTGTACATCTTGGCGGGTCCAGTTTGGAACCTTGCGTGTGTTACAGAGCAGCAGAAGTAGGGCAGTGTTACCCAACTCTCAGAAAAGACATCTGGGGAGTTTAAGCAGTCCACTCAATGATTACGGCATCCTACATGCACAAACACACACACACACACACACACACACACACACACACACACACACACACACACACCCTGCATGGGATTGAATGCGTTATGATGGATGTGGAATTCTTTAAAATGTCCCAAGATGGCTCCCACTCTTCATCTTTCCCAGCATGCCAGGTGTGCTGATGGCGTGGTGGCGGTGCTAATGGCGTGGTGGCGGCGCTGATGGCGTGGTGGCGGTGTGCTGACTCAGCAGCCATTTAGCTCCACTCAGCGATGCAGCAGTAGAAAAGTTAGACTCGTTGTGAGGCTGAGTCGCTTCTTCAGTCTCAATTCTTTCCTGCAGTTCACTGCTGGGGTCTGGAGACACTTTGATCTTTGCTCATTTTCGTCTCTGTCTCTCGTTGCGTCCAAGTTCAGACCAAATCCACGTTGAACACATCAGTCTAAGCGTCTGTAGCAAGTTTGTGTTGCTGTAAATTTTGGCACAGACGTGAACTTTTACTACAATAGAACATCAGCTGCAGGTACACACATGCTCTTGTTGTGGCGGAAAAGGTGGATGAGAGGAGTCAGAAGACTGAGTCTCAGGTGGGGATCTCTTTATTCTTCGCAACGAACCCTACTAGCAACGCAGTCAGAGACGTCTTCCCCCGCTAAAGAATATGACACATCTTTTTATACTGTATTCAGGCTGTGTGTGTGTGTGTGTGTCACGTGATGGCCTTTACACGTCAAGGACCAGAGAGGAATGGGACATCCCCCCATTACACTTATCTTGGACCTTGGCTGTCTGTAGGTGGGCGTCTCTGTCTCATGAGTATGTGTGGGGACTCCTGTCTTTGTTATGTGGGCTGACATGTTTTTGCGTCGGCACAGGTCATAGCGATGAGACTTTACTCTCATTCTCCTACACTCTCTCTCTCACGCACACACGTGCACACCTACGTGCACACACAGCACCTGGTCACTTTTTAATCCAACTCACACTGCTGGTTTCACATGTTTCTGCTCAGGGATGAATCACGTGTTTCTATTCTATTCTACTTATCAGTTATTGACCTCCTCCACTTACCAATAATCAATTGATAATCATCTGTTAATGCTTGGGAGGTATCAGATCTTTGCTTTGAGAAATACAAATGCAGGACAGTGATTTAATCTGTCATTTATTGCATGTTTTATGTACACAACAAATTCTCCAAAGGCAACACAAAGAATAACAAATGCATGAAACATACTTAGATACTGTGAGATAAATTCCATTGGTACAAAGCAAAACTCTCAACTGTGAAACTCAACAAGGAGCCGCGTCAGGCTGCCAACGTGATCACGCAATAAAAATATAGTAAAAAGACCGAAGTCACTTTAAGACCGCAGATTCCCGTCGGCCTATTGTGTTTTCAAAGAGAATTAAAATGTTAGTGACAACCTGAAAGATGTTGCGAACAACACCAGGTCACGACAAGAACCCACACAGCAGGAAACGTGGATCAGCTGACCGAAACCCACGATGTGTTAGTTGAATGAGTTGCGCTTGAATCTCCTTTAACGAGTCGAACCACTACGCCCAGAGCCCCTCCTCACGCTGAAGAGCAGTCATTCTTCACAAAGTAACATCTCATTTTCTGAAGTGGTATTAAACGGAATCATCCAACACTTCTTTAATCTTTTAGGCACCTCATCACAAACTAGAACCCTGGGAGTGTGTCGCCTCCCAGTAAGACGGCTGCTGGACAACATGAACGTGAGACGGGAGCTCAGACTGAAGCTGTGTGACCAGTGAGTTTGTACCAATCCACAACCACAAACGAGGATAGTAAGAAAACGACATTGTTTAGTGTGCAAATGCATTGTGGTCCATCCAGGCTCTCGGCCCACTTGGTCCCCAGCCTCCTGGGCCTTTACGAGCCGCCTCAGGCCAGTGGACGAGACCCTTCTTGGCCCTCTTTCATCACTGTACTATCTGAGGCATCTCGCTCCAGGCTTTAGCCTTCTTCTTGGCCAGGGCCATCCAGGGCGGCTCGTCCTGGGGCAACGCTGGGGGTGGAAGGCCTCGCTGGGACAGGGGGGTCTGGCCAGAAAGTGCTGGAGCTCTTGAAGCAGGCTGTGGAGGGGCGGTTTTGGTTGAAAAGTTAGGGGCTGGAAGAATTGAGCTTATAGCCTCTGGTGAGGCGGCAGCGGGTGAGACGGGCGGTGGCTTTGTGTTAGAAGGTTTTGGGGGTATAGGGACAGGAGTAGGAGGGGACAGAGGTCGGTGGGATGGGGAGGGGTGAGGCGGGTGTTTTGAAGCTGGTTTGGGGGGGACAGGGCTGGGCAACAGATGGGATTTTGGAGGCTGAGGTGGCACAGGGGTTGGAGGGGAGCAAGCCCTCCTGCACTCCTTCTCTGCAGCTGCCGACGGCTTTCGGCTCTCCAATGGTGCCACTGAGGGAACAAAGATACAGATGTGTTGATTCAAACACGCTAGTGTCTTCATGCTGACTGAAGAGGCCTCTGCCTCCATGAACCACACACCCCTTCATTCATCCCTTCTGACAGTCAAACTCTGTGTGCATTTCAGAATGACTAAGATCAAAGGCAGAGATTAAAGTCAAACACCCAAGATCAAAGTGAGAGCTCTTAGTTCATTAGTTGGCCAGGTTTTATGAGATTATGCCACCTAGGGCCCCTCCAACAGCTGTACAGCACTGTGCTAGCATCAAAATCCTAAAAACTCTGGGGAATGACGCACACTTTTACGTACCACTCAACTTTGAACCTTTAAAACTGTCGGAGGGGAGGCGGTGCCTCATATAAACAGGTTTCCTGTTTGTCCGGGAGAAACTACACTAATTTATTTGTTGATTTACACACATTTCGAATTAAATTTCAGCCAAATTGTAAACTAATGCTTGTAAGTTAATATCAATCTAACTGGTAAGCTACGAGGTAGAGGAGCATCAGACTTAACATTTTGAGTTCTGTTGCCTGGAAAAGGAGGTTCATCTTCCAATGTCTGTGGTCGTCCGGACCAGAACTGGTCCTGGTCTCGGGTCCATGATTTATATTTCTGTCTGATAACATCAACAAT
This sequence comes from Aulostomus chinensis, assembly GCF_037954235.1. Taxonomy (NCBI): domain Eukaryota; kingdom Metazoa; phylum Chordata; class Actinopteri; order Syngnathiformes; family Aulostomidae; genus Aulostomus; species Aulostomus chinensis. The sequence goes on along the minus strand of NC_141332.1, from coordinate 6,745,196 downwards.
CTTTCTCAATAACTGGTCTCTTCCTTAAAGGTTGATGACCTGAGCGAACAGCAGCACAACACCCACATGGGGGCAGTGTTGCACCAGCTCTGACCAGGAGCCTGCAGCACCACCAAGTGAGCAGGTTTGAGTCTCATGTGTCTATAAAGGTCAAAGTTCATCATGTCTAGAAGAAAAATACTGTATTCAAGCAGATGAAGAAACTCTGCTCTTCATATTTTACACAAAAATGAAAGCAGGTGTGTCCATGACTCTGTGTGTGTGTGTGTGTGTGTGTGTATATACTCTGACCTCTGCCGGTGGATTCAGACATCTTGTTGCCGCACGCAGCTGAACTAACATACATCGGCAGTGAGGACTTCCTCTCTGGTTCCTCCTGATGACCCACAACATAGAGAACATCCACTTAAAGTTCTACTACGTGATCTGAATAACAAGCAGCTGGAAATGTGGCAGGTAGTTGACACTGACGACAGCAGAAATAACAACAAAAACCACCACCACAACAAACACCACCACCACCACAACAACAACCACCACCACCACAACCACAACAAAACCTACCTTCCTCACGGCGATTTCCTCTAGGGAGTTCTCTTTGTAGAGCTTCTGTTTCTGTTTGGCCACAGAGATCCAGCTGGGAGAGTGTGATCCATCAGAACCACTGAACCGAACCGCTGCTGCATCTGAAGCAACACACACACACAACCCAACATGAGTGCTTCCACATCAAAACAGCTGATACATAGAAGTACAATACGTATGTGTGTGTGTCTGTGTGTGAGTGTGTGTGTGAGTCTGTGTGTGTGTCTGTGTGTGTGTCTGTGCACCTGATATTCGCTTCATCTTCATGCCACTGTCGCCAGGTATGTCAGGTTTCTTAGGGAGAGCAGGCTTGTTGCTGATTGGCTGGCCGGTGGAGGGCTTCCCACTGATTGGCTGGGGTGACTCAACTCTGCAGCTGGTTGGCTGAGCTGGTGGCTCAGCCACAGCCTGAATGAGAGCGAATCAGATGCAAGATGAAGCTGTTTGGTCACTGGAGGTCAGCAGGTTCAAGTTAGCACAGAGGAACATTCGGACTTGAAGGGAGGTGCCCCAACAACCTCAGAGACAGCAAACCAGAGTGTGATCAGAGGAGGAGGGCAGCAAGAGCAGTCGCGTCACACATCCTGATCTGTTCACAGGTGCCCTCTGATGTCTGCGGGTTTCCTGTACTGAGTGATGAAGTCAGACTACCGCCCCCTGGTGGGACAGAGAGTCCTGTCCTCTCATGTTATGCGGATGACACGCAACTCTACTGGTCGATGGAGCCAGACGACACAAGCCAGTTTACTAATCTGCAAGACTGCCTGAAAGACATTAAATCCTGGATGTCCTCTAACTTCTTAATGCTAAATTCAGATCAAACTGAGGTCATCATGTTTGGACCTAAACACCTCAGGGACACCCCTCTAACCAGATCACTACTCTAGATGGCATCACCTTGACCCAGAGGACAACTGCAAGGAACCTTGGAGTAATTTTTGACCAGGACCTTTCCTTCAGCGCCCACATAAAGCATGTGACCAGGACCGCCTTCTTCCACCTGCAGTATCACTAAGATTAGGAACATCCTTTCCCAGAGTGATGCTGAAAAACTGGTGCATGCATTTGTCACTTCTAGGCTGGACTACTGCAACTCTCTCCTGTCAGGATGTCCTAAATACTCTCTAAAGAGTCTCCAGCTGGTCCAGAACGCTGCAGCGAGGGTTTTGACAGGAGTTAAGAAGAGAGAACACATCTCTCCACTTTAGCTTCTCTCCTTCCTGTAGGATCTAGAATCCACTTCAAAATCCTTCTGCTGACTCATCAGGCTTTCAATGATGAAGCTCCATCCTATTTGAAAGAACTCATTAGTCCCTCCTGTCCCACCAGAGCACTCCGCTCCCAGAATGCAGGTCTGTTAGGGACTCCCAGTATCTCTAAAACAGACTGGGAGGTAGAGCCTTCAGGTACCGGTTCCTCTACTGTGGAACCAGCATCTCTCCATGGGTCAGAGAGGCAGACACTCTGACTACTTTTAAGTCCAGGCTTAAGACCTTCCTCTATGACAGAGCTTCAGTCAGGACTGGTTCAGGTAGCTCTGAACCATTGATAGCTATGCTGCTACAGGCTTAGACTGCTGGGGGACACATCAGGTTACATGGAGCCCTCCCCTCCTCTCCCCTCCTCTCCTCTCCTCTCCTCTCCCCCCTCCTCTGTCCTCTCCCCCTCCCCTCCATCTCTCTGCTCCAAGTGCCGCTTGCATCGCCCCCCCACCACCCCCTTTTCCCTACTATTACACCGGCCTGCACTCCCCTCCCATGAACCAGTCTACCATCCAGTCCCCCATCAAGCTGGCTTGCTCTCCCTGCCTCCCCTCCCATGAACCAGTCTACCATCCAGTCCCCCATCAAGCTGGCTCGCTCTCCCTGCCTCCCCTCCCATGAACCAGTCTACCATCCAGTCCCCCATCAAGCTGGCTTGCTCACCCTGCCTCCCCTCCCATGAACCAGTCTACCATCCAGTCCCCCATCAAGCTGGCTTGCTCTCCCTGCCTCCCCTCCCATGAACCAGTCTACCATCCAGTCCCCCATCAAGCTGGCTTGCTCTCCCTGCCTCCCCTTCCATGAACCAGTCTACCATCCAGTCCCCCATCAAGCTGGCTTGCTCTCCCTGCCTCCCCTTCCAGAAGCTTCCTTCTTCAACTGTTATTAACATTTCCATGTTTCCTCCATTCTGTGTTATAAACTGTTTTCTTCTCTGTAACAACATCTCCTGCACGTCTGTCCCTCCTGGTGAGGGATCCTCCTCCCCTCCTCACCCTGAGGTTTCTCAGATTTTTCCCTGTTAAAGGTTTTCTATGGAGTTTCTCCTCAGTCGACGTGAGGCTCTGAGGGCAGAAGATGTTGTTCTGATGCCATGAAGCCTGGAGACAAACTGGTGGTGGAAACAGGCTACAAAGAAAACTGCCTTGCCTCATGCAGATGCCTGACCGTCACGCTGGCTCCCCATCGTTGGGGTTCGCCATGAACTCAGCAATGTGATGATGTCTGTCACCTCTGGCTGCTACCAGCTTTACCGTGTCTTGTTGCCAGGTGCCTGCTCCCAGAGGCACACCGTCTACAGCAGCAGAATGGGTCTCCTAAAGGAAGCACCAGACGCTGGGGAACACGGGTCAGTCGGCTCCTCACCTCTGTGTGATCCTCCTCAGAGCTGACGCGGTGCAGAACCGCCGTCTTCCTCAGCCGGACTCCAAATGGGTTGTCTGTGTTTCCCTCCACCATGACGGAGCTCTCTGTAGGTGGGGGGGTACATTGGTCGGTGGTTGAACTAACATCACACAGCCTGTTTATGGTCACAACACGAAGATTCTCACCTTCTCTCGCTGCAGCAGCGGGGGCCGCAGGTTTAACGGGGTCCAGGGATGCAGCGCTCTGAGGTTCAGCAGCAGGACCTCCTGCTGACTCCGTTTTCTCATGTGGGTCCTTCTTGGCTGCAGTCACACCCCCAGGAACTGTGAGGGTGGGAGGCAAGGAAGAGCTGCAGGGTGGAGGGGATGAGGGGGGGGAGAGCGACCTCTGCCAGGCGGGGACGATGGTGAAGCGCACTCTCTTCTGATCGGAACCACTGGATGACTGGTTGGCTGGTTCCTCCTCAGATGCAGGAGGCGCTGCGGCTTCTTCTGCATCAGTATCAGACAATTGCTGTTCTTGCTCTTCCTCCGTGACCTCCTCCTTCCCGTCAGCTGACTCCTCATCGGGGGTCGGCATTGTTGGCTCCATCGGTGCTGCAGCATGAGGTGAGGAGACCTCTGCAGTTTCAGGAAAGAGGAAGGGAGAGGCGGCTTTCTCTGAGCTTGGTGAGACCAGGTTTATGTGGATGGTGGTGGTGGCTGTGCTTGAACTGGTCTTAGAGGGACCGCTGGTCTCTGAACAGGACTCAGCAAGAGACAGAGCTGGAGGCTGGACCAGGCTTGTCAGGTCCACGTTCCTGTTGTTGGTGTCTGGATGCTTCAAGTCCAGTAGTTCTACACTTTCCTGCTCAAGACCTTCATGTGACTCCACATGTTCCTCTTCATCTGATTTTTGTTCCATGCAGTTGACGCCCTCGCCCTCCTCCACTCCCTCTCCTCCACCTCCACCATTCTGCTCCTCATCAGAGTTCAGGCTTACTTGTCCGTCTTGTCCTGTGCTACATTCCTGATCCTCCAGGTCTGAAGGAGCGTGAGCGTCATTCGAGTGTCGTGGGGCGCAGACGGCATCATCTCCAGGCGCAGCCTCTGCATCTTCACCAGGAAACATCTCAGCTTCTTCTGGTGCCTCCTCAACTCTCTCTTTCCCTCCTTTTACCCCTCCCTCCTCCTCCTCTGTCCTCTCCTGCCCCTCTTCCTCCTCCTCTGGCTCAATCTGCAGCTCTACAAGCTCGTCCTCCTCCTCACTCCCGTCTTCCTCTTCTCCTTCCTCCTTGTGTTCTTCCTCAGTTTGGACTCCCTCTGCTTCCTCTTCTTCATCATCTTGCTGGAGGAAACAGAATGATGGGAAAAGTTCAAATTTGCTCATTTATCTACACAAAATACACAAGGCACAGACACTGATCAGGTAGAAAGATATATCTAGAATTGTTTATGTGTATGTTTTTGACTTTGGAATGCAGGAGGAGAGCGGCTGCTCCTGGTTGGCACCAGCGCTCCTTCCTGTCCCGGGCCGAACGCATCTGATGACAGCTTGTGTTTACAGGATATTTCCTGTGGCATCTCTTGATATGGTGACTAGAAGTGGACACAGCAGACCACAGCCACTGAGCTGCAGGGGTCCAGAGGGGGGGTTGTGAGAGTCATGGGGACTTGGCTGCCGTCCGTCCACGTCTCTCACTGCCTGGATAGATCACCTGACAACATGAAGGACCGGTGGCACCCAGCAAGTTGCCTGTTCCACCTCATGGCCTCTGGTCCCACCAGAGCAGAACCACCAGGATCACGACCCCCCCCCCCCCCCCCAATCCAGCTGGAGATGTCCTAGTACTGATGACTGCACGTGGACCTCTACCAGGAATACTGATGGACCAATGTAACCCTAACCCTTCATTCAGCACACGAGGAATACATACACAGGGTCGACTGAATCCTTCCTCCTCCTCCTTCTCCTGGTCTTCATCTTTGTTGTTCTCCTCTTCATCAACAGCTAGACTTGAAGGCGTGCTCGTGCCCTGGTCCGGCGCCCACTCCTCTTCCTCGGGCGTCTGGCACATCGGGAGGGAGCCAGAAGGAGCTTCCTGATGGTCAACAGGCTCTTCTATCTCTGCCTCATCTTCCTTTACCTCCCCCCCTTCCTCCATCTCCAGGATAACCCCCTCAGTTTCCACTCCTAGAGAGCAAGATGCAAGGGGTGTCTTCAAGGAGCTCAGCACCTCCATTAAGAAGGAGCTCTCTTCCTCCTCCTCCTCTTGCTCTGCAGTCACCTGGACGCCGTCTTCTCCTCCCTTCTCCAGTGTCAAGTCCCTGTCGTCATCTTTGTCCTCCTCTTTTCCACAGGCAGTGGCCATGCGGTCCAGGAGATACTCTGTCTGACCAGTAGGGGGCTCTGGTGTCACTCTAGAGGCACGAAGGAGGAAGAAGGTCAACTGATGGGAGGACACCAGGAAATGGAGAAAACAAGTAGGAAAGGATGTGTAATCACCTGGGACTCCCCAGAGAGGAGGCTCTGCTGCTGGGCTCAGACGAGGCTTCCTCCGCTGAGAGACACGCCTCAGGGGGACAGGAAGTGTCCAGATCATTGGACACTTCCTGTCCTGTGTCCGACTCCTCGTCTCCCTTTTCACTCTCCTTCATTTCACCCAGTAGGGATTGGCTGAAATGTTGGGATTGCTCTTTCAGCTCCTCGTCCTCATCCTCTTCTTCTCCCTCCACCTTAGGTTCCAGCTCTTCCTCGCTCACATCTGGACCACAGACAAGACGATGAAGGCAGAACTCGGAGGAAAAGCGAGAGGAGAGCAACACTGCACTCACCTCTAGTCTTCTGACCTTCGGGGGCCTCCACACATTCAGGAAAGGGGATGCTAAAGATGTCCTCCACCACAGAGTCTCCCTCCGCTTTCATCTCCTGCCTCTGTGTGATCAATGGTAGTGACATCATCAGCGACTCGGCCGCAGGTAAGAACCTCCTGGATGCGACCCTCCAGCGTGAGGTCAGAGGCAACAGGATCAACTCAGAACAATGAAACACTTTGGCCCCTCCTTTCACGATGGCGAAAACTGACGGAGCTCAATAAGTGAAGAATGTTCTCAACCTTCCTGAGCAGTTTTTACCAAGGCAGAACATGCGAGTCACAGGGAACATCATCAACCCCACGGGTCGGCCTCTGCTCCCGTCAGCTTACACGCCATAGAGGGATCGATACACACAATTGACTAACAGGTCGACGCACAAATGAGGGGGGTTGTGCCTCAAAGTCAGTAAATACAGGAAACTGGGAAGCAGATATCAGGAAGAACAATCCTGAACAACCCTCTGTACAGTCACACACACACACACACACACACACACACACACACACACACCGGCTGACTGACTGGTGACTGAAAACTGCCTCGCAGCAACAAAACATCCGATGAACAATCATATATAATACACTGACTTGCCACTTTATTAGGGAAGGTTGCTAGAACTGGTCGCACCTCTTCTGCCTTCAGAACCGTTCTCTGCTGTTGACTCAGTACGACTGACGCCGCTTGATAGAACGATTAAACGCTCATGAACAATAAAAGGATTTCCTCCGTGGACCAGTTGAGCTGGTTACCTGTGATTCATACCCACGTTACAAACGGCCAAAATCATGAAAACCATGCAGTCGCTGATCTGACGCCCGAGTCCCACGTAACTGTGACTATCAACAAATTCGTTCACCTAAAAAATCAAAGCAGAAATTAATTCCACAGAAAAGCCAGAGATCCGAGAGACGAGACTCCTCATCTGACCCGGGACGAACGGACAGAAATGTAAATGCATAACCAAAAAGTCCAGGACTGACATGAGAGCCTCCCGGGCTGAGGAGGACTTGGTGAACTCTCATGGATGACGGCGCGCATCCCGGATGGCTGTAGTGATAAAGTGGCTGAACTACTGGGAGGAAGTATTTGTGGCTGTTCGTTGAACAGATTCGCCACTTTCTTAACGTGACGCCTGTCCGCTCGTAATGAAGCTGATGTGCTGCCAGGTCTGCCGCCATGACGGTGATGATAATGCTGTGACTGCCAGCGAGGCACTCGTGGTTTTTATCTGGTTCTGGTCTGAGCTGAAGTCTGGAGACTTAGTAAAGGCGATAAGTCCTTTCTCTTTGTGGGGAAGCAGACTGTAATGCAGCAGTGTGTGAGGTGTTTGAGTGTGTGTCCTCCTCCTTACACTGGCAGCCTTCCTCTTGTTGCAGGCTTTATGTCTCAGGCCCAGCTTGTGTTTGGCAGCCGAGTTGTCCAGACAGCCGAAGGGACTGGCTGGCTGGCTGAAGTCGCCAGGAACCACCACCAGGGGGCTCACCGCCCAGCTGGAGGACAGCTGCAAGGAGAACTCAGATTTTATTCAAATGTGTCACAAACATTAATAGCAGAAGAATTAACGTTTTTGTGTGTGTGTGTGTGTGTGTGTGTGGGGGGGGGGTTGTTCAGATTCTGGTGTGACTGGATCTCCCATCAGATCCCGACAGATCTGAGTCATCATGAGAAAATCAACTGCTGAAGTAAACACTGACGGCAGCAGTTGACTTTTAACCAAAGATGAAGGCAGAAGATAAAGAAACCAGAGGGGAAGACAGAGGGAGGGGTGAGGGACAGCAGCTGTGTAAATATCAGCAGTCCTTATCTGCAGGACAACCTCTCGGTCACCCCCCAGCCTGAAGACCTGGAAGGGGCTCCTGCTGGTGGAGTGGCTCCTCCTCCTGACACATGCAAACACCTGAGCGTCTTTGGGGAAGAGCAGTGATACAAATGTGTGTCCCTGGACTTTTTCAGCACCTCCCCTGTTCTAGAACCACCTCGGTTCTCCTGGAGTGGCGTCAGAGAACCCTCTGCCTTCTGGGGAAAGAACGGCGCCCGCATTAGTTCCCAAAACTGAAAGGGAAAAGTGCAAAGATGGAGTTGACTTTAAAATGCTACATTAAATATTCCTTTTCACGTCGTGGCTTTGCTTTCCCAGGTATTAAACCTTAATATCAGGTATCCAGTGACTAGCTACACCTCCAGGTACTTCTACTCAGTACGCAAGGACATATTCAAAGACCGCAGCCCTGCGCCGCTCAGAAAACATGAATTATTACAGCGACTCAGTTCTGACTTTCGGCTCCATACTCAAAAATCAGAGTTGATGTTTGTGACTGAGTGAGTGAGTGTGTGAGTGAGTGAGAGTGAGTGTGTGAGTGAGTGTGAGTGAGTGTGTGAGTGAGTGTGAGTGAGTGACTGAGTGTGAGTGTGTGTGTGAGAGTGTGAGTGAGTGTGTGAGAGCGAGTGAGTGTGTGAGAGTGAGTGTGTGATAGTGAGTGTTTGAGAGTGAGTGAGTGAGTGAGTGACTGAGTGTGTGTGTGAGTGTGTGAGAGTGAGTGTGTGAGTGAGTGTGTGAGAGTGAGTGAGTGAGTGAGTGAGAGTGTGTGAGTGAGTGTGAGTGAGTGTGTGAGAGCGAGTGTGAGTGAGTGTGTGAGTGAGTGTGTGAGAGTGAGTGTGTGAGAGTGAGTGAGTGTGTGAGAGTGAGTGTGTGAGAGTGAGTTAATGTGTGAGTGAGTGTGTGAGAGTGAGTGTGTGTGTGTGAGTGAGAGTGTGAGTGAGAGCGAGTGAGTGTGTGAGAGAGTGAGTGTGTGTTAGTGAGTGTGTGAGTGAGAGCGAGTGTGTGAGAGCGAGTGAGTGTGTGAGAGTGAGTGTGTGAGAGTGAGTGTGTGAGAGTGAGTGAGTGTGTGAGAGTGAGTGTGTGTGAGAGTGAGAGTGTGTGAGAGTGAGTGTGTGAGAGTGAGAGTGTGTGAGAGTGAGTGAGTGTGTGAGAGTGAGTGTGTGAGAGTGTGAGTGAGTGTGTGAGAGTGAGTGTGTGAGAGTGTGAGTGAGTGTGTGAGAGTGAGTGAGTGAGAGTGTGTGAGTGAGTGAGTGTGAGAGCGAGTGAGTGTGTGAGAGTGTGTGTTAGTGAGTGTGAGTGTGTGAGTGAGAGTGAGTGTGTGAGAGCGAGTGAGTATGTGAGAGCGAGTGAGTGTGTGAGAGTGAGTGAGTGTGTGAGAGTGAGTGTGTGAGAGTGTTGGAGAGTGTGAGAGAGAGTGAGTGTGTGAGAGTGTGAGTGAGAGTGTGAGAGTGAGTGAGTGTGTGAGAGTGAGTGTGTGATAGTGAGTGTTTGAGAGCGAGTGAGTGATAGTGAGTGTGTGAGTGAGTGTGTGAGAGTGAGTGACTGAGTGTGAGTGTGTGAGTGAGTATGTGAGAGTGAGTGTGTGAGTGAGTGAGAGTGTGAGTGAGTGTGTGATAGTGAGTGTTTGAGAGCGAGTGAGTGTGTGAGTGAGTGAGTGACTGAGTGTGAGTGTGTGAGTGAGTGTGTGTGAGTGTGTGAGAGCGAGTGTGTGAGTGAGTGTGTGAGAGTGAGTGAGTGTGTGAGTGTGAGAGCGAGTGAGTGTGTGAGAGAGTGAGTGTGTGTTAGTGAGTGTGAGTGTGTGAGTGAGAGTGTGAGTGAGTGTGTGAGAGCGTGAGTGAGTGTGTGAGAGTGAGTGAGTGTGTGAGAGTGAGTGAGTGTGTGAGAGTGTGAGTGAGTGTGTGAGAGCGAGTGAGTGTGTGAGAGTGAGAGTGTGAGAGAGCGAGTGAGTGTGTGAGAGTGAGTGAATGTGTGAGTGAGTGTGTGAGAGTGAGTGAGTGTGTGAGAGTGAGTGTGTGAGAGTGAGTGTGTGAGAGTGAGTGTGTGTGTGTGTGAGAGTGTGTGAGTGTGAGAGCGAGTGAGTGTGTGAGAGAGTGAGTGTGTGTTAGTGAGTGTGAGTGAGTGTGTGAGAGCGAGTGAGTGTGTGAGAGTGAGAGTGTGTGAGTGAGTGAGTGTGTGAGAGTGAGTGTGTGAAAGAGTGAGAGTGTGAGTGAGTGTGTGAGAGCGAGTGAGTGTGTGAGAGTGAGTGTGTGATAGTGAGTGTTTGAGAGTGAGTGTGTGATAGTGAGTGTTTGAGAGTGAGTGAGTGATGGTGAATGTGTGAGAGTGAGTGAGTGAGTGACTGAGTGTGAGTGAGTGAGTGTGTGAGAGTGAGTGTGTGAGAGTGAGTGAATGTGTGAGAGTGAGTGAATGTGTGAGAGTGAGTGTGTGAGAGTGAGTGTGTGTGAGAGTGTGTGTGAGAGCGAGTGAGTGTGTGAGAGAGTGAGTGTTTGAGAGTGAGTGAGTGATGGTGAATGTGAGTGTGAGATAGTGAGTGTTTGAGAGTGAGTGTGTTATAGTGAGTGTTTGAGAGTGTGTGAGAGTGAGTGTGTGAGAGTGAGTGTGTGAGTGAGTGTGTGAGAGTGTGAGAGCGAGTGAGTGTGTGAGAGTGAGTGTGTGATAGTGTTTGAGAGTGAGTGTGTGATAGTGAGTGTTTGAGAGTGAGTGAGTGATAGTGTGTGAGTGAGTGAGTGTGTGAGAGTGAGTGAGTGTGAGAGTGAGTGTGTGTTAGTGAGTGTGCGTGAGTGAGTGTGTGTTCATTTGTGTGTGTGTATGTGTGTGTACATGAGTGTACAAGTGTGTGTGAGACTATGTGCGTGTTTGTGTGCGCGTACATGTGTGTATGAGTGAGTGTGTGCATGAGCAAGTGTGTGTGTATGAGTGAGTGTGTGCTTGTGTGTGAGGGGACATGTGTGTATGTGTGTGTATGAATGCATGTAAGTGTGAGTGAGTGTATGTGTTTGTATGGGTGTGTGTGAATGTACGTAAGTTTGTGAATATATTTGTGTGTTCATGTATGTGCGTGTGTGTGTGATTTAGAGGGTGTGGCCACATCAAGCCCTCAAGCTGCTCCTCTAACCTTAAATGGAAGTCTGCAGCTTGACCTCCTCTTCCTCTCTCTGACTTTCTCTCCGCCCTCATCTGTTTGTCGGTCGTTCTTCCTTCTTTCTGAAACCACAACAGCGTCCAGCACTGACCAGCTACAACCTCCTACTGTGGCTCTGTGTTCAAAGCACATTCCAGTGGTTTCTTGTCTCCCAGTACTACACACACACACACACACACACACACACACACACACACACACACACACACACAAACCGTCTTCCAGCACTAGAGTGTGAACGATCTTCGGACCCTATCAGGCTCTCCAGCACTTCGCAATGTTCTCCAGTTACTTGCTGGGAAGCAGTGTCAGGGTTTCATGGGAACAGTGGGAAGTGTTAGCATAGAGGATCAGTGAACAGTTGAAAACGATGATGATGATGATGATGACGAAGGCTCTGCTGCTACCACAGACTCCTCTGACCTCACACAGACACACCAACATTCCGAGTAGTGGTTCCAGAACCCTTTTGTGTATTTCGTTCTGCACACAGTCTCACTATTACTTTATATAAATGCAGGCTAACATGGAGCTATGCTAACACTTCCCACCAGCTAACATTCATTGTGCTAAGCTAAGGACTGCTAGTCTTAGCTTCCTAATGCTGACACAGGACAGGGGGGTCCCGACCTTCTTGTCTCACTCTGGGGACGACTGACAGTACGTTTGTTGTCAGAGAACAAGGGTGTGTCCCTTTAATGCAGCATCTAGGTCACACCCTCAGTTCTGCATGTGTCTCTACGTCCAGCTCTCAGTGAAAGGAAAGCTCCAGAAGCGTCCCGGCAGCCCTCTTGAACGCCTTTAAAAATGGGTATTTTCAGGTCTTTGTGTTCATGTTTTGTAGCCGGCCATTTGTGGTTCTTCTGCCTGGCCAAAGCAGCTACAGCTGCTAAAACTGCACTGTCATTAACTGCTCATTTGTCAAACTTTGCTGACTTTGCTTTTAGACCACATTCTAGTCAGCGGGATGAAATGATAGCTGAGATTTTCAGGACATTTGTCTCACCCTGGACTGGAACCGTGTTCAGTCTGTCTGAGCAGTAAGTTAGTTGCTAGTTAGCGGGTTTAATTCATCTGTGCTGAACAGGAAGCAGAAGTGCAGGAGCCCAGGAGACAGATGTCTGAGAGCCAGGGTGTGAAGAGGGGGTCAATATTCTGAACCAAGAGTTGAGTTTCTTTGATTAGATGTGTCATGGGATGTTTTCTCCATCACATGAGGACACACATCACAACCACACAGCCTGAAAGCTTCTCTGGCGCTCAGACATCCATGACGTTCATGCCTCTTTTCCTGGTTTCACACTTCCTGATCATGCTGAGCTGGCAGTCACGGACGTGTGTCCCTCCTAGCTTGTAGCAGAGTCTTTCTGGCAGTAAATTCTGGTATTGTAATACTTTTGAAGTTACATGACATCTTGCTGGACTTTGGTCATAACAGTTGAAATGATGAAATGTTTGGAATAACTGAATCAAGATGATTTTTGTTTTTGAGTCAACGGTGCAGGAAGTGCAGAGTTCGCAGGTCTAAAGAGCATTCCAGCTTCTGGGCTCACAGTTTGGCGGCCACTTGACCACTTCCAGCGTGCTCACTGCCACACACTCAAACCGCCGGGTCCTGGACCCGTTCACTGGTCTGCCACTGCTGCATGTGGGTTTTTTGCGTCTCTCGGTTGAAAACAACAACAACAACAACAATTTCCAGTTCCAGTTCTTCAGATTTTAGTATTATTATCCATTGTTCATATTGAGGATCCACAAAGTGACTGTCTCAGCTGACGTGAGTGAAAATGCACATCAGTGTTTTATAATTTTATGGTTTCATTATTCCATCCACTACTTACTTTGAGCTACGTTTTACTGTTAATCATGAGAATTTATTCTATTCCATTAAGATTCTTCTCTGTTATTACTGTATTTTCTCTTCAGTACTTAAGACATTAATGACTATTAACAAGTTTTGTTGTCTTTCCCCTTTGATATGTAACTTTTACCATTTTCACAACTCATCTCTTTATGCTTTGTATTTATAAACTGGTATATTTGTTGGCTAGTTTCCAGGAGATGTTCTCCATCAAAGTTTTACATCTTTCTTTTTGTCAACCATTTGTCAAGCACTTGGAATAGCAATTTATGTTCTTAATTATCCATTAATTACCTAGGTTATCATTAGTTATCTACTTTAGCATTAGTTATCCATGTTATCATTAGTTATCTATGTTATTATTGGTTACCTAGGTTATCTTTAGTTATCTATGTAATCATTAGTTATCCATGTCATCATTAGTTATGTAGTTTATCATTAGTTATCTATGTTATCATTAGTTATCTATGTAATCATTAGTTATCTAGTTTATCATTAGTTATCCATGTTATTATTAGTTACCTAGGTTATCATTAGTTATCTATGTAATCATTAGTTATCTAGTTTATCATTAGTTATCTATGTTATCTACCATCCTCTACTGCTGTCTGGGCTGAGGCGTTACAGTACTGCACTTGTCTGGAGCGTTTGGTGCAGGGGGCCTGTCTAGAGACGCAGTGTTGAATGTGTTGTGTGTCCTTCAGCCCTCACAATGGCTTTCTCAGATCAAAGTGTTGTATTCAGGCCACGGGAGACCTTTACTGCCCCCCAGTGCAGCTGGAAAAGTTACCTGGTCTTCATCACTGTCTGTCCCCTCCAGACTTATGGAGCTGTTCCTCTCAGCCTGATTCTGAGACACAGATGGACAGAAGGGAATGACTGAGGTAGTAGCTGAGGCACTCCAAGGCTATACATCCCCCAGTAGCAGTGTAAACGTGTTACCAGAGCTGTGTGAGGGGACGTGTACTCAGGTGGGCTGCAGGGTAGACCATCGTCCTCTGACATGGTTCCAGCGTCGTCTGTCCTCTTCACACACATCAGGGACGGAGGAGAGCCCAGTCTGATGGCCTGCTTCAGCTGCAGCTGGACATTAAATCATTAAAACACACTTTAAGTTTTTACAGTAGAACATTTGTTTTCCAGGTTTTGTTACATCAGCTAGTGACCAAGGGAACAAAGACGTGTTTGAGTCTGTGTTTTCTCTCTGATAGGGAGGATGATCAGCAGAGAAAGTGTTTCGGTATCACAGAAACTCAAACTAACAGACTTGTTATCTGTCGCCTGCATGTTTCAGTCCAACAGTCACTCAGGGACTCATTTACTCAGGTGCAAAGCAAACATTACAGTCAGGCTTCAAAGCGGCTGCCTCCAACCCTCTGCACCATGATTAGCATGTGGCAACGCTAATGTCACCACCAGGAAACACGTCCATCAAATATCAGCAACAGAACAGATGTGGGGATGTTTCTCTTGACCGTTACAGCAACTGTATGTGAAGCATTCAGAGAAACAATGTAGGAACAATGAAGCAGCAAGCTAAACTTAGCATCCAGGCTAATTCTGCACCTGTGGAGAAGGCACGCTCCTCACCTGGAGGACCAAAGCGGACCTGAGCTCGGGGGTGAGCAGTCTCCCTCTCCCGGGGTCAACATTTGCTTATCAGAGGAGGCGGGGGGGGGGGGGGGGGGCAACCTCTGCATTATGTTCTCATAATTATTGATCTTGTATCACATTGTTGAGGATTGAGGTCCACAAAGCTCCATCTGATGGTTTTCTTGATTAAGTTATTACAATCAATATATCAATCAATCAGAGTCTGTATATTTAGCTTATATGTTTGTACAGCTTTTTCACACTGATTATTAATAAATGACCTCCAGTCTCTTTAGTCTGCTCTCATCTGGAAGCGTGTCCAAACCCGATAAAGCTTTCAGGGACCGTAGAGGAGGAGAAAGTTGTCTTTGTGAGCCAATCTCCTTAAGACGTGACCTGAACCCCCGCAGACGGCTTAGTGGACAGGTTGATGTGAGGTTAGCCCAAGTCCCGTTATAGCAGCTTGTTGTGACAGACACTTGCTCTGTCTGTCAGCTTCTGATCCTGCTGAGACGACGCTTCCGTTTGAACCCTTCCCACTCTGCCTCTCTCCCCGTCTGTCTCCCTTTCTCCCTCTTTTTCTCTCTTGTTACTATTTAATCTATTTGAGACAGGACAGTGAGTACAAGCATGAGTGAGATGTGCACCAGGTTTAGCTTGAAGCTAATTTCCATCTGAAGTCCTGCACCATGAAGACAGATGTATGCTCCACCCGCTTAAGCATACACGTAGAGTACTCACAGTAGGCATACACGTAGAGTACTCACAGTAGGCATACACGTAGAGTACTCACAGTAGGCATACATGTAGAGTACTCACAGTAGGCATACACGTAGAGTACTCACAGTAGGCATACACGTAGAGTACTCACAGTAGGCATACACGTAGAGAACTCACAGTTAGCATACATGTAGAGTACTCACAGTAGGCATACACGTAGAGTACTCACAGTAGGCATACATGTAGAGTACTCACAGTTAGCATACACGTAGAGTACTCACAGTAGGCATACATGTAGAGTACTCACAGTTAGCATACACGTAGAGTACTCACAGTTAGCATACACGTAGAGTACTCACAGTAGGCATACATGTAGAGTACTCACAGTAGGCATACACGTAGAGAACTCACAGTTAGCATACATGTAGAGTACTCACAGTTAGCATACATGTAGAGTACTCACAGTAGGCATACATGTAGAGTACTCACAGTAGGCATACACGTAGAGTACTCACAGTTAGCATACACGTAGAGAACTCACAGTTAGCATACACGTAGAGAACTCACAGTTAGCATACACGTAGAGTACTCACAGTTAGCATACATGTAGAGTACTCACAGTTAGCATACACGTAGAGTACTCACAGTTAGCATACATGTAGAGTACTCACAGTTAGCATACACGTAGAGTACTCACAGTTAGCATACATGTAGAGTACTCACAGTTAGCATACATGTAGAGTACTCACAGTTAGCATACACGTAGAGTACTCACAGTTAGCATCTGGGGATCAGTTCCATTCTTTAATGGTTTATAGGAAAAGGCTGATTGGGCGACAGCAGAGCTTGGTTTTGGAAGCGGACGCTGAGGCTCTGCTGCACTGTTGATTATTTGATGAGCTTAGCGAGTGTTTGAGGAGCAGGTAGGTTGCCGAAGCCTGGCGTGTTGTATTTGGTAAGTAGACCGCAATGGGGTACTGCTGTGGTGTGCTGTCCAGAACCTTCGGTGCCTGTTCTCACAGAGATGTTTAAGGGTTTACTACCGTCCGGTCTGCTCGGGACCAATATGATATACAGTACAGGAAGTCAGATGACATCATGGCGCTCAGGACGGTCCTGGCGGCTTCAGCAGTTTCTAATGTGGCAGAAGTTCGCAATGTTAGGTTTTAAAACACACACATCTTTTTGATACGTTTCTGAAAGTCAAGGTGGGACCTAAAATGACCCCTCCCCTTCTCTCTCTCTTTCCTTATGTCTCTCTCCCTCCTTCTCTCTCTCTCCTTCTGTCTCTCTCTCCTTCTGTCTCTCCTCCTCCTCTCTCTCCTTCTGTCTCTCTCTCCGTCTGTCTCTCTCTCCTTCTGCCTCTCTCTCCTTCTGTCTCTCTCTCTCCTTCTTTCTCTCTCTCTCCTTCTGTCTCTCTCTCATTCTGCCTCTCTCTCCTCCTTCTCTCTCCCTCCTTCTGTCTCTCTCTTCTTCTGCCTCTCTCTCCTCCTTCTCTCTCCCTCCTTCTGTCTCTCTCTTCTTCTGCCTCTCTCTCCTTCTGTCTCTCTCTCTCTCCTTCTGTCTCTCTCTCTCTCCTTCTGTCTCTCTCTCCTTCTGTTTCTCTCTCTCTCCCTCTGCCTCTCTCTCTCCCAACAAGTCTGGCAAGGTTCTATCCGTCATCTTCCCCAGGCTTTAACGTGGCAGCGCGTCAGGTTCTACCTCTCACCGCGGTTGAGAACATAGTGGCTGTCCTGGCTCTGCCTGGACTCCATGTCTCCACTACGATGGTGAAAATCAGCCTGATAGTTTAGGTGATAAAATGCTGCTGACAGACCAACGCCGCCACAGGCGGGAGCTCCTTGGCAAAGCTAATAAATTAACAAAGCAAAAACAAGCTAACGCCACAGCGAAGAAGAACCTCTGGGCCTTCAGGTGAGTTCCACAGGTGGAGACTGTTATAATCAATCGGCATGGTAACGTGTTCCCTCGGGTCGATGGCCTTTACTGATCCCTCATTTGTTTATTAATCCTCATGCTGAAATCCTCTTTTCTCTCTCGCCTCTGCTCCCAGGTCAGAGGTCAGAGTTACGATGACAACCTAGACCAGGGAGGGATTCAACATCAGATCCTGTTGGGCGGAACTCTTGGACATGTACCTGCAGGGATTTCACCTTCCCGTGGATGCTGTCCTGGGACGCCCCCAGAGCCTCGTTGGCCTCAGACGAGTCTGACACAAAGATGGAGTCATGTGACAAGGCTTTGCTGCCCAGGCTGATCTTTGACCTTTGGGAAACAGGAAGAATTGAACAGTCACACTTCCGCAGAAATGAACAGAAAAAAAATGTAGGAGGGGGGGCACCAACCTCCCCCAGAGCGACCTGACAAACCCCACCCTGTTTAAACCGTTTGCCCCATCACTCCATAATTACACCACTCCACCACTCTCCTCTGAAATCCTGCCTGTCACCTCCTGTTTTGTAACCCTGCTGACTGACAGATCCACAAACGCCACTGAAAATGCGGGCGGCGTCCGTGGTTCCCGCCGCCTCACACGTTCATCAGTTTCATTTATTCAACCCAACAAACCCTGTTTTCATTCACACTGTGATGGCCCTCAGACGCATGAGGAACGTCCAGCTGGAGTGACCCTGGGCTGACGGAGTGACCCTGGGCTGACGGAGTGACCCTGGGCTGACGGAGTGACCCTGGGCTGATGGAGTGACCCTGGGCTGACGGAGTGACTCTGGGCTGACGGAGTGACTCTGGGCTGACGGAGTGAGGATGACACGAGAACGGACGACAGGAAGTCACACAGCTCAGGAAACAACCACAGGAAGAGAGACTCCACAGAACAAAAACAGGAAACCGCAAAGATCAGGAGACGGACGTGGAACGTGAGTCCTCAGCTCTTCATGTGTTCCCACCAACAGACGGTTACCCAAGTGTTCAGGCAGACACACGCGTCTGGCCTTCAGCGGCTGGGTGACCTCACTTGTGACCTCACCTGTGTAGCTGACACAGTGTCATGTGTCCACCTTCAGTAACGTCACAAGGTGAACACAAACATAAAGACGGGGCCAATCAATCCAGGCAATTAGATCCCACTACCAGAGCTCAAGATGGCCAGCGGGTTCGTCTCAGAGGACGGACGCACTCTGAGTCGACTCTTGTGGTATCCTGTTGTAGTACAAGTACTGCGTGTGGTGCAGTAGACGGGGTCCTGACTATTTTCTGTCCTGGTCTGTTGAGTTTGTCACATGAATGTGTTCAGCTTGGAGCGACTGTTCAGTCCATCTGTGACAGCGACAGAAATCGATTGTGATTGTGGTCACGTGCAGAAAACAAGAATCAAGGAAGGCTGGGTTTCACCAGGCTAATTAGCCCCCCCCCCCCACAGACACACACACACACACACACACACAGACAAAGACACACACACACAGTAAAGCCAACACAATTCCAGTCTAAATTGTGTTGGCTTTACTGTGTGACTGACTGACTGACTGAATTGTGAAATTATGGTTAAATCCTGGGAACTGTTTTGTTTTCAAGGCATGTGCCTGTGTGTGTGTGTATGTGTGTTTGTCTGTGTATGTGTGTGTGCCTGTGTGTGTATGTGTGTGTCTGTGCCTGTGTGTGTATGTGTCTGTGTATGTATGTGTCTGTGTGTGTGCGTCTGTGCATGTGTGTGTCTGTGTATGTGTGTCTGTGTGTCTATCTGTGTTTGTATGTGTGTGTCTGTGTGTGCCTGTGTATATCTGTGTGTGTGCCTGTGTGTGTGTATGTGTGTGTCTGTGTATGTGTGCCTGTGTGTGTGTGCCTGTGTGTGTCTGTGTATGTGTGTGTCTGTGCCTGTGTATGTGCGTGTATGTGTCTGTGTGTGTCTGTCTGTATGTGTCTGTGTGTGTCTGTGACTGTGTGTGTGTGTATGTGTCTGTGTGTGTGTATGTGTGTTTGTCTGTGTATGTGTGTGTGTCTGTGCCTGTATATGTGTGTGTGTGTGTGTCTGTGTGTATGTGTCTGTGTGTGTGTATGTGTCTGTGTGTATGTGTGTGTGTCTGTGTGTGTATGTGTGTGTGTATGTGTCTGTGTCTGTGTCTGTGTGTGTATGTGTGTGTGTATGTGTCTGTGTCTGTGTGTGTGTGTCCTTACCCTGAGCCCTTATCCTTCTCCGACCGAGTGAGTGTGTTATTTTCTGACGTTTTACTGACATTGTCGCTTGACTGACTGGCTTTCAGCTCTGCGTCTGCTCCAGACGACGATGGCTCCTTTCTCTTCTTCCTGGCAAAGAATTTTTTGAATGTTTGGAATTTGGACTTCTTCTTCCCTGAGAGGACAAAACAGAGAAGAGCAGAATGTGTTTAGAACCTCCCTCGCAGCCTGAGTTCTCCTGCCAGACGTACAGTGGGTCACTGCAACAACTGCAGCTGACGAGACAAAGACACGCTGCATCTCTGCTAACTGGCCTCAGGTGAACTGAGCCTGTGTGTGTGGAGGCCCAGATGTAGAAACACACACACACCCATGCTTGTGAAGCTCTCCCTCGTGGGTGTGTGGCCATGAGCACCGCAGTGGAAGCCTCAACAACTCTTTATGACTCCTTAAAGAGCTACAAACTGCTGCCTCCAGCCAGCAGGCCAGTCATCGGCGTGACGAGCCTGCCGGTCGTGCTCCTCTGCCCCCACACACGTCTCAGGGCTGCTGGCCTTCAGCACCTACGGCTACTGTGAGAACGGTGGTGTGTTCTGCACCTCTGTCTGCAGCTGGAGCTGAGGGACAGTGTCCACGATGGGACTGTCACGCGAGGATGCAGAGAGAAGCTAATTCTGTTAGCGTTAACATTCTTAATGTTGCCAGCCAGGCTGCAGTCTCACACTTCAGCTGGGGAGTTCCTCCGCCTCCCTCTGTTGATCTGGAGTCAGAGCAAGTGCAAGTCAGCGGATCAGCACCCAGCCCTTGCATTGGCTGGTTTTCGGTGTTGAAGTTTTGGAATTGGACAATAAAGTTTCTGAGGGGACTACAAACAGACAGAAACATGGACCAGACTTTGCTCCACCTCCAGGACCGTTTGCTCACCTCTACCTTTTCGAGTGTCTCACTCTAGACTCACGCAGTTAGTAACTTGTGTCTTCAGAAAATCAATTCTCCATCCATCCATCCATCCATCCCTCCATCTTCCCCCTCTTCTCCTGTTAGGGTGGTGGGGGTGGAGCCTATCCCAGCAGCCTTCCCCCTGGACAGGTCACCAGTCCATGGCAGGGCCAACACATAGAGACAGACAACCATTGGCTCTCCCAGCCACGCCTACGGTCAATGTAGAGTCTGGATTAACCTGGTCCCCTCTTGATGTCTTTGGACTGTGGAGGAAGCTGGAGTACCAGAGAGAACCCAGCAGGAACAGAGAGAACATGGAGACTCACCCAGAAAGACCCCGTGCTCCAGCCGGGGCTCCACCCACAACCTTCTTGATGGGGGGCCACAGTGAGGACCACTGCTCCACTGGGCCACCCTCTTCAGAAAATTCAGCTGTCAAAAGGTTTGTCCAACAAATATATTTTGTAGCCTGATTGTGGTTCAGTCACTCAGACATTTGGCGCTGAGGTGAATCCGTCTCTCCGGCCCGCCAAAGCAACGGACATGTTGCTATTTAAAGTATTCATAAAAATGCGACAGGAGAGTCGGTGGGAAAAAGGCCCATTCCTCTTCTGCAGGCTGTTACTCTGTCTTTCTCCCTGCAGGGAATCCTTGAACTTTCCTTTCCCTCTCTAGAAAGATTCTCTCTGTTTGGAGCTCATCTCAGCGACCCGTCTGGAGGCCTCACCTGCTGCCCAGGCCGAGAGCGATCACAGTCACCCGTCACGCGCTGAAGAACTCCCTCACCCAGCATTTGATGGGATAAGAACGAGTCTGTTCCCTGCATACATGGTAACTGTTTTTTTAAATTCTTTTTATTATGATTTTCCAGGTCCACACAGTCAAAGTGTCCAACATACTTTCCGTTTAGCCATCTGAAAGTACACATTTTAGTCCCTGACAGAGTACCGCAGACTCAATGCAGTCTGAAGTAAATATCTGACATTAGAAGAAACGTTTTCTGATGTTATGGCACCCAAATATAAAGATTTAAACTTAAACTGAATATCTGGAAAATGCTTTACAAACCCTTATGAACCTCCACGTGATAGCTCTTTAATTTCTTTGATCCTTCACAGCAAAAACACCCAATGGCCTCCAGAGCTTCAGAGAGTTCAGCCGTTTCTGCTTCAGCATTAAATTTAGTATCAGCTGGACTGTTCTGGGGAGCTGCCACACAAAGACATTTCTTGTTTTAAGATGCTGGCAATAAATTAAATCCTCCTGCTCTTTGTGTGACACCACAAAGTGAACAACATTCCAGTTATATTTGCCTGAGCACTTCCAGCGCGGTTCTGACGAGACGTCTGAGGCCGCTCTGCGCTGGCGAGGTGAAGAATCGGGGGGAAACACCAGCTGACACGACATTTACAGAGCTATTTCAGGAACAATACACAATCGCCTCAAAGGTCTACACACTGTAATGGCTGAGAAGGCGCTACAATGGAAGGTCAGTGTGTGCTGTCACGGCAGAGATCCCCTCCGCACTACAAACCTTCTTTTAACCGCCATCATGAGCGGCGTGATGGGAGCTGAGCTCTGCCTCAACATTGGTGAGGATGGAGTGAAGCTGGAGGTCTCAGGTATGTGAGGAGCTTGAGTCTAACAGGGAGGAGGGGTGGGGGGCAAAGGGTGAGGACCAAGGGAGGAGTTATCACTCAGGCCTGCTGCTTGAGTCGAGATGTCGGACTTCTGACTCAAATATTAAAGGTTATGAGAGCTGGTGGCGTCCTGTCAGGAGGGAAGAGCTTCAACACAGACATGTCCCTCTCTGTGAATCCCTATGAAACATCTCGTGACCTCAGAGAATCCCCCTCTGAGGTCACGAGATGTTTCATAGGGATTCATGCACCCAGTGGGGGGATGGGAGGAGTCAGGGGATGGACGGACGGAGGGTTCTTCATTTTATATTTGATGCTTCGGCCCAAACTCTGTCCAATCCCTCTCACGCTGCCAATCCAATTACAGCTCACGCAGCAGCAGCCGTGATAATCTGTGTGTTTGCCACCATGGTGGCAGCAGACTAGAGGATCAGGAGTCCGCCTGGTGTTCAGCTCCACGTTCGGAGTCCAAACACACCAGTACTGGTCTGTGTGAGACCCAGGCACAAAGAACTGCTCCCACTCGCACTGGTACTCTTGTGCTTTAGCAGTAAATCTGACAGTGACTATTTACTCTGTAGCTCTAACCACACACACACACACACACACACACACACACGCACACACACGCACCGCTTCCTTGATCCAATCGTATCAGCTTGTGTGTGGGTGCTTTGCTGCTACTTCTGCTCGACCTATTCTGACCTTGTCAGTCTGTTTATAGGAGCGCTGTGACATCACAGCACCAAATCAGCTCAATAATCACCGCGATCAACTGGAGCAGCCAGCTGACCACATTCGTGAGACGCACAGCGACGATCAGAAGTCTCTCTTGTCGTCTCGCAGCCCTGTGGCCCTCCGGGGATCTCAAGGGACTGTATCGTTGTAGAAACGGCTCCATTGGTGCTGCGAGCTGATCACAAGGGAGACCGCCAGTGTTGCCACACGCGCCTGGTCCAGGCTTTGAACGTAAATATATTTCATCTCCTGCTAATACACATGTATCTCCTGAAATTAGCACGCTAACCAGTTAGCACCAGCCCACCCTACTGATGCCACTTGGTGCCTTGCGAGGCGGTAGTGGAGCCCTCTAGCGCCCCATCAATCCAACATGAGAGGACATGGGGGGGGCACCTTCATGTAGCAGCGGGCTGACATGTTTGACCACTCAGAGACGGATCTGCAGTCTGTCAGGAAGTAAAGAAGCTGCTGATTTCCTGGGACGGAGCTGAGCTAGCAGCAGCGCTACTCTGGCGAGGTGCCTCTTCAGTTGATTCTCCTGCCTTTTGTTTAAAGTCTGCCTGGTTTTTGTAAAGGAAGATTTTAGGAATCCTCTTGTAGCTCCACTGACAGAAGAACATGAACTTGAATTCAGTTTCTCTGTTCACCAGCTTACACACAGCAATTTATCTAAAACCGAAATAGATGCTCCATTTTTGGCAAAATTTGAAATCAGACTTAAAGTTTACACCCGTTGTACCAAATGATCTATAACGTTGACTAAGTATATCTGTGAAATGCTAAAACAAACAAGAAAAAGGAAAATGACTCATTAAAACTGGTGTTACCTGAGCATTCCTCCGCCACCTCAGCAGGCTCCTGATTGGCCATCACATCTGGAGGTCCTGATGCCATGGCGGCGCTGTCGCTGCTGCAGGAGACAAACAGTGATGAGCATCTCGTCCTCACTAGACAGCAGCCAGGTTCCATTTAGAAGGTCCCATTTTAATCACTGTGCATCTGACGTCTCCACACCATGCCACCGTTGTCACCCTTTAGTGAGCTAATGAACCTGCTCCACCTGCACCAGGTGCTCTAGTATGTTACTGAGGCTGGTCGGGTGCACCGTGGTGCCCGCTACACCTCCTCCTTCACCTGGAGCAGGAGGAGGTCCGGTTCTCCAGGTGAGGAGCACTCCTTTCTCCTGAGGTGAAATGTGAGCACCACTGGAACAGCAACCCTGCAGGTCCTGGATCAACCTGGACTTTAGAGGGAACGACACTCTCTGATTGGTTAGAGTGATGTCACACCTGGGACTCACCTGTGAACACTCAGGTGTCTAATGATGGCCTCTTGGCGGCCTGGTTTGAGCTCTGATTACACGCCCCTACATACCAAAATGAAGCTGAACAGGCACAGAACATACGGTGCACACATGGCACCACAGATCCCCCAGAGGCCGCGCTGTTTGTGCCGAGCAGCCACGCGCTAAAATAAAATTTCTCATGAAAAAAACTGAAACGTGTGAACATGTAGTAAACCCTAAATTCTCGCCCATTCAGTTTTCTTGGAATTGTTCACACTGAAAAGAGAATTTAATAAAAGAAAATCTTCTGGTCATCGCAGCCCAATGACACAGCAGGGCAGCAACGGCGGCGCTGAAGCCTGACTGACTGAGACGCTCTCGCCTTCGTCCTCCAGGTCCTCTCATCGCTCTCCTCACCGCCTGCGTGCTCCAGCTGGGAGCTGAGGAGGCTCCGTTTGGGTGGAGGGCAAAAGTTCTGTATGGAAACAGACAAAGTTTATTTGAAGAATGACAGAGAAGAGTGAGGCCCCTCTGTCCGGTCCAAACATCCAGCTGTCAGCCGCTCACAGACGAGTCAGCTCTGTCTTAATCCACACAACGGCGTGGAGCACATCCCACGCCACCAGGGGAACCGTCCCTCTCTGTCACACGACTGAGCCCAACAGGAAGCAGTTCAGCTGGGTCATAAATCACCAAGATGAAGATGAGTCCCTCCTCTCTGAAATCTGGGCTGTGCACAGGACGTCCAGTCCAGCCCTCAGAAAACGGAAGCGTTGCTCATGGCGCTCAGTGAGCTGCCCCTCTGATCTCAGGGCAGGTTCAGGTTCATCCACCTCAATGTGGCTGCCGCTGTTTGCTCTTGGTTCTCTTGGTACATTGCATTTTGAATTGCTAAAAATAGTAAACAAAAGTTAATGCGAAGGAGAGGCAGGCGCCTGGGTCTTTGCAAGCCTACCTTGAGCAGCAGGCCTGGATTTGTTCGGAAATGTTTGCTCATAAATCCATTTTGATTTTTTTAAAGGTCTGTGAGACTTACAGGTTTTGTAACCCAAGGTCATGAACTGTCAGAAGGTGTCAGAAGTACAAGGCTAAAGTAAAGCTGTGAACAAACTACAAGTGGAACGCACGACGTGAGCACCTCTGCAACTCGTTTCTGTTTTCAGCCTGACGGCGTTCTCCTCACCTCCAAGGCAAACGCTGCACCATCGGTAGGTGTGGTATCTCCTGGCGTATTTCATGTCAATTAACATCTGAACTCAGACTGAACCACAGGCCTGATTTCAGGTTATGGTCATGTTTAGGTCATGTTAAATGAAAGCCTGTTAACGCCTCAGGTTGTTCCCTGCCAGAAGGGTTACAAGTGGGCACCAGTCTGCCATTGTTGGAGAAGCTCTTGTCGTCCCGTTAAGGAAGTGGCTGGCAAGTTCTAGTCATCTGTTTACACCCAGATTGTGTTAAAGACACAGACGGAACATTCCAGAGTGAGTGAGTATGTGCTGGCCGACGGTTAGCATCACAGTACCACCGTCAGTAGCTTCAGCCACCACCTGACCTCGTCCCACTCATCAGCAGCCTCAGGACAGAAAAGCAGCTGAATGAGCATATTTCATCTTCCATAAACACGCACACGCACACACACACACACACACACTCAATAACAGCTCTAGGAAACAGAGGGACAACCAACCACAGATAAGACAGCTTCAGTGCTCAGTGTGACCTCAGGAAACTGGAGGTTCCAGGGGGAAACAACAACACTGCACAATGACGATTAAACAGTAAATGGACTCAGTTTTATAGAGCGCTTTTCTACCTTAGCGGCACTCCAAGCTCTCTACAGTGTCGTCTCATTCACCCGTTCACAGACACACTCACACACTGATGGTGGAGGCTGCCATGCAAGGCGCCAACCTACTCATCAGGAGCAATTATGGGTTCAGTATCTTGCTCAGGACACTTGGACCCTTTGGTTGCTAGATGGCCACTCTACCCCTGAGCTACGCCGCCCATAAGAGTCAAGCACTGATGCTGAGAATGGGGCTGGCATCTAATGTGTGTGTGCCTGTGTGTGCATGCATGCGCATGTGTGCGTGCATGTGTGTGTGTGTCTGTGTGTGCATGCATGCGCATGTGTGCGTGCATGTGTGTGTGTGTCTGTGTGTGCATGCATGCGCATGTGTGCCTGTGCGTGCATGCATGAGCATGTATGCGTGCATGTGTTTTATGTGCATGTGCTTGTGTATGTGTGCATGTTTTTGAGTGTGCGTGCCTGTGCGTGTGTGCATGTGCATGCATGTGTGTGTGCATGCATGTGCGTGTGTGCGTGTTTTTGTGTGTGTGTGCATGTGTTTTTGTGTGTGCGTGTTTTTGTGTGTGCATGTGTTTTTGAGTGTGCGTGTCTGTGCATGTGCACGTGCGTGTGTGTGCATGTGTGTGTGTGGGTCCACAGATATCACACGACACCAAACTACTGAGGAGCTTCGGGGAAATGATGCCCGATGGAGGAAGTGTTGGAGATGGGAACTCCTGCTGCTGACAGCTCAAGTTTCCAGGGACGTGGACATTCACGGATCCGTTCCCAGCGACTGAGTTCAAGTCATTAGAACATCATGCGCTTTCTTCCTGAGGAGTGGCTATCCGAGCTTAGCTAGCATGAGGACTGGAAGCAAAGGGAGGGGGTGCTACCACGTCCCCGCTCACGTGTGTCAGAGCAAACGACTGATGTTCATCCTTGATTGGAGAGGTGAGTTGGGCTGATCTTTGAGGATGTCCCTTGTGTGCAGGTGAGAGCCGCTAAAACTCTGTAGCTCCTTCTTTCACTGTCACTGCAGCAAGAGTCAGGGGTTGCTACGTTTCAGAGCGTCTCTGGAGCAGTCTAGGAGTTGATAAAACAACTGAGTGAATGAAATATGAGGTTTTTGCTGCTACTGAACCACATTTCCCTGCAATTAAGTCAGTTTTAACCTGAAGATTTTTTGAGAAGATGTCTCCTCCATGCTCAGGACCCGAGCTGACCTGTTCCTGTTCACAGCTACTTCACTTTTAAAAGCTCAGTATGATGGAAAGTGAGCGGATTTCATAACAGAATAGGAAGCAGCAGCATAGCTTCACTGAGCTAACTGAGAGACACCATTTTCATGAAGTCTCAGGATGGAAGTGAGCGCGTTCCCACAGATTCCAACTATTCCTGCAAGGTCTCGTCATTCCACAGGAAGTGCAGCTAAGCTGAGAGGCTCTGGTGGTCAAGACTCAAGGTCCTGGTTCAACATGACTGACCTTCGCCCACTTCCAAAACCGGCTCCCCATGGTGACATCCTCCGCTTCATCTATGAGAAGGACGGGTGAGGATGGACGGGGTGTTAAAAACAGATGAAGAGGAGAGGATGGGCAGGAGAGCAGAGGGGGAGTGAGAGAACATGGGTGAGGAAGAGGAGGGCCACGGACGAGTCACAGAGGGAGGACGGGGTCAGAGGAGGGGTTGTGGGAAAGAGTCAAATGAAGAGAAAGAAGAGTCCGTTAGACACACTGATGAACAGCAGTGAGAGAGAGAGAGAGAGAGAGACAGAGAGAAACAGAGAGAGAGAAACAGAGAGAGACAGAGAGAGAGAGACAGAGAGAGAGAGAGACAGAGAGAGAGAGACAGACAGAGAAAGACAGACAGAGAGGAAAACAGACGTACAGTAAACACAGAGGCTTCAACAGGACTGTGAGAGGAACCCTCTGTGAAACTCTCTCAAGAGCCAACTGACTCAGTGATTGAGAGAGTGGTGCCGGTCCACCAGTGCCGGTTCACCGGTGCTGGTCCCCTGGTGCCGGTCCCCTGGTGCCAGTCCACCAGTGCCGGTCCACTAGTGCCGGTCCCGGTTCCCTGGTGCCGTACTGAGGTGCTGCATGGAGGGTCCTGGCTGATTGACAGTTCGGCTTGGCTCAATCACCACACGTGTTTGAGGACGAGTCTACAACCTCTCACTTGGTCTTTTCTGAGGGACATTTTGAGGTCCATCGTGTGATGACACGTTTCTCAGTGAGCTTGTGCGTCTTTAATGATCTGTAACAACAGATTTTGCTGGTGATGGTCAGAACCGGCCGCGACACATCCGTCCACCAGTGTGTTTGCCGGCTAGCCTTCTGTTTCTGTGCTAAATCATTTGCCAAACAGTTTCCATTTTATTGCCCCTAATACCCCAATAGGTCCGGAACCCCGTAGAGGGTGTGCCCCCCTCCACGCTACTCGGCCGCCGCAGAACCTTGAACAGGCGTCATTAACATCTCCTTCTCAAACACACAGTTTCTGATTTTGTTTTCAGCCCAAAAAGAAAGCACAAAACCCTCATTTTAGAATTCAGAACTCCTGATTTGTGACTGGACCCTGATTGTGTTCAAACTAGTGATGTCATCACTTTTGCCGTCAAGCTCCGCCTCTCCATGTGCGACTGCCCAGTGCAGCTCTGCCTACAACACCATTTCTGTTCTTTTGCTATTTGGACTAAAACTGTAACTGCTTCCAAAGATCATGAAATATTTCTGAACTCATCACCACAGCAAAGTCCCAGAGCAAAACCAGCGCCACTGACACCCCCCCCCCGAGTCATGTGAGAGCTGCAAGTTCATAATGAGCCAGACTAGTTGATGAATGATCATCTGTTCTCTAACACACAGCCCTGAATTACTGAGTGACGTTACGGGATGTAGCAGCGCACCGTCGTTAGCCTAGGAGAACGCTGGGAGAATGCTGGGAGAATGCTGGGAGAACGCTGGGAGAACGCTGGGGTTACGTTCCTTCACTGGCGGACACACAACAGTAAACCGCCACCTCACATAATAGGCTGGACACAGGAAGTCGGATGAACCGAGTTTGGTAATGTGATGCTGGCGGGTGCATGAGCAGCCGCAGGCCTTCAATTTCCAGAGGGGGGGGGGGGGGGCACAGAGAGAGAGAGAGACAGAGAGAGAGAGACAGAGAGAGAGCATGGTGGACGTCCTCCAGGTCAGAGCCTCTGGTTCAGGTGCGTGTGGCTGCTCTGTAACCTCATCAGGTTTATTCAGGATGAAGCTGAAATCAGGCCAGGGCCTAAAGCCCCCCGTCTGGATCCTGACACACTCAGAACAGGTTCCAGCGTGGACCCGAGAGGGTACCTGGGTCTTCAGAGTCACCTGTGTGCCTTCACATCACTTTGTGCGTCTCAGGTAACAAATGTAAGAACACAACTGTTTGTCTTGAACCTCTATGTCGGAGTGTGTAGGGGTCACACTTGGATGGATGGGGATTCTTTATTTATGGCCACAGCTGCTGGAGGTGACAGTGACCTTTGACCTCCAGTGTCTGTGGCCCTCATGGACAGATGTAATGAAATTCCTTCCAGTTGTTCCTGAGGTAAACTTGATATTTCGTTGGTTAATTTTACGCAACACCTGGATGTAAACAGCTGAGCTAGCACTTAGCAACGTCCTCAGGTTTATGCTAAGCTAGGCTAACCCCCCAGGCCCAGTTGCCTCCTGTCATTGTGGGTTCTGCTGTTATCCACTCAAACATTAACAGGAAATGTAAAAACCTCCCTCCATGAAAAACTGTACTCTCTCCCTGTAAGTCGGATGCTGACAAGCTCTTCATTTCCTACTCGTCTTCCCGTCAACTTGACAAGCTCTTTTTCAGCCGCGTCCATAAAAGGAAATCTGAACTCCATGAGGAATGAAGTCAGATAACAAAGCTCAACGTTTCTTTTCCCAGTCCGCCCGTCTTCCTCCTTGTACCTCCACTCGCACCACTGCTCTTCTCCCTTTGTCTGTTCTTGTCTCATGAAAACCTCACATATCTGACTGGGAACACTGGGACGACAGCACCCTCTCAGCCACTCCACCCCAGCACAGTCAGCGACCAAGGGGGAAGTCATCCATTCTATACCGCATCGTGTTTAGGTTGTCATGGCTAACGGTTAGCATATGATGTTCCACTTGAGATTCATTACCGTGCGGAGCGGAGCGGATGAAGGATGAACCTCCGAGCATCCTGGCGAAGTCGCCCTCCAACCCCACAACGGGCCACTGACGGTGGGACCGTCTCCGTACCCACCAACGCCTGACAACACCACAAGGCTCTCGTGGTATTCATGTCAAAGACAAGTTACCTGGTTTAGCGCTCCAAGCCAGGCTGAACTGGCGGCGGGCGGCCTGAGAGCACCCCAGCCATGGAGGCTTGCTGCTCATCAACATCTCTGCAAGATAAACCTCACTGGCAAAATCCTGGTCGTTCACACCGACGGAGACCGGTGCAATATTTAAACGCGGGTCATGTAAAAATGCGGGCCAGTTTCTACTGGGGCTGCGGCCTACAACGAGGTCATGGAAGGTCAGAGACGCAGGCTACTGAACAAACGTATAGAATTATTATATAGTACTCAGCGGTACAAGGACACGTGTAGCGTTTTCCCTATGGAGAGCCTAAGAGCTAAGTTAAAGGGAAATGACAACATTTTCTTTGGCGCATGGCGGCCTCTGATGGGTGACTTGCCCAAAGGTCTGTGTGAAACCATCCAGAGGGCAAAGGCCTGCTGGAGTAGGAGACTTCAGGCTCAGTCAACAAGGACTCAGAAACAATACTGAGTGCGCAAAAGCGTACAAGATGGGACTCGATGCTGTTGTTGTCTTTTTTCTGTTTGTTTGTGGTCGTGGGTTTTTGATTTTGTCGAGTTGTCTCATCAGTTCTTATTTCATCAATTTGATTTATTCGTTCATGTCTCCCCCAGCTCAGGCCAACACTCCTACATGTACGTGTCCATGCATTGTTATAACGCACATTTTGGAAATAAAATAAATCTCATCATTAAAAAACCTCACTGACAGGACTTCTTTGTTGTTTGCAGTCTCTTATATTAAACTATTGTTCAAACTGCAATTACTGGCCAAATACCTCAGAGGGGCAGCACCTCAGCGACACCATTGTTTGGGGTTCTCTCGTCCCACATTCTCTCCTCGCTCCTGTCCTGTTTGAGATGTGGCTGCGCTCTTAGCAACAAGCCTTACAAGGACTTGAGACAGGAACTGACCAAACACTCATCAGTCACTGCTCAGGCTGCATTCATTTACAGCTGCATCACCATTCCTGCTAAACAAACCCAACCTACCCAGGTTACATAATGACCCCTGGACAGGAACGTGTGAGGACCACACGATTGTTCTCCAATCTGCCTGAAGGTTCAGGTGAGCTCAAACCAAATCTGCTTGACTTCCTGCTAAATCAAACAACATCAAAACAAAATTCAAAGATGGATAAAAAGGAAGTTAAAGACCCACTGTTTTTCATGTTGTTCTCGTGTTCATATGCCATTTTTCTGATGCTAGAGGAAGCATCCGGAGAAGACTAAGATCAAAATCGCACTTCCCAGTATGTCTGAATCAAACCGCTGCGACCGATGGCAGACCCTGACAGGCAGGCTCAGGCAGACGGGCTTTCACACGTCACAAAGCCACTGGGCAGGCCTGGAGCTCCAGCCGCGCTCCGCCTGCTCCAACTCTCAACACGTATGTGCTGTAGCAGGTTGCAATGCTAAGAGGAAAGATAAGGAGATGAACTTCATAATTTACTAAACGTTGCTGTGAGAGAGCAAGAATTCGGTTTCTTGGTCACAGCAAAAAAAAGGAACCACACATCGGTTCAGTCAACCTGAGGGCTGCTCACCAACCGGCAGCAGGAGCAAATGGGCTCAGGTTCTAATAATTCAACCCAGCCTGCCCACCAGGTCCTAGGGACCCCGCCGCCGGCCCCGATTGTCCAGTAAAGCCGAGGTTTCAGGCAGACAGTTCCTCCGCCACTGTGGGTTCGCCTCTATCGGCCGGGAAGGACGTGTCCAGAGACCGCCCGTCCTCTTCTCGATCACAGAACGAGACCGAGGGGTCCTGTCCACCCTGGTGGTCTTGCCACGGAGCCCGCCAACGCATCTGGTCCCATCTCAGCCGCCGCACGGATGTTTCAGATGGCGAGCGCGGTGAGTTTGAACTCTCTCTCTCGAACAGGACGTTTCTCCAGACCTGTGTGTGGGGTATCCCCCCACCATGTCTCTTACGAGCGCTGTCTCCGCCCACAAGTCAGAGGCCAATTACTAATGAGCAAGTGGCGCTCTGCAGGGGCGGAGTCCTGGGGAATGACACAGGTTTTGTCATTTTGGCTAAAAATGTCACGATCACGATGTAAAGACCACTGAGAGGCTTTAAAAGAGCTGAAGAGGGGGGCTGGAGCGGGGCTTTAACCGCTTCCTCCCTGTTCTCGGAAAGATTCAGCTGTGGCCCCCAGATGTGAGGTGAGGAGTTTCCCTACAGCTGCTTGTTGTGTATTCACACATTAAACAATTATTCTTGTGCGTGTGTGTGTGTGTGTGTGTTTGAAAATATGAACATGCTCCTGAACAGAGAGGTGGGAGTGCAGGCTGCTAATGAGGCAGCAACCATCCAGCAATCCTGAAATGATAACGCTGCACATCTTAGCAAGCTAGCAAATCATCCTCAGTTACCAGAGCTGGAGATAAACTCAGGGCCATGTTAGAACCAGAACTTCATCTGAGCTTTCCAGCCCAGTTACATCCTAACGAGCAGTGAGACAAAGCTGCTAATGTCGACACGTAGCATTTCTCACCTGCTGCTGGCCACCGACCAGCTCTCTCGTCTCTAGCTTTGCGTTTTGAGAGCGAGCTTGTCAGGATTGATAGCGTGAGGCGGCTCCGGCAGCCGGTGCAGGAGGCACAGGTAGCCCAGCTCCTCCTCCATGGTCACAAGAAAGTGTGCTGAGTGTCCCAGCACCAGGACCAGGAGACCGTCACATGAAGGGAGCTGGACAACACCACAGCGGCAGGACCGGGACCTGCTCCCCTGAACAAGGGGGCAGGCCAGATTCCTACAAGAGGACCTGTAGCAAGTTGCTCCTGCGCATGTGTCTGACCACACCCTCTTCCTCATTGGCATTTGCTAGAAAACACCAATCGGCCGGTTCTCCACTGGCACCAAACCTGTAACGGAACGTGATGGGTCTTGTCATCAGACTCTGATGAGTGAGCAGAGAGAGGACTGATGCAGAGCTGTGACGCGTGGAGCTACGCCAGACCCACCAGTGAAGGTGTGGTGGAGGAGCAGGGCACAGGAAGCCTCCTCTCCTGGCCGTCAGTCGGGGAGAGGAAGTTCAAGGACTTCATACAAGGTTAATCAATAAAAAACAGCAAACAGCGAAGCTCTCATCGGGAGGGGCGGGTTCTCCCTGGGGACACTCAGGAACACGCTCCCACTGAGCTCTGTAGCACAGTTGTGAAGACAGCACGCTAGATGTTTGTGTCACCTTTGATGAGTCCAACGCGGAGAGAACCCGTCACTGCGGTCACTGGAAATAAGGCCGAACCCCAGAGTCTGACATTGTTGGTATCTGGAGCATAATTGCGTGTATAATTAATACATTGGGCACAAATGAGAAGAAGCTGAATATGCGTGGCTGGCTCTTCCTGCACTCTGGAGTCACAAAGCAGTCATGGAGGAGGCAGAAACATCTTTGTGTGGACTTTACAGGGAAACGATGCCTTTAACAGGTGTGTTTTTTGCTCAGTTTCACAGATATCCTGAAGTACACTGTCACTGAGTTGCACTGCGATGCACTACATGTCGTGATCGTGTCATAACCCGCCATTCTCACTCAGCGGCGTGAACGTGTGAATGAAGAAAGGGATGACACTCTAGTGGCTCCTTCGCTGCCCCCCCATGACATTCACAAACACAATGTTTGTCTCAGTCGCCTCTGCCGAGTGGACCCTAAAAGCTTGCATTGTTGTCATGTCATGAGACTGAGCTGGCCGGGGGGGGGTGCACTATACACCACCCGGCACAGCCAAAGATACATGCCTGTAGTCAGAGAGCTGCAGCTACTCATTATACCAGCCTCTGTGGTCCAATCCCACTGCCAAGCCTAGCCAGCTATATATAACTACCCCAGAGCAGAGGATGAAGACTTTCATCAGCAAGAAGAGAAAAACGTGCTCTCTAATGTACAGCAGGCAAACACCCAGATATCCACAGCTGCCAACCATCAAACAACCGCTGAGCAACTTCATCCACACAAACAAAGGCAGTGCTGGGATTGCCTGTGTGTTCACTCGCTGGCAGAGTCGAGTCCATCAGCTGTGAGTCACACTGACTGTCAGTGCGACTCCAGCCAGCAGCTGTGACTCTCTCAATGGACAGCCAGACACAATCGCTCGATTAAACTGCCTGCAGAGACGACAGCGTCACTGGGGACACACGGGTCCTTTGAGTCAGCTCGTCAGGTCCTGGTGTGTGTTAATCATGAGAACTGGAACTAAGTCACGCTAGGAGCCAGGTGCCGCTTCGCTACTTGGTCGAGTATCACGGCGAATGTGCTGAAAACAACAAGCCAACCTTGGAAGAGCCAAAAAAGCAAAGTTGCAGAAATCAGAGGCCGATGACGCATCGGCGATGAGCAGCATCATGTTGTCAGTCAACAGGTAAACGCGTCTTGAGCAAGTTACGGCTGGTTTCAGCAGAGCAGAATATCACAATCACGTCTTGTCTTTTTCTTTTTTCCAAAGGAAACTTACGTCTTGCCCTTGAAGCATCCGTACATCCCAGCCATGCTGCAGCCGTGAACCCAGCGCCACAGCGTGTTAGTGAAGTTCCTCCTCTGGTCCGTCCAGCAGCAGCTTCCCCAGACTCCTCTGGAACTCCAGAGCACTGATGGCTTCTCTCTTTGCAACGGAGCAGAGATCGCTCCCAGTCAAAGCATCCTCACGGGTTCCTCCCACTTTTCAGCTCTGCTAAAGTCAAGTTTTTTCTACAGAACTCGCTTTCCCAAAGTCTGGCAACAGGACCAGGAGAGCCAGCCAAACTTAACCGCCAGTATTCATATGCAGCCAATGCAGGATTATAACCAGAACCAGAGTATCACTAAGGCACAACAGCCCAAACCCCTTTAAAGGAGTCGGATTCCTGGTGTCTTCCAAAAATCAGAATCAAAGTATGGTAGAAATCCTTGTGGGCGCAACAACGAAGTGGCCAGTTAAAGCAAAAACAAAGGACTAGATGAGTGAGTGGCTGGCTGCTGCATGCCTCACTGCTCTCCTCCGAGTCACCATGGCTGGTAGTGCTGCAGAGGGAGGGCCGGAGGAGGGAGGAAGATAAAGAGGGAGGAGGCCAGCGTGAGCGAGCGCCTGCCCCCGTGACCTTATCCTCCTCTCACTGCTGCCTGCTGCCTCTGGTCTCAACTTCTGTAGAACGGCAACTTTTTATTTCCCTGGTGAATGATTGGACATGGAGTGATGAATAAAATATGAAGTTTTATGTAGTGTAGCAACAGTTTGGGAGGGGCTCGACTCTAAAACCACCACGATACCAAACTAACAGATTCCTAGGAAGTGATCCAAGAGGTTTTGCAGGTATCAACTTGTTGCTAGCGTGGTGTGAAGCTCTGGTCAGGTGATGGCTGATGCGTCTCCAAGCAGCAAATGCAGCCACGAGCCTGGAGTCGGACACGCGTGTCAGAGCTGAGCTGCTGTCTCACATCTGTAACAGGGTCTTCAGTCCTGACGGAAACTTTGAATGAAGAAGTCAAAACTGACACTTCTGTTCAACCACACATCACAATACTTCCCAGCCAGGTGGGGGAGTGGCTGAAGTGGTGACCCCGCCCACAGTGACTATGAGTCTGGCCTTCCAGCCACTTCCAGCGCTTGTTATCAGACTGTTTGCTTGATGAAGAGAAGTTGAGTGCATGTCAACATTCACGCACATGGACAGGAAGATGGAAGGAGTTGCGAACCAGCGCTCCTGAGGAGAGTCCACCTGAACGCGTCCTTCAGGTGGGATTCACAACCTGGTGAGAGGAGCGCCAAGTTCACGAGTCGCACACTCAACTTCCTGAGTCAGAAAGAGTTGATGTTCTCAGAAATTTCATCCAGCGTCAACATAAACTGTTGATATTTGTCATCCTGGCCAGTGTGGTTGCACATCTCAGAGAATAATAGCGTCACATCAGCAGCCCAGCTGTTCTACAAATAGCATTTTAAAAGCACACCAGGAAATCTGGGGGAAGCCAGATTGAATGAGCCGATGCAGCTGATAACTTGAATAATAGCTGCAGTAATCAAAACCTCCTGGATCAGGTAGAAGGGGGCCCCGGGAGGCCGGGACCGGTTCTTTGAACCTGGAACATGTGTGATGTGTCCAGAGATCCGCCACACCAGAGTTCCCTCCCACTTGAGTCACCTGCTACCTGCTAGCACGGAACACACACAGCTCAAGACAAAGACTTCAGAGTCGCCTGAGATCTCACCAGAGCCAACAGAAGACTTTAATTTGTCAGCTGGACGCAAACGAGCCTGTCGACTTCAGGAGCTGAGAGGACACCACTGTTGCCTCTGCAGCTCGTTACGCTGCCCCAAGAGCCAAGAACAATATGCTAATGAGGGTTTAGTGTGTGAGGTTGTTATTGGCTCCCTCCACAAAAAAGACAGAAACGCTGTCAGATGACGCCGGTGGCGGCTGTCATCAGAGCGTTTAGCAGCTACACTCATCCACATGAGCCACTGACCTCCAGTTCTTCCCGCCATGATTACACGAGCTTCCATTGTGTCAAAAACTGAATCACGAAAAAAGAATTGGTGAAAATGGCAATGGAAAGTAAAATGGAGTTGAAAGGCCCTGAGGGTATATCGACTGGGATCCCACCACGGCCCCTCATGTTCTACTTTCATCAGATGGGTTTTGCATTTCCCAGAGAATCAATATGCAGCACTTAGGCTCTTGATGGGTTCCCCATTATGGAAATGGTTCTTTGACTTTCAGTGAGACCACAGTGCATGAATGTGTCACTGCTTCCAGTAAATACTGACACTGAGCTCCAGCGCAGAGGGGTGATGCTGCACAGGACCAGAACTTATAGGAATGTCCAGCTGGGCTGAGGGGCCACGTCACTGCTGCACACACACACACACACACACACACACACACACACACACACACACACACGCCCTCGTGTTACTCATTGATCTGAATTAGTTGGCTAGAGAAACAGCCTGTTGCAGCTAATCACAGTAAGTAGGGAGCTTAAATGCTGGTGTGTGTGTGTGTGTGTGTGTGTGTGTGGGGGGGGGGGGGGGCTGCGAGGTGACATGAGGGTTGATCCTGAGACTCCCTGTCACTAAATCCTCTCAGACACACATGAACGCGATCAAGGGAAGGAGACAATCTTACATAAGGGATCAATAAGGGATCATTAGCACAACCAGACTTAGCATGACTGCCGATGCTAACTCAGCACGTCATCACTGCCAGTTGAGTGGAAAGTAGAAAGGTTTGCTGGTGGAATCAGGCTTTGTCACCTGACAGCACAGAAGAAACGACCCAACAATCAGAGTTCCATGAATCATCGGGCCGCTGACACACTGGATCCCAACAAGCTCAGCCATCACGTGTCCTTATAATTCAGTACTCACTGTTCATACCGACCGAAGCTGTCATAGGCACGGAGCACACGCATGTGAGTGAGTATGAGTGTGAGTGAGTGTGTGACTGTGTGTGAGCGTGTGTATGTGAGTGTGTGACTGTGTGAATGTGTGTGACTGTGTGAATGAGTGTGTATGTGAGTGTGTGATTGTGTGTGAGCGTGTGTATGTGAGTGTGTGTGAGTGAATGTGTGTGTGTGTGTGACTGTGTGAATGAGTGTGTTTGTGAGTGTGTGACTGTGTGTGAGCATGTGTATGTGAGTGTGAGTGAGTGTGTGTGTGTGTGACTGTGTGTGAGTGAGTGAGTGAGTGAGTGTGAGTGAGTGAGTGAGTGTGTGAGTGTGAGTGTGAGTGAGTGAGTGAGTGAGTGTGTGAGTGTGAGTGTGTGTGTGTGTGAGTGAGGCTCATCTGGGGGAGGAGGCTTCTGGATTGTGTCTGCTTGCTGTTTTCCGAACTGATGAATGAACTTCCATGAAATTTGGTGAGAAGGTAAATAAGATGGAGGAAGCAACTAAGCTCTGAAGGTGGTCTGGATCAAACTGTAGCTCCTGGATCCTGAGGGTGGTTCTAGTCCACTGACAGGACTTCGGTGTTTCTGAGCATGACGTGGATCAAACTCCTTGAGTCCATGTCCAAGGGTTGTGAACGTTTTGATTCCAGGTTTCCTCCTGGTCAGATTCCACACCAGTGAACAGCTGATATCGCTGACGAGTTCAGGGTCGTTTTCATGTCATGGATTTAAAGGACCAGCCTGGTATCAGGATCCTGGAGAAGTTCCGGATCATGATGTGGAAGATCTATGTTGTAAATGATGGCTCTTCATATTCAGGATCAGGCAACCTGCTTGGCAGGACGGAATCCAGGGGTGAGGATCCTGGATCTCAGATTCTCTCCGTCTCTGCTCAAAATGGCAGCGCTGAACACCCTCACTCACACGTACCTACACGGCCCTGCGCATGACTTCTTCTTTCATTTCAGAGAGAAACTAATTTCACGTGCCATGATCTTGTCGGCTGATGCCTCGGTGGAGAGATTAAGGACAACCCTGCTGAAGTCCTCTGAAGTCTCTCGGCAACAAAAAGCTAAGAAAAACGAGACAAATGTTTTACAGGCTGGTTCTTCTCACGTAAAACTGGGTCAAACCAAGTTGACGCTTGGCTGCCGGACAGCCAATGAACTGATGCGGGTTCCAGTGAGCAATAGTGAACCAGCAGTGAAACGTGAAGGGTGTCACTCACTCACGCTGTCTGACAGGCTGAGAGAGTCGAGAGCAGAGAGGATAACACGGGGTGGTTGAGAGGGTTTGGCCATGCGTGTACAGGCACCAAGACTGACGTGACGGACGCCAGCAGGGCTGCCATTGAGGATCATTTACTGAGGCCGACGTGACACAGCGCCATTCCTGTCTCCGCCCATCCAGCAGTGAAATCCTAGGACTGCATTTTCTGTCATGAACGGACAAAAAGCAACAAATCCTGACATATTTTTGACCTGCAAATGCTTGAAATTTTTGCTTGAAAAAAAGACTGAAGCAATTAATCTTTAATCAAAACACGTGCTGACTGTCTTTGATTCAGCACTGGATCAGCTGTTGCAGCGGTAAACACAGGAGAGAGAACGGATACGCGCCGCCCTACAAGGAGCCGGTTCTCCTGCAAGTCGATCGATGGCCACGGCCGTCGTGAGTGCTGCAGACATGCGTTCTTGGTCAACGACAACATCCAAGTTCTCGTCAGCACGTCGGAGACATTGATCCTACAGCCGGTCCTTTAGAACAATCAATGACACTTCCGGCATGAGGCCATCGCTCCACGCCAGGACTATCGTCTCACGAAGGTCTTCAGCTGCTCAACGTTCCGTCAGCGCCAACACGGCTCCTCAGAGCTTCTTGACGCTGAACAGATGTTGCAGTGTGGGACTTGACGCCAGCTCTGGATTTGCCTCAAAAACGGAAATGAACACAAGTGTGTGAGCAAATAAATGAGGCTACATCAGGCTGCCAGGAGAGGGCGACCTTACGCGTGCTGGACCAGAGGACAGGAAGAGAGCCACAGACGTCCAGAGCTGATTACAAAGTAGAGGAGAGAGTATTTACGGTCCGCGCTGCAAACACCAGTTGGACGTTCCAGACTAGTTGATTGCCAATGAGGCTCTTGGAATGGGTCAAAGAAAGGTTTGTGACAAAACCGGTCCCATGGCAGTGGGGAAGGTCTACGAGAGTGACGGGAGTCTTCATTTTGAGAGAAATGAACTTCAAGTCTTTTGTAAGGTTTTCCAAATCTGCCCCTGAAGATTTACAGCCTCTGTCTGGGAAACAGCCGGCCCCTCGCTCACGTCACCTCCGCTGTCTCCGAGTCGGAGATCTACGACTTTCTCAACCCCTCACGTGTCATAACACATCCTCCTAAATATGTGTAAATGAGCACGAGTGTGTGTGAGCACAGGCAGTTATCAATCATGTGGCTTTCTGTTTATAGAGCCAAGAGGAATGTCGGTCAGCTTTCCTTTCGAAGAAAAAAAGACAGCGTGGATGTTGGTATTTCCTGTAACAGCCGAGTCTGGACTGACACGGAGAACACACACGCAGCCGTCACACTCTTCTCTCTTCCCACACGCCAGGTTCTACCCCTACGTGCTGTCACCATCTTGCCAGACCAGGGTGGTACCTGAGCCCGTTTCCTGTTTCTACACTGCATCGGTTAGTCATGTGACCACATTTACATAGATAAATACCAAAACTATGACTGGAATGTTGAAAGTACTCGGCAGAACAGGCGTTGCTGTTACAGAGTCTGGACTCTGGGAGCTCTAAAGGAATCTGGAAGAATGGTAAAAGTTTCATTTGTGCAGATGTCAATCAAGCAGTATGACCACGCCCACACGGTCCTGGAACGAGCTCTCAAACTCTGGTCTGGTTAAGTTGACTCCAGGTCTATTGAACAACAATACTCACACTTGAAACATCTAAAACTACTTTTGGGGACACGACAGCAGACTCTTGACGCGATGTTGCAGCAGATTTCAGACCCACTCGTGTCTGTTCACCCAGACACGAGCTGACAAAGGAGTGACGACATCTTTGGCGGTTTCCTTTGCTCACCGGTTCTGATGAAACTGATACTTCAGCAGCATCGGCGCTAACCTCTTCAGGAGCCGCCGCCTGTGTTTGAAATGAACCCTGCCTGCTGTACACCTCAGCCACGCCCCATCTCCTCAGGGGCATGCTGATTGGTCTGGTTCAGACACAAACGTAGAACGTGTAGCTTGACTAAAGGGTTCCTCACGTGATCTGGCGATGATGTAATGTCACCAGTCCCGTTGCCTGGCGAGGTACCGGGATGTCCCTCGGCTCGTTCAGGACCTTAAAACCATCAGTGAATTTACTAAAATGTCACCAACACTGGAGACCGACTCAGAGGAGAGCCGATGAAACCAGGATGCGAGGCTGAGGTCAAGTTTGCGGTCCGTCTACAAAGTTACACAAATATCTTGATTTTAGAACAACTTGGCGGAAGGGCGGAGCTTAGGACAGAACCCGCTGACGCAAAATCTCAAATATCTGCATTTTTTCAGCCCTGTGGTTGGAGAAGAGTTCTAGCAAACATTTCTTTTAGCGAGGTTGTTCCTGACAGAGCGTGTGCAGCCTCCAGTGTCTCTCATCAAGATCTCTGGACTTGTGGTCACCAGAGAGGCCCTGCTTTCCTTCCCTCTCCTCCTCTTCTTTCCATCCTTTTCCTCGTCTCCCTCTGTGGGCTCACGTTCCCCCCACTCTCCACCCGCGCTGTGGTTTCTTCATCTCCCATTCTCCCCATTACAACACAAACAGACTGATCCAGGGAAGGAGGAGGAGCCGCCGCCGCCACTCTCCAGCGCCCTGAATTCTACCTCACATCTGGAAACCATCTTCTCTCACTCTCCTGCTCCGTCCATCTCACCCTCTTTCCCTGCAGCTCAATGTTGTAATGTAAATAGCTCTGTAATCACACTCCTGCTCTGAGCTAGCTGCCCCGCTGCTGCTGCTGCTGCTGCTGGTGTGTGTGTGTGTGTGTGTGTGTGTGTGTGTGTGTGTGTGTGTGTGTGTGTGTTGAAGCTGCAGGCGGCACACATGCTGCAAATTCAAAGGTCTCAATCAATGACAACAACCTAATAACCACTGTGAAGCTTTATGGAGTGCCGGCCCTCCGAGTGCAGCTGCACTCAGGGGCCTTTCAGGACCAGTCCAGGTCAACTGACCCGTCAGTGGGCGGGGTCCCCCTTCCACAGGCAACTGGTCTCCCGACGTCTCCCTTTCTTTGCTCCTATTAAAGCCTGAGCGATGGACAAATGAAAGAACGCGTTTCCTGTTTGGATGGATTGCTGAGAGGTCAGGGGTCACGTGTTTGTACGGTGGCGTGACAAAGACGCTAAACTGTAGCAACTCCCTTCCAGGCTGCTAACAGCTGCGGTGGCTCTGATTGCCCTCCATCAATACCACACCCATCTCCGATCAACAACGTCCCATCCTGGAGTTCATCCAGGAGTTCAGCCAGGAGTCCACCCCCGACTCAGAGTGGCAGATTATCAAGCACATCAGTCGGAGCTTTTTGCTAAGCTAACGCTAGCTCGCAACAGCCACTGCATAGCGGTTGCTATGCAGTGGCTGTTGCAGCTGCTAGCTGGAACTAGTCTAGTTGTCCCAGTAAACAAGAACTGGGCCAGACTCCAGTCACCACCCGACACAGGTCCGTCTCTGGAGCACTGGGTGGCGCTACGCCTCCAACAACACAACACAGCGAGCAGCGTCCATGTGGGACCGTGGACTTTGGTTCAAAAACCACGAAAGACAAAAGGACAGCAGGAAGCCGGTCTCCACATCTGTCCAGAGGTGATCCAGGATGATTCTGCCTCAACTGTGCAACCTTTGACCTCTGGGTTACACGCCACAGCGTGAAGCGTATACACAGTTGACCAGCGGACGAACTGGGGCTGATGGGTAACACCAAGGAGTGACAGCTCCACTGCTTTCAGTGAGTTTATGTGATTATAAGTAGAAGAAACGTTGATCATCAAGTAAAAGTACTGATAAAAGCCACCAGGCGAGTAACAGTACCCAGCAGCGGGCCGCCACCAGGCAGGGCGCTCCAGCCTGTTGACGCCGGCGGACCGGCCCCGGGCAGGAGGACGGCGTGTAGCATGTGTGCGTCACTGCCAGACACATAGAAATCAGTTTCTGGAGTAATTTACCTTGCAGTGGGATAGAGGGGGCGCAGGGTTCACCCTGCAAGCTCCCCCCTCCGCTCCAGAGCGCCGCCTCTGGCTGCTCTGGGTTCAGATGCTCTGCTGACTGGACGAGCAGAAACAAATGTCTCATTATGTGAGGATGTAACATCCCCACAGGAACCAGGAGGTCTCCGTGGAAGCTCACGTGATTCACACACACACACACACACACACACACACACACACACACACACACACCATTACAGGATCTGGATCGGGCAGGATTACAGTGGTTCCCTCCCTAACAGTTTAATCTGGACCGTCCTTGACAGGTCTCCATCCCACACTGGCACTGTCGGTCTGTGACGTAATCTCAGGGGGCGGCACCAGGTGTCTCACCTCAGGACCCCTTCAGACTCAGCAACACGCTCACACTCATGCGGGATGATGAATGACTCTTGACTCCTGACTGATTATTTGACTCTTCTGACCCTAAATACTCAAAATTCTACTTAAAAATTATTTTTTTACATCGTAAAACCCTGGAATCCCCTCTCCCAGATGGAAAATTCCTTTATAAAACTCACAAGTGGACTTGATTGACGCCCAGCCACTCCCCCCCGCCGGTGTCAACCGGAACTTCACGCGACCTCAGCAAAGCAGCGGGAAACTTCATCATCAACCACAGGTACCGACCAGCGGTCGCCACCGGAGCCAGGCAACTGCCGCTGAGCGCCAAACCGACAGCAAAAGTTGGTGTGTGCGTTTGCGAGTGCGTGAGGTCAGGAGCCGGACTTACTGTGTCTGTCGGAGCTCGAAGGGCTTTAGGGTGAGGTCCCCCCTCAGAGACCGAAGCCTGGACATCCGCGTCGCGGCCGCTGGACGGCTCCAATGATCGGATTATCCGCCGCGGTCCTGCCGTCCTCCTGCTGCTGCCTTCACTGACGCCTCGGAAACCTCACGATCAAAGCCGTGAACAGGAGGCTCTTTGGGTAAATGTGTAGTTTCCGCCACTTCTGTTTCACTTTAAAAGAACACCTGTCCCTCTCTCATGAACAAGGGTTCACA
Organism: Aulostomus chinensis; assembly: GCF_037954235.1. Classification (NCBI taxonomy): domain Eukaryota; kingdom Metazoa; phylum Chordata; class Actinopteri; order Syngnathiformes; family Aulostomidae; genus Aulostomus; species Aulostomus chinensis. The sequence continues at coordinate 6,701,498 of NC_141332.1, read as the reverse complement.
ACGTTCCTTCACTTTGACATCAACAAATTTATTGTAACATGTTGACCAGAGATTAAAGATGAAAAGGAACATTTCATCCTTTATTTTGTGGACACAAACTTCATTTTTGTTCTTTTCTGGAAATCAAAATTTGATCTAATAAACTTTTAGAGTGGAAGATGCAAGTTCACCACATTCCAGTGTTCATGGAAACAAAGTTTCAGGAAATCAACTTGGATTTCTGGATGTTTCCAACTCTGAACCACTTCTGTAGATGAGTTCATCTGACTGCTGGTTGAACTGGGACACTTTACTGGTTATGGAACATTATAATATTTCTCAGTCCCTCCAGGGTTTCGTGGCAACGTTTTATGATTTTGTGGCAACTTCTCACACAAAAGTTGCAATGTTTTTTCTTTTTTTTGTAAAAGCACCTCTTGATAAGGAAACCAACTCTTTTTATTGTAACGTTCACTGGGGGAACGCGTCACCGTCCAGGACAGCACTCGCTCAGTTGGAGCTAAGCAGGAGAAACAAACCTCAGCTTCAGAGAACTTGCAGGATAAAGACAACAGAACTTGTTCCTGCAGGAGGAGACGACTCAGTCATAGCCGAATAAATTCATTCCTCTGAGCCTTTCAACTTTTAAAGCAGAATCGTGTGATTCAACTGGAGCTGACACACAACCATAAACACTCTGTTCCAACAGCCATTGAATAGAAATACAGAATAAATTAAGTTCTGATGAAACAAAGCGCACAAATGATTGAAAGTAAGCAGCTGCTGAAGTTGAGGGTGGAGAAAAAAGGAAAGTTGGCTTTTATGTTCAGAGTCTAAACAGTTCTTCAATTAAATCAATAAATGATGATGCGTTGATGACGGATGAATCACGTGACAGAATCTTTGACTTCTGTCACGTGATTTGTCTCCTTGTGCGTGTCTGAGCCTCACCGTTGGTGCTTAGCGGAGGAAGAATGTTCTTCAGTGGATGGCTTCGTTTGGGTTCCACCACAACATTCATGCATGGGGAACAAAACAGTTCCCCAACGCTTCCATGTGGAGTTTGGGGACTGAGGAGCTCTGTCCTTAGCGAGGACTTCCGCAGGCTCTCATACAAGTTAGCATGTTAGCCAGTAGAAACAGGAAGTGGGGATGACGAAATGATGATCTTTCTTTTTAATGTGAAGCATTTTGTGTAACATGAAATGCATAAAAGGTGCTTAGAAATTAATAAAGTTGAAGTTTAATGTCGATGCCTGCGTGTATGAAGGCCACGCCAACGCCGAAATACCATTCAGTTGTTATTTTTGACCATCATTATGGTCTTTAATATGTCACCCTGTTTGTTAATTATCTGTATGACACTTTTGATCAAATGCACAATCACACCAATAAATCAGTTTTTTAAGTAAAGCACAAAATAAAAATTCTAATGTCTTCTGGGGAGCTTGGGAGTCTCTGTCCTTCAGGTCCCTCAAAATCAACTAAAGACCACTATAAAAATGGTCTCGTTCTAAACTCCGTCCATACGGAGGCAAACAAGCGTGACAGAGCTGGTGGCTCTCCTGCGTGGCAGTGGAACCTTTGGAGAGTGGGAACATCACCCCACATTTAGGACTCCTGAGTACACAGACTGAGGTGGAGATTTGACCATCAAGCATGAGGTAACAGTCGTTTCATGAGATGACATCTCTGAGAATACTGCTGTGTACTCCTACATTTGCAGTAACAGCAGCTATGGGTACAAAAACACAGAGAAAACCCAGGCCAGGTTACTGATCTGCTCAATCAATCAGCTTCTCGTGAGGCTCAGCATTCAGGGGTCCTCTGGTCTCCTTTGGTCCCGTACGTCCACTGTGCTGCTGACAGCTGGTTGGCTGAGTAAAGATGTGGGTACCGGGGCTGTGTTACTGGGCACCAACAGCAGATCCCAACTGGAAACAGTGGGAAGGCAGCTCAGGTCCCTGACACACCCATTTAAGGTGTAAAGAACTGTTCAAAGTGAAAAAGCAACCCTCAGAAAGCCAGTGCTGTACACTTGGTCACCACAGAGAACTGGAGGGCCACTGAGGTCTGCTGGTGGGGTCTCCTCTGTCCCTCCTGATAAAGTACAGTGCTGTTCTGTGTCCAGTCCAGTCTGTGGTCCAGGTGAACACCCCACCCACTCGTGAGTTGCTCGCATCTCCATGTCCATTCCCAGGATGTTCCCCTGTGTTGAAGGAGACTGTCCCTGTCTGTGGAAACCCACCACCAGATCTTCGGGCTGTTGATCTGGAGGTGGTTCCTCAGGCACCAGTCTGCGAAGTCCTGGCTTGGTTCTCTGCGCTCTCAGTCGTTCCCATCTGTGACGAGGCCGACAATCGCAGAGTTGTCGGTTCTACGGGTGGCAGACAGGTGTCAATCTCTGCAGTGTCCAACGGACGATTCCCACACCTCCATGTGAGGGCAGAGTCCCCCCCCAGAGGGCAGACACGCCGCCGGTAAAGACGTCAGTTCCAGCTTCTAGTACATCGAGGTCGAATGACATGGAGGGAGACTTAGAGCAACGTTTAGAGACGGCACACCATTGGTGCTCTTGTCGAGTTTCTTCATCCAGTCATTGCTGACTCACTCTGTTTTATTCGTCTCCTCGTCTGCGTCCTAACTGCCAAGCAGGTCTGATCGTAGGTCTCAGAGCAGGTCGTAGGCTGTTCGAAACCACAACTGGCGCGAGTAGCGACCTACTTCGCAACCTAAATTCCAGCCTAAACACGCCCACATTGTAGGTCGGTTCAGGTGCATCCTACTGAGCAACCTATGGCCCACAATGCACCGCGGACTTCTTCTTGCTCTAAAAACTTGTGGACCCGCAAGCCAAGTTTGCGCCACCAACAGTCTCCCATTCTGATGCAACACCAACATTTATAGTCGTTGTTGATGACTAAAGGTGTGTTCACACCAAGTGCGATGCGGTGTGAACACACCTTTACAGGTGCATTAATGTGCTTTATAATAGAGAATGAATGAAGGGTGCGCTCAGAGTGGAGTGCAGTACCACAGTCAGGCCAGCAGGTGGGGCTTTCGTTGGTGCTGTCTACCTATTTGCAGTATCGGTGCTCTGCCAGCAGAGGTCGTGCTTCACCACCAATCTTCTAGGGTGTCTGAATGGTGCCACCGTGTTTAGGTTGTAGGAGGAGGATGTAGGTTGCCACTTGGCAAGGCAGTTTTCTTTGTAGCCTGTTTCCACCACCAGTTTGTCTCCAGGCTTCATGGCATCATAACAACATCCTCTGCCCTCAGAGCCTCACATCGACTGAGGAGAAACTCCATAGAAAACCTTTAACAGGGAAAAATCTGAGAAACCTCAGGGTGAGGAGGGGAGGAGGATCCCTCACCAGGAGGGACAGACGTGCAGGAGATGTTGTTACAGAGAAGAAAACAGTTTATAACACAAAATGGAGGAAACATGGAAATGTTAATAACAGTTGAAGAAGGAAGCTTCTGGAAGGGGAGGCAGGGAGAGCAAGCCAGCTTGATGGGGGACTGGATGGTAGACTGGTTCATGGGAGGGGAGGCAGGGAGAGCAAGCCAGCTTGATGGGGGACTGGATGGTAGACTGGTTCATGGGAGGGGAGGCAGGGAGAGCAAGCCAGCTTGATGGGGGACTGGATGGTAGACTGGTTCATGGGAGGGGAGGCAGGGAGAGCAAGCCAGCTTGATGGGGGACTGGATGGTTGACTGGTTCATGGAAGGGGAGGCAGGGAGAGCAAGCCAGCTTGATGGGGGACTGGATGGTAGACTGGTTCATGGAAGGGGAGGCAGGGAGAGCAAGCCAGCTTGATGGGGGACTGGATGGTAGACTGGTTCATGGGAGGGGAGGCAGGGAGAGCAAGCCAGCTTGATGGGGGACTGGATAGTAGACTGATTCATGGGAGGGGAGGCAGGGAGAGCAAGCCAGCTTGATGGGGGACTGGATGGTAGACTGGTTCATGGGAGGGGAGCGCAGGCCGGTGTTATAGTAGGGGATAAAAGGGGGGGTGGGGGGTGATGCAGGCGGCGGTTGGAGCAGAGAGATGGAGGGGAGGGGGAGAGGAGAGGAGGGGAGAGGAGAGGAGAAGAGGGGAGGGCTCCATGTAACCTGATGTGTCCCCCAGCAGTCTAAGCCTGTAGCAGCATAGCTATCAATGGTTCAGAGCTACCTGAACCAGTCCTGACTGAAGGCTCTGTCATAGAGGAAGGTCTTAAGCCTGGACTTAAAAGTAGTCAGAGTGTCTGCCTCTCTGACCCATGGAGAGATGCTGGTTCCACAGTAGAGGAACCGGTACCTGAAGGCTCTACCTCCCAGTCTGTTTTAGAGATACTGGGAGTCACTAACAGACCTGCATTCTGGGAGCGGAGTGCTCTGGTAGGACAGGAGGGACTAATGAGTTCTTTCAGAGAGGATGGAGCTTCATCATTGAAAGCCTGATGAGTCAGCAGAAGGATTTTGAAGTGGATTCTAGATCCTACAGGAAGGAGAGAAGCTAAAGTGGAGAGATGTGTTCTCTCTTCTTAACTCCTGTCAGAACTCTGGCTGCAGTGTTCTGGACCAGCTGGAGACTCTTTAGAGAGTTGTTGGGACATCTGATAGGAGAAAGTTGCAGTGGTCCAGCCTAGAAGTGACAAATGCATGCACCAGTTTCTCAGCATCACTCTGGGAAAGGATGTTCCCAGTCTTAGCGATACTGCAGGTGGAAGAAGGCGGTCCTGGTCACATGATTTATGTGGGAGCTGAAGGAAAGGTCCCGGTCAAAAATGACTCCAAGGTTCCTTGCAGTTGTCCTCAGGGTCAGGGTGATGCCATCTAGAGTAGTGATCTGGTTAGAGAGGTGTCCCTGAGGGGTTCAGGTCCAAACATGATGACCTCAGTTTGATCTGAATTTAGCAGTAAGAAGTTAGAGGACATCCAGGATTTAATGTCTTTCAGGCAGTCTTGCAGATTAGTAAACTGGCTTGTGTCGTCTGGCTCCATCGACCAGTAGAGTTGTGTGTCGTCCTCATCACAGTGGAAGTTGATCGAGTGCTCCTGGATTATGTCACCTAATGGGAGCATGTAAAGAGTGAAGAGAATCGGTCCTAAAACTGAACCCTGTGGTCCACCATATGTAACTCTGCTACACTCTGAATGGTCATTGTAAACATTAACAAACTGAAACCTATTTGATAAGTAGGACTTAACCCATTTTAGGGCAGGTCCTTAATCCCAGTTTCATGGTCTAGTCTCTGTAGCAGGATGCTGTGGTCGATGGTGTCAAATGCAGCACTGAGGTCCAAAAGGACAGAGATGAGACCTCTGTCTGAAGCTGTAAGAAGATCATTAGAGACTCTGACCAGTGCTGGTTCAGTGCTATTGTGTTCCCTGAATCCAGACTGGAAGGCCTCAAAGAGCTCGTTGCTGTGCAGATGTTCATGTAACTGCTCCAGGACAACCTTCTGAAGGATCTTGGAGATGTAGGGGAGGTTGGATATTGGCCTATAGTTGGCTAACACATCTGGGTCAAGAGAAGGTTTTGTAAGTAAAGCGTTGATGTTACTACAAGATGTGGCAGCCAGCTCTGCTGGAATAAGCTCCTAAATCTAGAAACAGCAGTGTCAGATAGACATCTACTGAAGCGGGACTTTTTCCCAGCTAGGATATAATTTGTTAGGGTAAATTCAAATGTAATTAAGGAGTGATCAGACAAGACGGGGTTCTGAGGAAGAACTGTGATGCGGTCAGGTTCTATTCCATAAGTGAGCACTAAATCAAGGATGTGATAAAAAGTGGGAGTGGGTTTGTTTACCCTCTGACAGAAGCCAACAGAATCAAGAAGAGACTTAAACGCAGTGGCCAGACGATCATCATTGGCAATTCGGACGCAGCCCTCGTCTCCTCGCGCGTCTCTGAGCCTCTCCGTTGGTGTTTAGCGGACGAAGAATGTTCTTCGTTTGGGTTCCACCACAACAAAACAGTTCCCCACCACTTCCATGTGGAGTTTGGGGACTGAGGAGCTCCGTCCTTAGCGAGGACTTCTTCTTCTTCTTCGGTTTTTACAGCGGTTGGCAACCAACAAGATGGAGCATTACCGCCCTCTTCTGTCCCACTGCAGAACACCATCTTTCCCTACTTCTAACCATCCATCCATCGTCATCTTCCGCTTATTCCTTACTAGTAAGGGTTGCAGGGGGGGGCTGGAGCCTATCCCAGCATCAACGGGCGAGAGGCGGGGTTCACCCTGGACAGGTCGCCAGTCCATCGCAGGGCCAACATAGAAGGACGAACAACCATTCACACTCACATTCATACCTACGGACAGTTTAGAGTATCAATCAGCCTCGTCCCCTCTTGATGTCTTTGGACTGTGGGAGGAAGCTGGAGTACCAGAGAGAACCCACACAGGAACAGGGAGAACATGGAGACTCACACAGAAAGATCCCGCGCCCGAGCCGGGACTCAAACCCGGAACCTTCTTGCTGTGAGGCCACAGTGCTGACCACTGCACCACCGTGCAGCCCTACTTCTAACTGTGTCAAACTGATCCAGTAGAGGGCCGTGTGGCTGCAGGTTTTCATTCCAACCTAGCAAAAGCAACACGCAATCCAACCAATGAGCTGTGTGGACACAGGTTGATTGATTTAAGTAGATTCAGGTGTTGCTTTTCCTCGGTTGGAATGAAAACCTGCAGCCACACGGCCCCTTACTGGATCAGTTTGACACCTGTGCGCCTACACCTAAATCCTATCATACAGTCCTGAACCCCTCAAATAATCTAAAAGAACCCTAACACTCTCCCTATCCTCCATCCTCAGAACTCCCTCCAGACTGTTCTCACCCCATGTTCCTCCACCTGTCCCTCATCACCCTCCTCTCCACCTGCCACACCTCAGAAGTACGTGCTCTACTGACTCTTCCTCACCACAGCCCTCACACAGCCCTGTGTTGCGCTTCCCCAACACCTTCAAAGTCCCGTTCAGCCCACAATGTCCCAGCCTCAGCCTCACCTTCACCACTTCCTCCCTCCTCTGCCCACCTCCACCCCTACACACCCTCTAGCCCTCACACTCCTCTGAACCCTGTAACAGTGCCTACCCTTCTCTCCGACCCACCTTCCCTGCCACATGCCCATCACCCTCTCCCTCACTATCACCTTCACCTCAGCCCTACTCACCCTCACCTTCATCTCCACTGTCCTCTTCACCAACGCCCCCTTTGCCAATTCAACTCCACCCACACATGTGCTGGCACCCATAAAAACCTAACCCTTAGCGGGGACTTCTGTAGCCTCTCACACAAGTTAGCATGTTAGCCAGTAGAAACAGGAAGTGGGAATGACGACGTCACTGTGACCTGAAAAGGAGGAGTGTTGCGATTGGTCAAAGTTGTGGCGATTGGATAAAATTGCTGGGCGTGCATGTTAATAGTTGCGATCGCAGCATCTGGTTTCTGTTGATCAGAAATCTCGTTTCATCCTGTAAACATTAAAAATGCGTCTTCAGCCGTCGGTATCTTTTGAAGCTTCAGCCACCTGAGGGCCGGACACGCTTCTGTTGACACGTTCATGCCAACTACGCGAGACACTGGCAGGTTTTAGTCCAGGCACTGTCTCCACTTGTACAAGGAACACCCGAAGGCACCATAGCGCACAGGGGGGGTGAAGTTTGTCATCATCCACAAAGTTTAACTTCCAACTTTGTTTCTCTGACTGTTGCTGGTCAACAGCACCCGGATAGAACGCGCGCGCGGGATCCTCGCGCAACCGCACCGCGTAACATGGATCAGCTCCCATGTGCTGAACCTGGTGGAGGAAACACCGCTGTAGGCCTCCACTGCCATGTGGTGGCTGAGCTCAGGTACTGCACCTCCATCCCGCCACAAACCAGCAACGCACTGGTTGAACTGGTCGGTGCCACTCAGACGGAGGAGCGATCTGTTCAGGTTTCACAATCGTAAGACACACAAGCATTTTAAGACTCAAATTCACTTTTTCATAATTCGCTCTCTTGCCCACCCCCCCCCCCCCAATCAGAGACAAAACCGTAGTGGAGAGGAAACCAGCGCGTCTGAGGCCCGACTAGAAAAGAACGTCTTTATTGCAAATGAAAACTGCAGAAGCTGCTCCATCCCACAGAAACCCAGTTTGACAATGGTAGACCAGTGCCCCCACCACCGCAGTCCTCCAAAGACTCGGGAAAACTCTGGAATTCCTGACTGGAAAAGTTCCTTGAGGAACACCAGTTAATCGATCAGGACGAAGAACGGGAACATCCTCCTCAGTGGCTAAAGCGACACCGACGCATGCCAGGAACACGCCATCAATCACTCAATCCAACTTGGGGGGGGGGGGGTGAGAAGCTGTTCAACAGGAAGTGCAGATGTGCTAGAATGGGACCGTATTCATCAAAACATCTGGGCACTGCTTGTGGTGTCCCCCAGGGATCCTGTTAGGGACCAAAACTCATCAGCGTTTATATGACATAGTTGATGTACCTCAATCGCTACTTGTAGTCTAGTAGTAATACTAGTAGTAATAATTACAGTGAACTTGTAGACACAGTAAATGAGGGATTCAACTGAAGAAGAATCATCCTCATGACATTTATATGAGACCAATGACATTTGGACATCGTCCCTTGACGAAACTGCACTCTGTACTTCATACTCTCCTTGGTACTCACAATATACTGTGGAGTAATTTTATTATACTCTGGTATTGTTCTGGTCTAATGTTGACAGACAGAAGAAAGTATTTAAAACTCTGAGTTGGGCTGGTGATGAGAAACGGGGGCGGGATTAAGAACGTTTTCTTCTTCCCATTCCTTTTCAAGTATTAATTATTGAATCAATCTGCGTGTCGAACCTGCAGGTCTCCTATTCAAAGTATTTGCCTGATTCTTTTTTGTCTATGCAGGTCATTTATGACGTAAATATGCTGTACTGCTCAAAATAAACATTCAATCATTCAATCAATGTGAAGACTCAGGCTGGGACACAAACGTATAAAAGAGCATCAAATTATTTCTGTTCCAGCGATGCACCTCCATCACGAGTGCAGCGACCTGCTGTCACAGCTAACGACCTCCAGACGAGACTCTCCGACGAGGCCCAGCGGGACGCTACAACTTCCCAGCCTCCCTGAACCTGCTGAGCAGTCCGTCCTCTGCCCGCAGCGGGAAGGAGAGGGTTCTCTTGATGTAGTACTGCGAGTCCCACTGCAGGTTTTGGATGACGTCTGTGAGGAGATGGGCCCGCTCCACGCCACAGCCTGGCATCTGGTAGCTCAGCCTGGTGAAGTGGACGTGGAGGTGGTAGTAGGAGGGCTGGTAGTGCAGGAAGATCCTCAGCTTCGAGCCCGGGAGGCTGTAGCGTTGCAGGATGGCGTCCTAGTCACACACGCGAAGGACAGAACCAAGAGTTCATTCCAGTGCTGCCGAGCCCCTCCAACACAAGCAAGGAGACTCACCTTTCCTTTCTGTAAGACGTTCTGGAGCAGCGGCAGGTGCTCCGACGTCAGGTCCCTGAGACTCTTGATGTCCCTCTTTCGGACGATGGCAATCAGGTGCAGATTGTCCAGCTGAAAGAGCGAAAGCGTCATCCAACACGCAACACCACAAGCCTCATGACCTCATAGCTCGGGCTCCTCCCATTTTAGCCCGACCAGAACGAAGCAGAGGGGAGTTCCAGTTAGTGTTGGAGAACACAGCTGATGTTCAGCAATCCTCCAGAAAAGATGAAGCGAAAAAAAAAAATCCTCCTGGCTTCCGGTTGAAAGAACCACGTACGATGCCCAGAACTACAAAAACGCTTCACCCTGCAGCGCCCTGATGCAACCGACGTATCAGTACTTGGAAGTGTAGAGAAGGCTTTTCTCCCTGGAGGGACGTTCTCATGCTTCCACTGATGGGTTCTGCTTCTGCGTCAGTTCCCTGTGCTGACTGGAGGGAGAACCTTCTGCTGTCACCAGTTTCTGCAACGCTGTCTTTGTCTAAAAATAAGGCTTAAATGAAGTACATATGCTAAAATTATACTACAGTATGTTGTACGGTCCTCCATGTATCCGTATCCCCCCTGGTTCTATGGTCCTCCATGTATCCGTATCCCCCCCCCCCTGGTTCTATGGTCCTCCATGTATCCGTATCCCCCCCTGGTTCTATGGTCCTCCATGTATCCGTATCCCCCCCCTGGTTCTATGGTCCTCCATGTATCCGTGTCCCCCCTGGTTCTACGGTCTTCTAAGCATGTGTCTCTCACCTGTTTCTGGTCCCATTTGAAATCCGGCAGCAGGACAAAACCGACCTCCTGGTCCGGGTCTTGGAACACTATCTGCTCAGCCTCGGCCTTCTTGTCCAGGATGTTGCATACCCACTGGAGGAAAAGTCACGTTAGAGACTTCCTGTTGGCGTCCTACTAGAGGAGGCAGGCGGCGGGACACTGACCTGCACACTGAAACTCTGCTTCTCAATGTAGGGCAGCGTGATGGACCGGTAATCCTCCCCCGTCTCCTCCACAAGGAAACTCTCCCGGAACTGGTATTTCTTCACATGCTTCTCAGTGGCTGGACACACGACAGTGGTCTTGATCTCTGCCAGTCAAACACACACAGGTCATCCATGTTTCCTCACACCACAACCGATCAACCAATCGATCGATCATTCATCTTGCCTGACTGTACCGTTGAGGTGGGCGGGGGGCTGGAGTTGGTAGGTGCTGTAGATGTCATTCTTCATCACCATCTTAAGTGTGGACGAGCTAAAGATGTCAGCCAGGACGTCCTCTCTGATGGGAGTCTTCTCCATGATGACCACAGCATCCTGGTCACCAAGCTGGTGGTCACATGATCAACACACCTGTTCAGACACTCACCACTCCTTACATCATCACCTGCCTCATCAGTATCAAATAAGAGCTTCTCAAATGTTCTATCTTAAATCAAACCTCTACAACAGAACAAGTCTTTCACTGCCCCTGTCCTGAGCACATTGGTGTCACGGATGTGAGGAACATGGCACACAACACCCGGACAGAACCTGGGATTACAACACACAACACCCGGACAGAACCTGAGGTTAAAACACACAACACCCGGACTGAACCTGGGATTAAAACACATAACACCCGGACAGAACCTGGGATTACAACACACAACACCTGGACTGAACCTGGGATTAAAACACACAACACCCGGACAGAACCTGGGATTACAACACACAACACCTGGACTGAACCTGAGGTTAAAACACACAACACCCGGACTGAATTTGGGATTAAAACACACAACACTCGGACAGAACCTGGGATTAAGACACACAACACCCGGACAGAACCTGGGATTACAACACACAACACCTGGACTGAACCTGAGGTTAAAACACACAACACCCGGACTGAATTTGGGATTAAAACACACAACACCCGGACAGAACCTGGGATTACAACACACAACACCCGGACAGAACCTGAGGTTACAACACACAACACCCGGACAGAACCTGAGGTTAAAACACACAACACCCGGACTGAACCTGGGATTAAAACACACAACACCCGGACAGAACCTGGGATTACAACACACAACACCCGGACTGAACCTGGGATTAAAACACACAACACCCGGACAGAACCTGGGATTACAACACACAACACCTGGACTGAACCTGAGGTTAAAACACACAACACCCAGACTGAAATTGGGATTAAAACACACAACACTCGGACAGAACCTGGGATTAAAACACACAACACCCGGACAGAACCTGGGATTACAACACACAACACCTGGACTGAACCTGAGGTTAAAACACACAACATCCGGACTGAATTTGGGATTAAAACACACAACACCCGGACAGAACCTGGGATTACAACACACAACACCCGGACTGAACCTGAGGTTAAAACACACAACACCCGGACTGAACCTGAGGTTAAAACACACAACACCCGGACTGAACCTGGGATTAAAACACACAACACCCGGACTGAACCTCGGACTGAGAATTTATCTGAATGTAATTACTATTAGAACTGGACCAGCAAGCAAGTATGAGCAGGGTCCAAGTATGAGCAGGGTCCAAGTATGAGCAGGGTCCAAGTATGAGCAGGGTCCAAGCCCTCCCAAGTTGAACCCTGGCAAGAAGATCACTGGAACCCTGTTAGTAGCGCCACCTACTTTTGAGCATGGATCACTGCTGGTGCTGTGGTCTGCACCAGTCCAGTGGTGGTCGCTCATACTTCCTTCATTTAGTTTAATGACATGAAGACCGTTTCTATTTGTTCTCCTCCTAATTTGTATTCTTTTTTTTTATTTTCATCTCTACATGCAGTGGTTGAGGTTTCTTTTTTTCAGAGGGACCTCAGAACAAGGAACACCGCCCGAGCAAAGTTCAGCCCGCGCGCTCCCGCGAGATTTGCGTTCCGGCGGGATCCAATCCCAATGCAACCCTCTAATCTGCACCAGGGTTCGGTCCAGAGCTGGTACCGTTTGGGATCAGTATCGCATTTAGGAAAACCACATCAATAAACGAATGAAAACCTTCAGTAGCCTGAAGCTACTGGGACGGACGGGCTGGTCCCAGTGGCTTCAGGCTCGGACCCCTAGAGGTCTAACGTCTCCGGTGCCCGGTCAGCGCCTGCCCACCTTCCCGTGGACGAAGATGATTTTCTCCTGAGCGGAGTCACTGAGCACGGCGGAGGTTTGGAAGCCGGACAGAGAGCGAAGGTCCGCGTCGCCTCCTCCTCCTCCTCCGTTCTCAGGGTCGGTCTTCGCCCTCTTGACTCTCCGGGATACTTCATCTTGTTCCTTGCTGCCGGGTGAGGGCTCCACGTCCGACATCTTTCAGTCTGGCTGCTGGCAGCTCTTCCTCGTCCTCCTCCCCCTCCCATGCTTCTTCTCCTTCTTCGTCTTTTGGCCGGGAGCAGCCAGCGTCGGAGGCGCATCACTGCCATCTTCCGTGTCGGAGGGGGAGAACAAACCTGCGTGTTTGAAAACTAAACTCTTGTGTTTCCTCACGGACGCGCTGATTGCTACGTTCTAGAACAGGGGTGGGCAACCAGGTGCCAGGGAGGGACGTGTGGATGCAGGTTCCTTCCAACTCAACACTTTAACAGGTGATTCCACTGATTAACACTCCTCTGTGGCTGAAGGTGTGTTAATCTGTATACACACGGCCCTCCATGGCACATGGTTACCCACCCCTGTTCTAGAGGCTTGTTCCTGTCCGGTTCCTCTCTTTATTCTCTGTCTTTCTGGCAAGTGTCCGTCTCCAGGACTGCCCCCCCGTACCCGGGTCCTGCTAGGCTGCATAAAGGCGTCGTCCTGGGTTTGGTGTCCCAGCGATGTTGCCATCTTTAAACGTAACCTTTGACCTCTGACCTGTTAAAGACGTTCCTATAATGGCCTCTGAGGTCCGTGTCTGGTCGCCAGTTTATCTCCAACCTCAGTTCCCATCACGCCCTGGTCCTGGTACCCATTAGAAACTCTTTAAAAGGCTCCTGTTTTTACAGTGAGGGTTCATTTCTCTGACTACATCCATCCTGCTACTGCTAGTTAGTAGTAGTTATAGCTAAGTAGTTAGTCGTAGTTATAGCTCAGTAGCTAGTAGTAGTTATAGCTAAGTAGTTAGAAGTTATATCTCAGTAGCTAGTAGTAGTTATAGCTCAGTAGTTAGTTGTAGTTATAGCTAAGTAGCTAGTAGTAGTTTTTGCAAAGTAGTTAGTAGTAGTTATAGCTCAGTAGTTAGTTGTAGTTATAGCTCAGTAGCTAGTAGTAGTTATAGCTAAGTAGTTAGAAGTTATATCTCAGTAGCTAGTAGTAGTTATAGCTCAGTAGTTAGTTGTAGTTATAGCTAAGTAGTTAGTAGTAGTTATAGCTAAGTAGTTAGTTGTAGTTATAGCTCAGTAGTTAGTAGTAGTTATAGCTAAGTAGTTAGTAGTAGTTATAGTTCAGTAGTTAGTTGTAGTTATACCTAAGTAGCTAGTAGTAGCTATAGCTAAGTAGTTAGTCGTAGTTATAGCTAAGTAGTTAGCTTTCTATTAGTGCTTTATTTGTTAATTTGACATTAATTTCCACATCAGGAAAGGACCAAAACAATTGCGCACGTGCTGCCCCTCTGACTCGGAGCCCCTGCCCCTCCATGGTCACATGCACATCCCTGCAGGAGACGCTTCCTCAGCAGCGTCTCGGCACCTGAGCTTCTTCACTTCTGCACCAGGAGCTCACTGACCTCAACCCCAACGCCTCTGGTGATGCGCATGTAGTTTTACTGCCCACCTGCTTGAGCCCCATTCTACAGTATCTCTTTACATTTTTGATTCCTCATATGAACCCGTTCACTCTCTCTTTAACTATTCACCAAGACACACGACCAAGAATTCAGAACTTTCACTCGCTCTCCTCTTTGCCCATCAGTGCCTCTCTTTTAGTAAACATTTGAGTTTTTTTAACTGGAAACTTGAACGCCATGAATTTGACCAGTTTTCTACCACCATTCTCCATGATGTGTGGCAGCTCTGGCTGCTGCCCACGTTTGTGCGTTGATGCTCTGCAGATGCTCCACACAGGCTGAGGTGAGCTCCAGCACACCAGACTCCATCACCCAGTTTAGTCGTTTTTAGGCCCCAAAGTCAACCCTCCTCGGATCATTGACGGGGCACAACTCATCCAGGGAACTCAATAAGTCGTTCTCCCTCTGGCGCCCGGGGCCTGCTGTCTGAGCCCTCCGGGCCTCGGTAGCTTCGCGTCTCTGTTCCTCCAGCTGCAGCAGTGACGCCAGCTGTTGCTCCCATGCTTACTCCTATTCACTTCACAATTTTACCGCTTGTTTGTCAGGACGAGGGGAGCGAGGACTAAAACGATTGACACATTCTGTAGCTAACAGAATTAGAGCTTGGGGGCGGGAGGCTGCTGAGCTGACCAATGAGAACGCAGCGGTCCTGTGACGCGGAGCAGGACGCTATTTATGCGGACACGCTGCACTGTTGTGGCGTGAGGGAAGGGACGCCAGCCCGTCGGACCGGTGGACCTCACTGGAAGCGGTTGTTTTTCCTCTCAGGCTGAACTACAATGTTCACGACGGCTGCGGCATGGCTTCTGTTCCTTCCCGCGCTCGCCGTCGTTGGGAGGAGAGGTGACGCCAGTGTTAGCCTTGTCGCTGTGTAGCAGATTAGCTTCCGTGGAAGTCATTTATGAGCAGAATTGTCCATTATGTCACGTGGACACTAATAAATGCCTACGTGTCCGGTGTAGCTTTGAACTTGATGTCATTAAGGAGCATCCGTCGGTCAGGTGGCAGGTGTGGGCTGAAGTTCGTTTGTTGGAACTGACGTCTTTTCCCTCACGTGTCACGTGTTCAGAGTTGGCTTGCTCCCGTCCTGTAACATTCTAGCAGTAATGGCAACCCCATCTGTGCTTTCAGAGAGGAGCAACGTCCTCCTCATGGTGGCCGACGACCTGAGGACGTCTCTGGGCTGCTATGGGGACTCGCTGGTGAAGTCGCCCAACATTGATCAGCTGGCATCCAAAAGCCAAGTCTTCCTGAATGCCTTCGCCCAGGTCAGCCTGTGTCGGTGTGCTTTGTCTGAGAAGTTCCGCAAGCACAGCGCCTCATCTCCGCATCTCTTCTACCTTTGCAGCAAGCTGTGTGCGCTCCCAGCCGGACGTCCATGTTGACGAGTCGGAGACCAGACACCACCAGGCTCTACGATTTCAAGTCCTACTGGCGGGTGCAGTCAGGAAACTACACGACTCTGCCGCAGTACTTTAAGTCAAGAGGGTACTTCAGCATGTCTGTTGGCAAGGTGTTTCACCCAGGTGACCTCCGAACTTCAAGAAGTCATAGAGAAGCTGCAACCAGAACCTGAATCCTGTTGCTTTTACTCTCAGTTGATGCGTCTCAGGGGAACAGGAAGGTGCTGTCTGCTTAACCGTCTGCCTGTGCCCCACTTGTGTGCAGGCATCGCCTCCAACTACACGGATGACTACCCCTACAGCTGGTCCGCCCCCGCCTACCACCCCGCCTCCTTCATGTTTGAAAAAGAAAAGGTATAGACTGGAACCTGGAGCTCACACCCACGTGGCATCAGAAACTGGCTCCAGACCCCCCCCCCCCCCCCCCCCCCGCTGCTGGGGTGGGACAGTAGTCCTACATGTCTGGAAGCTACCAAAGAATTAAAGGTCGGAATAAAAAGCCGCATACTGCAGATTTGCACCAACTTCTGAATAAACTTTGTCTCCAGGTGTGTAAAGGAGAGGACGGTAAACTCCATGCCAACCTGCTGTGTGGCGTGAATGTCACGGAGCAGCCGGGGGGGACGCTGCCCGACATGGAGAGTGCGGATGAGGCGGTGAGGCTACTGAAGAGTCGAGTCGGCCAGGATGATCCCTTCTTCCTGGCTGTGGGCTTTCACAAACCCCACATACCCTTCAGGATACCACAGGTACGCCACTTCAGGTTCCCAGGTGGAAGCGCTGCTGCACCTGATCAACTCAACAAGGCCCGACTCACCGCTAGAGCCACAGTAACCACCTTTGACTCGGAGGCGTGATCTGGTTTTTGCATTGTGTGTGTGTGTGTCGGTCCGTGCACCAGAGCAGTCCTGTGAGACGCTGTCAGGGTGGACTCTCATACCTGCAGGCTGTTGGACAAGTCAGTCTGTTTCTCTGACGGCTGTGAGCTGCTGACAAGTGAAGGTCGTAGAGAAGCGCATCAAACATGAACTACATGACTTGATGATGCTGTGAAATGAACCCGTGACCCTCAGTGGAAGGGTAACAGGTGTGTGTGTGTGTGTGTGTGTGTTAAACCATTTGACAGGACACCACTGTCTCTGGGAATCTGGCTAATGCTCACTCAGGAGGGCAGACATTGTTTTCCTGGCGTAGGTGACGTGTCCCTTCAGTGAATCATCACACATCATCAGGGTGGGGGCGTATCTGGAGCCGAACAATGGAGGTCATTGTCAGCGTTCAGCTGTCCTGCTGAAGACACAGGCAGAAATGTCTGAATGCTAAAAACAGAAGCAGCACACTGTCCAACACTGTACGCGTGTTCCTGTTCACCCTGAGGGGGGTGGGGGGGGGGGGCTGAACGTGGAGGCAAAGGCGTATGAACGGCGAGGTCAGGCCTGTCTGCCGCCCTCTACCATGTGACTGATCAGACTGTGTGCGCTAAGCCCCGCTCCAGCCCTCATCTTCAGCTCTTTTAAAGCCTCTCAGTAGTCTTTACATCAGGATCGTGACATTTTTAGCCAAAATGACAAAAGCTGTGTTATTCCCCAGGACTCCGCCCCTGCAGAGCGCCTCTGACTTGTGGGCGGAGACGGCGCTGCTCTGTGCCCCCCCCCCCCCCCCCCCGTAAGTGACACAGCGGGTTGATACTCCACACGCAGGTCTGGAGAAACATCCTGTTAGAGAGAGAGAGAGAGACGCCGTGTTCACCATCTGAAACCTCCGCACGGCGGCTGAAATGGGACCAGACCGTCGGGGCGAACAGGACGACTTGGTCTCGTTCTGGGGCGGTCTGTGAAACGTCCTTCCCGGCCGATGAAGGCGAACCCACAGTGGTGGAGGAACCGTCCGTCCAAAACGCCGGCTGTACTGGACAACCAGGGCCGGCGGCGGGGTCAGCTGGTCAGGACCTGGTCCCTAGGACCTGGTGGGCAGGCTGGGTTGGATTATTAGAACCTGAGCCCGTTTGCTCCTGCTGCCTGTTGGTGAGCAGCCCTCAGGTTGACTGAACCGATGTGCCCTCCAGCGTCAGAAAAATGTCACATGAACACGAGAACAACACGAAAACCGTGACTTTCATCGCAGTGGGTCTTCAACTCTTGTTTACTGAATCACAGCTGACGTAAAATTGGTGATTGCAAAGGGAGAAACCATCTCAGTGGCACCTCCTACATCTCTGGAGTTGTGAGTACTTGGGATGTAATGAAGGAAAATAGAAGCTTAGTGTTTCAATGATGTGCTTCTAGTAGTGAGCTGCTGGTGTTACCATGGTGACGATGGGGCTGCACGTTAAGCAGGAAGTGTCTCTGCAGCTCTCCGTGTTCACCAGGAGTCCCAAGGTGCCTCACATCAGCGTACAAGCGTCTTCAGCCAGTGACCACATGAGGCAAACGGCGCAGAAGCTCCTCAGAACTTGAACACATCGTTAATCATGAAAGTGACGGAGTAGCAGTAGAACAGAGGTGATCTCGTCACAGGTCCAAACCTCTTGGCTGGAGAGATGGTCAGACGGTGCCTGGAGCTGTAGGGTGGGGGGCAAAACCTCGTCAAGTTTTTGGACTGTCAAGTGATGAAAAAACCCAAAGACATGCATGGCGTGTTGATGTCATTCCGTCGCTCGCTGTCGTTCACCAGCAGTTTCCTCTGAATGTTTCAGGTCAGACTTTTTGACAAATGTGTGAGTTAAGGAACAGATGGACTGTTTCTCTTCCATCATTAAGAACTCTTCTTCAGTGGTCGTGAGTGATGATGTCAGAATTTAAAAGCAAGAGCTGGCGAGCGTCTCAGGCAGCAGTTCCACAGGAAGTAACAAGATGGCAGCGGCGGTTGTCAGCCGCTTCCATCTTTGTCGCCGAACGGCGCTCGTTCAGTGACGTGTGAGCTTGTCTTCGTTTGTCTCTCGTCACACAACATCTGGACCTCACAAAACAGCCTTGATGGCGGTATGGCTCTGACACACAAACACACTTCCATCCCGCAGTAGCAGTTCTGTCGCTGGAGCCGGGATCAAGATGGAAGCTCACTGCTTTAACGTTCCTGGCGTTAAACGAGTCCAGCCAGTGACGTTTCCTTCTAGTGCAATCATTCACGTGACTGTGTTTATCCAGCGTCTCTTTAAAACCTGTTTCATATTCCAGGAGTACCTGAGCCTTTATCCCATCGATCACATGACTCTGGCCCCTGACCCTGATGTTCCTAAACTCCTCCCCCCTGTGGCCTATAACCCCTGGATGGATGTTAGGAAGCGAGATGACGTCCAAGCACTCAACATCAGCTTCCCCTTTGGACCCATTCCCAAAGACTTCCAAGTAGGACGCGGCTGTGAGGTGTTGTGTGTTCCCGCCAGTTAGGAGCCCTGGTAACCCGGGTGTGGTTGTGTTGCAGCTGCGGATCCGTCAGCACTACTACGCTGCCGTGTCTTACATGGACGCCCAGGTTGGACGGCTGCTCAGTGCGCTGGATGAGCTGCAGCTGGCCGACAGCACCGTGGTGGTGTTCACCTCAGATCACGGTCAGCTCCGCACCATCACTGCTGTCTCGTCACACTCAGCTCGTCACTGCACATTTAGAAAGTGAGCGCTCAGATGGGGCTGCGCTTGTCCTCCACCACCAGATGGCAGTGTTGAAACAGCAACAACATTGTGGCTGCACATGTAGAAATGACTTGTTCTGCACTGCCTCCTTTTTTCCAAACTTTGTGTCTTGGAAACTCAGTTTCTTTTACTGTGTCCTTCAGTGAAGGATGCTTCAGCTCCCCTAAATGCTATAATTGTGAGGTGTCACATGGCTGGTGAGACATGAGGCAAGCAGCTGTTCATCTCTGCTCCTCAAACCTGCCTTCATCAGCAGTGACTGACATCTGTCTCCTGTGCTCCAGGGTGGTCTCTGGGTGAGCACGGGGAATGGGCCAAATATTCAAACTTTGACGTGACAACACGCGTCCCGCTTCTCTTCTACGTCCCCGGTGTCACTTCAGTCGCCAGCCGGCCAGCAGACTCCACCTTCCCGTTCATTGATGTCTTAAGCGCCTCACGACACACTTTCAGGAGTAAGTCCACCGACGACACAATCAGAGCAAACACACACCGTGTTTGAGCATCAACTCAAGTCACATTTAAAGTTTTGGTCTGAAATGTGCATAAAAATCCAGGAACAAAGTTGCTAACTGTTGGTGCTGCAGAGCTCCGTCAGTCCTTGGACACGGACGCACTGAGCTTTCCCTGCTGACTGGTTTACTTGAGATGTGATGCTGCAATGATGAGGAAATCTGAATGCAGGCTGTCGTGTCAGGTGCAGTAAATGTTGTGACTCTGAGACTAACTGGCTGGCACGTCTCTCCTGCAGGCGCCAGAGTTGTGAGAAACGTGGTGGAGCTGGTGGATGTTTTTCCTACCGTCTCCTACCTGGCAGGCCTGAGAGCACCTGAGCCCTGCCCTGACGTTTCTTTCCAGGTATCAACCCTAGGAGCTTTAACATGCTGACCAGACAGGATTCATGCCTCCAACTTCTCTGCAGTTTCAGTTGCAGCACCAGCGGCTCTGTCGTGTGGTGGTTGATCAGAAAAACTTGTAAGACTTGGAACAAAAGATTGATGATGGGCTGTAGAACACCAGTGACATGACCTGCATCCCATGAGCCTCAGGTGTACTTCACATTTCATAGTAACCAGCAAGTATTTGCCCGCTATCATCATCATCATCATCAGTACTATGACGGAGCCTAAAATTCCTGTTGAGCATAAAAATATGAGCATTTTCCTTGTGATCTGCTCATTTTAGCTTAGCTCTGTTTCAGCTGCTAGACTGTTTGACCTCAAACACTAAAACACGCGCTGCATTGAGGAGGTTCCATCTCTCATTGGCCAAGTCTGTCAATGTGACAGGTTAGTTCTTGTGCTCCTGGTGTGTTCCCCTCAGCTGAGGCCTCGGCCGTCCTGATGGAGTCGGTTCTAAGGCTCAAGTAACTGGAAAGAGATGTAAACAAGCGTCTCTGACGTGGCTGTGACATCACTGACTGACGTGTCTGGCTTCAGGAGGATTTGTGTACGGAGGGCGACAACCTGGCTCACACCTTCAGACATCGGGAGAGAGGAGAGGATGAGGAGGCCGTGTCGTTCAGCCAGTACCCGCGACCTGCTGACAAACCGCAGGTACAGGAGACTAAACGCTGGTAACAAGCTGCCGTGAGCTGCCGAAAGGTGAAGCCATGATTTGGCAGCAAGCAGACATATTTATTCAAACTTGTCACACTAGTAATTTGAATAAGTAGGTTCACACGTGGCGTTTAAAATGTCAAACTAAGAGAGCCGAACTCCTGCCTGTTATCACACCGGCGGCGGCGCAGGATCTCTAAGTGTCCAGATGAGCGCTGCAGGTTAATCTGCCTGGCTGACATCAGAGCCTCGGCTGATGCTGTGCACCGAAAGGTTCTTACAGTTTGACTCTCTAAGGTGATTTCAAGCTTGTTATTTTTCTGTTAGGTGAACTCTGACCTCCCTGACCTGAAAGACATCAAGGTCATGGGCTACTCTCTCCGTTCGTGGGACTACAGATACACCCTGTGGCTGGGCTTTAACCCTCACACCTTTCAGGTGAGGACCCCCCCCCCCACAGCTGCTCAGCATGAAATCCTCCTCTGAACCGTCCCCGTCCTCTTGACTGGCTCGTGTTGGAGACGTGAGGGATTATGTCTCTTCCTGTAGGTGAACGTATCCGATGTCCACGCTGGAGAGTTGTACATGTTAGCAGGCGACCCTGGCCAGGACCAGAATGTCTATGATGACACCGACCACCGTGCGATGATGAGAAAGATGGACAACCTGCCTCTTGTGAGTTCAGATCTTTTTCATTATTTTTTTTACAAACGTGCCGTTTGGGTTCACCACTTCTGTCTGGCACTCATCTGTGTGTTGTGATGCTGTCCAGACGGTCCAGATGAGAATGAAGCTGCAGCTCCGCTACCTCACAGCAGGGATGAAAGGGGGCCAAGGGAGGGCCTGATGATGGGAATGAAGCGCACCAGATGGGACGCATGGACGCGGATGTGCTCGAAGGGACGAAGGAAGGGAAGAAACATTTTCATCCAGAAAGGGAAAATCTTGGATTCCAATTTTCTTTTATAAATAAATTCCAAACTTGATTTGTGAAGCTCAGTGTTCTTGTTCAGAACCGTTCTGAGGGGTTGTGAGAACGATGCTGAGTGCAACGCCATGCTGGCGAGCTACGTCCTCCATTCCAAGCTGTGCTGACTGCAGCACATCTGAGTGCACAGACATGCATGGGTTCTCACTCCAGCTGGGAGACGGACGGCTGTGACTTGCTGTAACGTGAGCGTTCCTCAGACGTCTCACGGTCCACCTCCAGGGCTCTGTTGTCCGTCTGTTGGAGACCGTTCCAGGCGTTCTCCTGAAAAGGCCTCAAAGGGACTTGTTCTGCTGTAGCGTTAAAGACAGTTGTTTGTGGACAAGGCAGACGAAGACCTGCAGTCAGCCTGGGTCAGTTTGTGGCTCCAATTAAATTAGACAGAAACGCATTTGAATGAAAAAGAAATTGACGTATTTTCTTTCGTATTTTTCTAAAAAATGAAAGCAGCTCCAGGGTGGCACGGTGGAGCAGAGGTCAGCACTGTGGCCCCCAGCAAGAAGATTACCTGAAGGCTGCTGGGATAGGCTCCACCCCCCTCCGCCCTGAACGGGATAAGAGAGAGAAGATGGAGGGAGGGTGGTGAGTCGAGGGGTTTGAGGAGTCGACTCTGTCGTGGTGTTTGTGGGACGCGGCTGAGTCTGGATGTTGACTCGTCACCTTCAACAAGAAACGTTTCTCACACCTGTGACAGTTGACCTTGTTTTTCCGGGGGTTCTCTGGCGTCCCCTCACTGTAGCTGCTCTCTCTCACACTCTTAAAATGGAGAAACGAGCCTTGAGGTTGGTTGCGACAGCGCAGCTTTAATCCTGAGCTCCGCATCTCTGAAGGGAAAAATGAAAAATAAGAGCTGCAGGAGTGATTCACATCTCCAGCCTGGCAAGGACACGCTGGATGTTCACGTTCTTGGTTTTCACTGCATTTGTGAAAATAAATAGTTTTGTAGGACTTGCAGCTGCAAAGTTTGTCGTGTTTAGGAAGTCAGGATTGGAACTTCCTCTGCACAGTCGCATCAGGAGAATTTGGAACGGGCAACACTGTTAACTTGTAATTACATTCTGAAAGTATTCAGAATTCAGTCTCACACCTCCATGTTTTCACTTCCTGGGCCATCATGCAGAACTGTGAGTTGAACTCTGCTTGAAGTCAAATCTGTATGCTGTAAATGAGATTTCTCAACAGTTCCCAAAGAGCAGGGCATCACTTGACAGCTCTCCCCTGCTGGTTCCTCCTCTCAATCATTTCTTCTCATTTCAGCACCTCAACGTTCAGGTGGAAGTCCCATTGGTGTGGTCTGCTGTAACTGCGTTAGTGTGAAGGGTTGCTGGAGGATAACTTGATAAACATGACAAAGAGCAGCAGGCGTTCTCTTTCTTGACCAAATTAAACAGGCACTCCCCCTCCTGTGGCTAAATCACCTTCCTACCTGGAAGAGCTGTTGAACACCAGTGGGACTACAGACTGATATTTTACTCTTTGTGTTGTACAAATGTGCTTCATTTCTGCTATTTGGCTCATTTTGAATTGGTGGCAGCACCAAAACAAGCAGGCTGATGCTAGTTGATGCGCAAGATGTCACATGATACCAACCATTGGTCCGATGCCATTCACATGTATCTCAAAATAAATCTTTTATAGGTTAAATTACTTTAAATACCTATGATCCTGAATTGTATTTTTCATACTTTGATCAGAAAGCACTTTGTGTTGGGTGTCAGTGTGATAGAGGATTGCAGAGATGAGGTATGGTTGTAGTCCAACAGGACGTGGTCATCTCCTGGTTCCTCCGCTAACAGGAAGTGGTCCTCTCCTGGTTCCTCCTAGCAGCCAATAGGATCGCTCCATGTGATTGTGGTGATTGCATCAGTAAATCAGCTCTGGTGAACAGAAGTTGATGATCTTCCAGGTTTAGTTCATCAAGATCATCTTCACTAATGAACCCTCTGATGATGCTGGAAGCCTGGATGCTACGTTAGCAGTGCTAAGCTAATGTTAGCCTATGGAGGAGCTACACCAGGGTCACATGACTTCAAGGTCACACCACTAAGCTTCAAGCTTCTTGTGTTTCCCCTGATGACCTTTAATGACCTCCAGGACCTCTGTAGGCTCCTCTAGACTCTTGTTAGCAACCCAGGTTCTTAAGACTCCACCACTCCAACAGCCCTGTGTTTACTGGTGGATCTGATGTAGAACTGAACCTCCACCATCCACCGGTCTGGTGTTTACTGGTGGATCTGACGTAGACCTGAACCTCTGTCAGGACTCGGTCCTGTGACTCCTTGTTTCACTGTGTGAAGCAGTGATTTCTTTTATTGCTTCTTTTATTAATGTTCACCAGAGTTAAATGAGACATTTCAAAAACTGTATTTTTCCAAACAATTTTGCTTTATTATGTTTTTACTTGGATGAAGGAAGCCAACTCAACTCTGAGGGCCACATTAAGGTGAAACGACAAACTTGTGTCTGAGCAGTTAGCTTAGGCTGAGCTTTGTGTAAATATCCATCCATCATCCCTCCGTCCATCCATCCATCATCCATCCATCCATCAACCCTCCGTCCATCATCCATCCGCCATCCCTCCATCTTCTCCCTCTTCTCCTGTTCAGGGTGGTGGGGGTGGAGCCTATCCCAGCAGCCTTCAGGTGAGAGGCGGGGTTCCCCCTGGACACCAGTCCATGGCCATTGGGAGGATCTCCCAACCAGTGGCCTCCTGACAAATGGCTTTACGTGTCTCCACCTGTTAAATGTTTAAAGATCCAGTGATTTGACATTTATATGCAATAATACTTCAAAAGATCATAGGTCCTTTTTCTTTAATAAGAAAGAACCAAAGCTGATTTTCCATCTTGGAAGTGTTCTTCATGTTCTTGCTTGTAAACAGAGGCTTTCAGCTCATAAATCAGCTTCTGAGGTTTCATCTGATCAGTTTTCATTCTCGCCACCAGGGAACTCTGACCTCCATCAGGCTGGTCAGCTGCTGCGGCTCTTTCCTTCCCCTCACCTGGTCTCGTCTGCTCCTTCTCTGCCCCGTCGGTCCTCGTCTGACTCTCATCGTCCATCATCGTGTTTCATACACTGATAATCACATCACCGCTCTGGGCTCCCATTGCAGCAGGTCACCCTGCCTTTCTGTTAGTGTTAGCGACACACACAATTATATTAGCGTGTGTGTGTGTGTAAAAACACTTAGCTCAGCTGCATCATAGCTGGAGTAGGTCCCAAGGGGGGGTGTGTGTGTGTTTGTGTGTGTGTGTGTGTGTGTAAAAACACTTAGCTCAGCTGCAGCATAGCTGGAGTAAGTCCCAAGGGTGTGTGTGTGTGTGTGTGTGTGTGTGTGTGTGTGTACCGGGACTGGTACACAGACTGTATTGCCCTTTTCCTCACTAACGCATGAGGAAGTGGCTGCAGGACATTTCCTCTGGGAAGGCGTCGTCCACCACCACACCCCAACGTGATTTTGCGCACGAGTTCACCTCCTGCTTGTCAGCCAGGTGTCACAGTCACGGCCGGCAGGTGTCACATTAATGTCAGCACTTGGTCTGACTGTAAATCACAACTGTAAGATTGTAGATCAGCATAACTGTAAATTAACACTTCTTTTTCCAATTTTCTTAAAGTTCAGTGAAAACGGGCGGTTTGTGCATAGGCGTGGGGAGGGGGGGTGCCCCCCAGGGGGTCTGATGCAATGACGAGGGGGGCTGCCATTGGGGACGAACATAATATTGTACTAAGCAACGTGAAATAAAAAATATAAAAAGATAACATACCACTGTGTTGATATAAGCTAACATGATGGGCAGTGCATCAGACTGACGGTGAATAATTGAAATATTTCATTGATAAAAGACCGGCCTGCTACCCAGGAAGTGCTTGGCTGCTTTCATCACTCAAAGACTTCCAGCGTCCCTCGTTGTTCAACGGCCGCTGTTTCTTGTGGTGACCTCAAGCCTGCCTTTGTTCAGGCTGATGTTCAAACTGAGCATTCAAGCTACAGAGAGCGTGAAGATCTGACTTCTTCAATCTTTCATTCCTTTCATTCAATTTTTCATCCGATGCCTTTTAAATGGCCGCTGGTGGCGACGATGGAGGCCAACAATATAACGTTGAACATGTCAGCCACAACACAACGACGTCACATATTTTCCAACCCTGCCCTCAGCCCCCCTCCAATGAAAGCCTGGGTTTGTGTGTTCTGTGCCTCCAGACTTTATTTCTACTCTTTGTGTCATATTTTTCTGGTCACCTTGAGTGAGTCAAGCCTCCTAAAACTCAGATGTTTTCATGACCAAGATGTTTGCAAGTGATCAGAGTAGTTGGGTCCAGACATGACCGATCGATAATGAGACTCAGATTTACAGCGTTCAGCTTTGATCGAGAGATGTGAAGGGGGTCACTCGAGACCCTTTGAAAACCTATTTGAGCGTCTAGACTGAGATCAGAATGTTGAACTCAGATTTGAATCCATCTGAAACCCCTGTTCATGTAGTTTGAAACAGACCTGCAAAATATTAGGAAAAAATCTGGATCAGAACTCAGACTTGGGCTTCAAGTCTGACCAAAGCTGGTCTGAACCGGTCTGAGGTTCTCTGCAGCTTTGAGTCATAGAAAGACACGCAAACAATCCCGTTAAATGATGCAATATTCCAGTGAACAGAAGAGCCGGCTCATGAGGAGTGATGCAGTAGATCTACTGTTTCTGTTGAAGGTAAAAGTACTCTGTTGGTACTGTGATACTGTACTCTGGTCTAACTCAGGGCCGTTGATCCGTATGAGTCAGACGGAGTAAATCCAGACATGAACTGACCCAGGAGCCTTGCAGGAGGTGAACTGATGATGGGATGATATAGCGTGTAATTTACATGCCACGTAAAAACAGATGTTAATAGTGCTCATGTGGATTCCATCCCATTGCCACTGTCTTGGTGCGAGAGCGCACAGGACCGTGACGCGCTCACCTGTGAGCAGCAGCACCTCTGCTGGGCTTGACTCTTTAACTCGGAAGTCAAGTCAAAATAGATAATTAATTCAGTCAAAAAGGCAATTATTTAACCTAGTTAGAATCGTCCCCAGAGTCAGAGAGCTAGGCTCAAGCAAGCTAGCTAGGTATGCTAGGTTACCTCTGTCAATGATCATTACATACGGGGCGTCCTGGTGGCGTGTCGGCTGTGGGTGGTGAGGATGTGCAGAGAATCGGGGCTCGATTCCCCCCAGGTTCCTCTTCTGCTCGTCGTCCCTCCTCTCCCTGTAACTCTCTACTAAAAAGATCAAAACAATAATCTTTAAAAAAAAAAATCAGTATACATTCCTCCAAAACTGTCTTTTCCTGCATGGATCCAACAAACGTTGTGTAACATCGATTCTAAGACATTGTAACTTTCAGTCAGACACAGCTGGAAGGACTTTCCTTGCTGGATGCAGTGAGCTGACGCAGTAGCGGTCAGCTGGTCTCTGACAGGACGGATGAGTCTCTGTCCTGGTGTGTGGATGATGGACAAGAAGCCTAAAACACTGGGAGTGCAACAGACCTTCAGCTCGGCTGGTGTGGTTGTTGCTCAGTTGTTTTGAGACCCAGTGTTATAAAATACATACAAAAGATGAGATGTCACCGTCTTTGTGAGCAGGGAGTTAAGTGCTTAGATCATCCAGGGCCGGTTTTTGTCGTCTGTCAGCGTGACTCCAGTTTCATTCAACTGGAGCTGATGAGCGCTTCCTTCCTCATTGGTGCCTCTGGCGCTGTAAATTTTCCATTTTTAACAAAATCTCTTTGAAATGTGGCAAGAAAAAGAGGGGAGGGGCCATCTAAACAAGCGGCCTGTCCACATGTCGACGTGTAGGAAATGGATTTTCTGTCGCTGACTGGTGGTCACTGGCTCAGCTGCCATGGGGGAGCCTGTGGTTTCCAGACAGAAGTCACATGTAGGACTTGCAGGCATCTGATTGGACAGCTCAGCGGCAACAGGCTTGACTCGACTGGTGGTCAACATATAAATCCCTGATACCAGCAGCACCCAGCTCTCCGAGCCGGACCGTTTCTTTTTTTTTGTGATCAAGTTTTTTATTGAAAACTTTACAATATACAGATATTTATTTACATCATCCACTGTTTTTCTCTCCTGCACAGTGAGCGCAAACAAATATAAGTCAATTACACATCTACAGGGCAGTAACAACATTTGAACTCCTTTGGAGGCTATACCCCCCCCCCCCCCCCACACACACACACACACAACCCTCCCTCCCCCTGGTGACTCCCTAGGAACCTCCCACCCAGGATCTCTCCCACAAGAAAAAACAAACAAACAAAAAAAACAGAAAAATCAAGGTCGGCCTTTATTGTCACCAAGGGAGCCCAGGGCGAAATTCCATTTCACAACTCAAAGCCTGATGCAACGATGACGAGCGGTCACAATTATGACAGATTGAAGAAATAATGGTACACTTCAGAATTAACAACAGCACATATACATTTGTTGTGTATGTGCGCTCAACTTGAGCAGTCCGTTGACCCAATGGAGGCAAGTGAGAGTGGGGCGGGCTTTTACCAACTTGTGTACTGCCCAGCCCTGCAAAGCCATGGCTCCGTGCATACGGCAACAGACCGCTCCTTCAGGACAATTTCAAGAAATGAGTTGGCCCGGTGCTGCCGAGCCAAGGAATGTGGCGGTTGCCACCTAAGGGCAAGCATTTCCTTGGCAGCTGTGAGACCAGCACATAGAATGCATCTTTGTTGCAGGGACAAATTTAAAGAAGAGTCATCACGAAGCAAAAGTAAGGCTGGGGAGACTGGGGTCCTGAAGAATATCACTTCAAGTGAGAGACATTTCCTTCCAGGATCCAACCACGCTGGGGCACTCCCACTGACCAAGAATGCCCCCTGGGCATGAAGTGAGCAAGGATCACAATTCGGAGACGTGGTCATCTTCATAGAATAACGCCTCCTGGGGGTGAGATACATCTTGAGAACATATTCATAGTGGATTAACTGGCGGTTGGGGTTTAGGAAGTACCGCTAAGGTTTTGCCACGCTGGGTTGTCTGGTGATCTTAACTGCATGTAGAAGAAAAAGGATGAGCCCGGAAGGTCAAATTCTGCTTGTAGATTGTTGAAAGCTGGGAACCCATGGACACTGATCCTTTAGTATCTTCATTCCTCTGTTCTTCCAATGCGCAAATGAAAAGGGGATATTACCAGTAAGAAGTGAGGAATGATTCATTACAGTACGGCGAGATGCAAGTAACAATGAAATCACAACCGTAATTTGGCTTTTTTCAATGGTATGTTAGCATACACCAGGTCTTGCAACCTGTGGGGTAGAGCAACACTCCCCTGAAGAACTGGGGTTAAACCCTGTAGAAAGGGGGCGTAGCACATAGGACCAGGGAGAGATTTTAAAGTCTGGCAGAGCGAGCCCCCCTTGGTTCTTGTTGTGAGTTTTAGGTGAGGCCTTTTTCCTTTCCATATAAACTTAGAAACGAATGACTGAAGTTTATCCCAGTATCCTGAAGGGGGATCATGGAAGAGTAAAGCTTAACACGGTATGTCCATTTTAACGACTGCTATTCAGGCATGAAGTGAATTTGGAAGATTGGACCAGCGCTCAAAGTCCTTCTCCATCTGATTGTACATACCTTGAAATTTTTTTACTGCAATGGACAACGTGGAGGGAAAAATTTCAATTCCGAGATATTGAAAGCTTTTAACTCCTGGTATATGAGAGGGCAGGGAAGCTGGAAGTGCAGCAGTGCTGACTTATTCCAGTTAATTTGTATCCAGAGAGTGAGCTGAATGTATCAAAGGAGGAAAGCAAGTGTGGGATTGAGTAACGCAAAGAAGGATGTCATCAGTGTATAAGCAAATACGATGCTCTGAGTTACAAAAAGTGATGGGATGTACTGATGGATGCTGTCCGCCAATGGCTTGAGGGAGAGGGCGAAGAGTAGGGGTGAAAGGGCGCAGACCTGGCGAGTGCCCCGTAATATTGGGAACTGGGCGGAGCAGATGTGGCCCATGCAGACCATTGCTGAGGAATTTGCATATAAAACTTTAATCATATGAATAAAATGTAACCCCAGCCCAAATATGTCCAATGTAGTCCAGAGATATTCCCATTCTAACTTTTTCAGTGTCCAACGATAGGACCGAGCGAGGGGGATCAATACTACTAGATAAATGAATGATGTGTAACGGGCGACGGACATCGTCAGACGCCAGGTAAGTTCTAATAAAACCAGTGTGGTCGTTGTGTCTAAGTTTTGTAAGATGCATCTCCAACCAGGTTGCAAGTACTTTAGCATAGAGCTTAAGATCCCCATTCAGGAAGAGAAGGTCTGTAATGACCACATTCAGATAAATCTTTGTTCGGTTTGGGCAGGACTGTAATTATAGCGGTGGCCCGGTGGAGCAGTGGTCCTCCCTGTGGCCCCCCATCAAGAAGGCTGTGGGTGGAGCAGTGGTCCTCCCTGTGGCCCCCCAGCAAGAAGGTTGTGGGTGGAGCCCCGGCTGCAGCACGAGGTCTTTCTGTGTGAGTCTCCATGTTCTCCCTGTTCCTGCTGGGTTCTCTCTGGTACTCCAGCTTCCTCCACAGTCCAAAGACATCAAGAGGGACCAGGTTAATCCAGACTCTAAATTGACCGTAGGCGTGGCTGGGAGAGCCAATGGTTGTCTGTCTCTGTGTGTTGGCCCTGCCATGGACTGGTGACCTGTCCAGGGGGAAGGCTGCTGGGATAGGCTCCACCCCCACCACCCTGAACAGGAGAAGAGGGAGAAGATGGAGGGATGGAGGGATGGATGGAGGATGATGGAGGAATGATTGATGGAGGGATGATTGATCGAGGAATGATTGATGGAGGGATGATGGATGGAGGGATGATGGATGGAGGAATGATTGATGGAGGGATGATGGAGAGATGATTGATGGAGGGATGATGGATGGAGGGATGATGGAGAGATGATGGATGGAGGGATGATGGATGGAGGGATGATGGATGGAGGGATGATTGATGGACGGATGATGGACGAGGGATGATTGATTGAGGGATGATGGATGGAGGAATGATTGATGGAGGGATGATGGAGAGATGATTGATGGAGGGATGATGGATGGAGGGATGATGGAGAGATGATGGATGGAGGGATGATAGATGGAGGGATGATGGATGGAGGGATGATGGATGGAGGGATGATTGATGGAGGAATGAATGATGGAGGGATGATGGATGGAGGGATGATGGAGGGAGGGATGAGGGATGGAGGGATGATTGATGGAGGGATGATTGATGGAGGGATGATGGAGGGATATTGATGGAGGGATGATGGATGGAGGGATGATGGAGGGATGATGGATGGAGGGATGATTGATGGAGGGATGATTGATGGAGGGATGAGGGATGGAGGGATGATTGATGGAGGGATGATTGATGGAGGGATGATGGAGGGATATTGATGGAGGGATGATGGATGGAGGGATGATGGAGGGATGATGGATGGAGGGATGATTGATGGAGGGATGATTGATGGAGGGATGATGGATGGAGGGATGATTGATGGAGGGATGATGGATGGAGGGATGATGGAGGGAGGGATGAGGGTTGGAGGGATGATTGATGGAGGGATGATGGAGGGATGATTGATGGAGGGATGATTGATGGAGGGATGATGGATGGAGGGATGATGGATGGAGGGATGATTGATGGAGGGATGATGGATGGAGGGATGATTGATGGAGGGATGATGGAGGGACCCTCATTTTAAAAGTGTCTTGTCTTAGAGGTGCAGGCGTCGTGTCAACAGCCTTAAATTCCATTGAAGCTTCAACGTCCATGACAATGGAACCAAAGCCAAAGTGGGAGTGTAGGTGGTGAGACTGAAGGTAGCAGAGCAGCTGGGTGCTTCTGGACAACAGTGACGGCCGCCGAGTCGTCAACCAGCAGCTGCAGCAGCGGAGGGGGACGTGTTTCCATGTCAGAGTCGACGTGGACCTGCGCGAGGCACCACGAGTCCTGAGTCGGTCCAGATCTGGAATGTGAGTGCGTGGGGTCGCAGGCTGAGTCCCTGAGTTCACACCAGGGCTGCCCAGAGTGATGCCTGAGGGCAACATCTGGCCCCCGAGATGCAGAAAATAATCGATCCACAAATAATGACATTAGTGACAATAATCATAAAAAGTAATGTAAAAATATGAAAATCATTGTTGACGTCATTTTCCCATCTTGAGGGAGAGATGAAAAAAATGAAATCTCAACTGCACAAAATGAGTTTGTGTTTGGCTCCTCTGGTCCACACCGTTCGTAGGTGTGAAGGTCATCGTCCTCTCTCTGGCGGGTGTGTGTGTGTGAGCGTGTGTCAGTGAGTGTGTGAGTGATGTCAAACCATTTCTGGGAGCTGATTTTGACTGCATGATTACAGATAGCAATTACACCTATAAATCTAAACTGTCACTCAGGGGCACACACACACACACACACACACACACACACACACACACACACACACCTGGTACACTGGCATGGATGCTCGGGCTGTTTCACATCGACTCATTTAGGGAAATGAATGTAGGGGAATAACTTCACTTTAACTAAGACAACTCTTTTCTCTATCTTCATTTGTTCCTCTCTCTCTCTCTCTCTCTCTCGTTTGCACACACACACACACACACACACACACACACACACACACACACACACACACACACACACACACACACACTGATGTCCAGCGCTCTGCCTTCCTCGTCCCACTTGAATGGTGGTGTGCGTCTATCTCCAGTAGATTAGTCACGCCTGGTGAGGGAGGCGAACAGCCGCTGTGATGCAGACGAGCCGTCAGCTCCCATGAGGAGCTTCCCTGTTCTCACGGCAAACATCAAGAGTTCTCCGCAGCCCAACTTTTATTGATAAAAGACCAGGACTGAAACATTTGAGTCATCGAGGGCACCAGGCTCTGTGAGGACCAGGGAGGCTTCGCTCCAACGAGCCACAGAATCCTTTAAAAATGGCAGAATGCTCATTTGAGAACAAATTGTTTACAAAACCAAATGGTCATGGCGGTGGAAAGGCTGCTCACGTGCTTCCATCGCACATGTATGACTTCTGCTTCCCAGTGAACCCACGAAGATGCAACCATGAAGGGAGAACAGGTCACATTCTGCTCATTGACATTCCATGAACATCCAGACCCAGACTCCCTGACTGGGGCTGCACTCGTCCAGGCTAAACGAAGCGACCACATTTATGAGCGGGGAAGTGTCGTGTCCCCCAGCGTCGTCACATGACACGTCCACACAGTCACATGACACATCATTAATAGGAACTGGTACCCGGTACTGCAGCTCCTCCTTTAATCGTCTGTTAACAGTTGAAGGACGCCTGAACACTCACTGAGAAGAAAACACACTTTAGCTTTTTGTGAGGAAGTTTGGTGATGCGATTGTGGTCACGAGTATCATGAATGTTTCTACTTTGTGCACTTTTGTCACGCCAGTGCACTGTTTTAACCCCAGGTTACAGTGGTCGCTGGGTGAGCCTCTGCGGACGCTCACCCAGCGACCACTCGTGCAGGTTAGCTTCGAGCGGTCCGTGGCACCACATTTTTAGGTGCATTGTCAAAGAAACACATAAGAAAGTAGTTTAGTAGTTGGTAGTTTTTAGCTCCAGTGTGTCCTGGTGGGGGCCCTCCACACTGGGAGGTGTGTCTGGTCCGCCCACGGGGGCGTCGTCCTTGGGATCGTCCAGGCCTGGAGAGCTGGGGGGCTCTGCATGATATGTGGAG
Source organism: Aulostomus chinensis (assembly GCF_037954235.1). Classification (NCBI taxonomy): domain Eukaryota; kingdom Metazoa; phylum Chordata; class Actinopteri; order Syngnathiformes; family Aulostomidae; genus Aulostomus; species Aulostomus chinensis. Next base: position 6,667,894 of record NC_141332.1, on the reverse strand, counting down.
TGTACCTGGTCTGTCCAGGTCGGGGGGTCTCGGTGGCGGCGCTCCCTGTGGTTGTGGGCTGTGGCACCTCCCGGTGAGGACGGCTCCCATAGGTGGTCTTTCATCACGAGGATTTTCAGTGCCCTGCCATGTTCCTACTGACAGTCAGTGTGTGGTTGTGTGTATGCGTGTGTGTGTGTATGTGTGTGTGTGTGTGTGTGGGGGGGTGCATGCATGTATGTGGTCATGCGGGTTGGAAGGCTGGGTTCTTAACATTTATTGTATTGTTTTATATTTTATTCAATGTTGCCTGTTTTTCTTTTATTTCTGTGAAGCACTTTGTGTTGCAGTCTCTGTATGAAAAGTGCTTTATAAATATAAATAAAGTAAAGGAAAGAAAAGCAGCAGGAGCCCACCTTCAACCAGGTTTTACTCCAAATTCTTAGACATTAGGAACTCCAAACCAGTGGATGCGTCACAACCTCTGATCCTCAGGGAGCAACTGAGAGAAGACAAAAAGCCGAGAGGCAGAAAGAACAGCTGACGTTGTGCAACCCGGTTGAGGACTCACGGAGGGACAGACGCGCCCTCTGTTGCTCCAGGAGCAGCCAGAGTTTGGTCAGGCTGAGTGAGCCAGAGAAACCCTGCTGCTGCTCAGAGCCACTGGTGGGATGAGCTCCCTCCTGAGCTTCAGCATCAACTGAAGACACTTGAATTTTCACTCGGTTTCATGACTTGATGATCATCGGGACCGACGTGTCCTCATCAATGTCACAGGGACAGAGATGCTGCATCTTTCAAGACCTTCAGACCTGAAGTCAGGCCTGAGACCAGCGGGTCCTGCTGACAGGCCCCTCAGTGAGGGAGGGGGTCTCACTGGCTGTCCAGAGGGATGAGCCCGCGTTTCCTGTTCAGCGGAGGGTTATTAGGTTGCGTGTTAATCTTGACGTCTCATTGGCTTTCCTCAGTTCGTCGATCACCTCACGCACTCAAGGCTGGTGAACGCCAGAGTCTTGGGGGAAGTTTTCAGCACAGCAACGAGCTTCTCGTGTCACATGTGAAGAAGAAATAAATGAAATAATTCACGCGCGCTGCTCTCAGATCAGATCAGACGCTGCAGCCGTGCAGCTGCAGTCTCGCGCTCTCTGCCGGTTTGAGTGGCGTCTGCTGAGGACTGTTGGCGATGAGACCGCAACAAGAGGAAGAATATTCCCAACCCCTGACACAGTATTTGCTTTAAAAATACTTGAATCCACTTGCATTGTAGTATCAGCACAATGCAGCTTCACTGAGTTGATGTATTTTCAGAGTCGTGTGTCTCCAGCGCTGCAGCCGTGTCAGCCAGCAGTGAATCCACCAGGACTTGAATCAGGAACGCCATCACAGCAGAGGAAGCAAGAACGAAACCAAACCGTCACCTGCTGATGGCAAAGCTTCACTCTTTAAAGAATCGAGCGACAACGAGCTTCATGGAATGTTTCCTGAAACAATATTAATACTAGAAATTTAGTTGAGTGAAAGTTTTCAGGAAACAAATACTTGAGAGAAGCACAGATACTTGAAAAACGAACCAGTACTCAGGTAAAAGTGTAGTACTACTACAGCGGAAGCGTGATGTTGTATCCGTCTGTCTGGTGCGTTGATCAGGAGAAGTAGACGCTGCGTCCGCTGATCTCTGGTTCACGCCACGCTGTTGCTCCGCATATTTTCGCCACAACCAGACAGTTTTACAAACACGTCCTGACTACGTCTGCTGCTGATGTCATCACCAGGACGGTTATGAAGTTTGAAGAAAAGAGTGTTTCCCTTGTTTCCATTCTTCATGCTAAGCTATGCTAACCGTGGCTCGGCGCCGCTCCATTCTCAATGCGACATTTTCACGCCACTCTGGAGAAGAAAGGGAATCACCTTGTAACTTTGATGTTGGTTTGGTGGAAACGAAGATGGCTGGCGTATCTGCTGGTTGGCGACCACAAAAACTAACTTCATGACACTAATAGACTGTCACTCTTCCATCTCTAAAGTTTCTGGGTGACAGGACAACTGCGAAAGCTTGAGATGAGAACAAGAGCACAGAAAGCCGCGTAAACGCAGCCCGTTGTTCGCGGTATGAGACGGCGAGTGTTTCTGTGGTTGTGTGAAAAGAAAAACCAGAGTCACATCAGTGCTGGAGAGATTGTCGGTGTATTATGAGCTAAGAACCAGCTGGCGCCAAAAGGTCGATCAGTCCGTCACGTTAACCTTTGATAAACACCTTGACAACAGTGATCATGTCACACGAGCCAATGTTACATTTCAGAAATGTCACCAGAAGAAAAGGCCACGTGTCCAAAACATTCCAGAATATATTCATGTACTGACATTGCATATAGTCAACATTAATTACCATCATGTGGCATGGCGGGATGAGAGCAACGTTTCCCAGGATGACGCTGACGGAACGTTTGGACAGTTTATAGCAGATTGAATGATCATCTATTGAACTGCTGTATATAATCCAAATAAGAACCATTGTGTGAAATGAACAAGAACCATAGAGGAACGTCACTGATTCACCAAGGAACAAAACAACACCGAACATCACTGAGTTGGACTGAGCAACACCGCGGTTCCGCTAGGACAGCGGCACCTCCGCCGCCTGCCCGTCGGAACCTCATTCATCGGCTCATCGTGGCACTCAATACACATTTGGCTTTGTGACCTTTTAAATTAATAACAACAACAACAATAATAACAACAACAATAATAATAATAATACAAAAATTAAAAGGACATTATTGTTCAACCACAGGGAGAGGAACCTTTCAGATGAAGAACCATCAGTCCATTTTGAAGGAACGACTGAATATTTTTCGTTCCCGCTGAGTCTTGAGAAGATTGATGCCACTCCTGTTTGTGAGACAAATATGTAGCTAGCTTAGCTTAGCATAAATCAGGGAGCATGTAGCTTAGCTCTGTCCTGTGGTAGTAATATTACAAGCTACACTCCACGGCAAACAAATACTGATGAGTCATGTTTCCATCGTCGAGTATTTCGTTGTGCATTTTGTCAAAAGGAAAATTCTAAATTTGCTGAGATTTGAAAAAAAGTGAGACGTAAATCTCTTTCAAAGGCTCAGACGCAGACTGTCCACTACTAAAGTATCGCCCCAAGATGGCTGCTGGTGGCCAGGAACGCTCACGTCGACACGGACGCGCAGCATAGTTTATTCCCTCCAAACCAGTTCAGGGACATCCGGCCAATCTGAGTTTCCTTTCCTGCATCATTTCCAAAGTTTAGGTTGCGTGTTGTGGTGAGCAGACTTTGTTAGCATCATGCTAGCGAGCTAGCTGCACCCTGTCTGAGGTGTTTATGCTAAGCTATGCTGAGCGTCTGCTGGTTCCAGCTTTACATTTAACGCACAAACACAAGGATGGTATTGAACTTCTCGTCCGACTCTTGGACAGATGGTGAATGAGCACAGGAATGTTGGATGACGACTTGAACGTGGAGTTGGCGTTCTTGAATGTTCCCACCTCCTTCAGGCAGCAGCTTTTGTCTTGTAAATTAAAGCTGATGCAGGACGTTCACATTGCAAACGATGAAGTGTGAAAAAATCCACTGATGTGTGTTTTCTTTGTCTTTTCAAGATGGACACCAGTAGCTCCTGGTTTGAAGCTGTCATTTATTGCATGCGATGGTTGAGTTTCATATCAGATGTTTCAGATGAACCCAAAACAATACAAACAGCGACTGATGCAAATCTGACACATTAAATCACACACATTTTTCTTAAAGCCAAACCCTGGTGTCGTCATAAACACTGGTAAAAAGCTTATGGAAACATTTGATTTTACGAAAAACAATCTCATATTTATACCAATATGGTATGGAAAATCATTTTGATTCATTCTTTGTTCTTAAATAAATAGAGCAATTCCCACTGGACACGAATAGAGGCACTTGAGTTTTTCCTTTTACTTTTTTGTGGAAGTGAAATCAAATTTTCACTTCTGCATTGTCTTCCATACTTATTCAGTGATGGTCGAATGATCCAAAACTTAAAAACTCACGCTTGATGAGCTGGATTTACAGAGACCACGAAAAAAATCCACATTTTAAGACTTTATAGCACATGTGCCACAAAGGGTTAAAATCTGATCGGTTTGGTGCTGCATAAATGCAGCCATAGGCTGTGCATGGTCACACACACACACACACACACACACACACACACACACACACACACACACACACACACACACCTCCCAGATAGCATATTAACCTGTTCCCCATCGTTCATCACATACTCACAAACAACAACAGCAACAACGAGGACACAACAACACTGCTCTCAGGAGTCACACCTCTGGATCGCGGAACATCGCTGTCGCCCAGTCGATGATGACTTCCATAGACTCCACAATCTGCTGAACACGTACACACACAACAACACAACACAGCACATGCTGGAGGTCACCACCAGGCGTCAGGCAGCTGTCTGAGCCACTCAAGCTTCCTCAGGCGCCACAGGTTCTGACACGAGGGCAGAAAATGCGCCGTGAGATTTTCACCCTGTTTACTTGATCTGCATGTGGGTGGGAGCTTAATTAGCCGAATCATAGTGAATCTTGTAGCCCCCAAAGTGTTTGACATTTTGTTGGGTGGGTTACTATGGGAACAAGAAGTGAGTGAACATTTCCAAAAGCCCACAAGCAGGAAGAGAAGAAGCAGACAAAGGCTTTAATTGATGGAAGAAAGGAGGAGTGGAGCTGAAGGCTCCCCCTCCCCGGGGACAGAGGCTTGCTCAGGGTGAGGGTCAACCCTACCCTGAGCAGGTTAGGGTTGACCCTCACCCTAACCTAACCCTAACCTCTGCCGGTTGTCCTCCACAGAAGTCTGAATGCTTCAGACCAAGTACCCGACAGCTGGCAGGGAGAGCAGCGGAAGACTGAGCGGCTCGTGTCAAGAACCAAATGCTGGAGGCGCATGTTTGGTGACATCTTGTTTCCATTTTCTTCCACCTGATGACCACAACTTCTTATCCCTGCTGTGACCTGGTGGCGGCAGTGCCACGGATGCTAAACTAACGCGCCAGCATCGCAAAAACAATACTAATACAATGTCACGTTTTTTCCCTGGTTCAACTGCACGCTGTAGGGTAAATGGCACTAGTCAAGACGACCCAGCGACCTCCGGCTGGGCTCGTGCTCATCCACACTGGTTCACGGTGGTGCCGAACGAAAGCGTGGAGGTTAGTTTCGGGTGGATAAAGAAGACGCGGATTATTATTCATCTGAGTGTTTTGAGGGTTGTTTTATTGGACGTTGTGGGTGTTCGGAGTAGGGTAAGAGAGACGCCTGCTGCTGCTTTCTGGACTCACCAAGCAGTGCCACGTGAGGGGAAACGCTCTGTGAGCGGGAGACGGCGTTTAATGAGTGCTGGGGGAAACATCACATTAACCAGAGAGTAGAGCGCCGCAGAGTTTGGGGTGGGCGTGTTTCTGTTCACGACACCACCACATCCGCCCCCGTAAGAGTTTGTGGTCATTTCCCTCATTTTCTGTGAGAAAAGGCTGGTGGAATAAAATCTGATTTCAATCAGATGATTCAAGGAAAAACATAAAAATGTGTTCGAAGAATAAACTTAGAAGCAAATCCAAATTTGAAGTAACGCTAAAGTTCTCGCCCGGCTACCGGTGGCACCTGCCGCCCAGGCACCCGCCGCTCAGGCACCCTGAGCTGTGCAGGACCTGCTTTCACCAGCAGGGCTCCTCACCAACCTCCCGTGAGAGCTCTTTGAATCCAGATGGCAATTTAAATGGGCTTTTAGAAGAATTCATGTCAGCTCTGGACAGCCGCAGCCGAGGAACTCTGAGAGGTTGGACGCTGTTGTCAGGTGGTCAGCAGAGCCAAGAGACTGACAATGTGGTTCAAAGACCAAACTGCTACATTCCAGCTTCTCTTTGTCTTGGAACAGAAGAACAAGATGTGGGCACTAATTATTACCAGCATGGGTGTTTTGCAAAGAATTGGATGTATATCCTAGCCCCAGTCCTAGTCCCAGTCCTAGTCCCAGTCCTAGTCTGATGTCAGCCACCTTTGTTGGCCACTGCTGGAGCAGATGAGCTCCTGTCCAGCTGCTTCAGCCCCTCAGAAGGTGGCGTCTCCTGCTCTCATGCCCCAGCAGCCTGGGAGCCTGCCGGAGTCTCTGCCAACAGCAAACACACTTTCATACACGCCTCTAACGGCAGGTGGATCCCAGCCCAGCTAATCCACCCGGTCTCTGTCCTGACTGGATCCTGGGCTGGTGTAGGCTTGTCTGGAGGATTCCAGCAGGATCTCACCAGTTCCTGTCCCAGTTCGAGCTCCCGGGCCTCCTCTCTGTATCGTTGCTCGGGTCCATTATTCCCTACAGCAGGTGAGCCTCGATGCGGAGCCAGTGCAGACCCTGACGGATGTACTGGACCAGCTCGGTCATGCTGCTCTGCTGACTCAGCGGCTCCATCAGCATGTCCAGCTCCTGGAAGAACGCTGGGGGGTGGGGGTGGGGTGGGGGGGGGGGTGTCTTCAGTTATCACATGCTACATGTTTATATTCACTGGTGGAGAGTCACAGGAAACACAGTACAACTACTGAAAATGTACATGGAATATTTGACAGTTGAAGTACGAACAAGTTCTGACACCTTCAACTCATAGCAGGTGCTCCAGTATAGTTCTGAGCCTAACCTGCCCCACCTCCAGCCAGACCTGCTCCTCCTCCTTCAGACCTGTTCCGTCTCCCACCAGGCCTGCTCAAACTCGGCCCAAGACCTGCTCCACCCCTACCACACCTGCTCCACCTCCCTCCACACCTGCTCCACCCCTACCACACCTGCTCCACCTCCCTCCACACCTGCTCCACCTCCTTCCAGACCTGCTCCACTGTGTCCAGGCCTGTTACACCTCCTCTTTGGCCCGCTACACCTATCACACCTCTTCCATCCCCTCCCACACCTATTACACCTCCTTTCTGACCTGCTACACCTCTTCTCAGGGCTGTTCCACCTTCCCCTGGATCTCCTCCACCTTCCCCCATGCCTACTCCAACCCTTCCAGACCTGCTACCCTGCTGCTACCGACTTGCTACCGAGTTCAAACAGTGCCCACAGGAGAAACTCTGGACTGCTACCTTGACTATCAGAGGCCAGCCTGTCCGCCGTCTCCCAGTGTTCGTAGCTCCTCAGGATGTTGTTGGTGATGTTGACATGACTGGCCGCCATGTGGTGGATCCGCTGGGGAATAGTCACGCTGCCTGATGAGCCCGGGGCACCTCCAGATCCTGCTACTCCTCCGACGCCTCCGCTGCTGACTGAGGAGGGGCTGAGTGAGAGTGGAGACGGAGTCCCATTGATCCTGGAATGCACAGAGAGACCGTGAGACCCAGTAACACCGGCAGCACACCAGCAGACTTCAACCGGAGGAACCTGATAATACACACCGCATGTGTCAGAGATCTGAGTTAGTAGAACGCTCATCTGCGTCCGCTGAGGTGCGGCGTGGCAGCAGCGGCAGAGACACTCTGTTACTCACCCTCAGCTCATCATCAGGTCTGACAAGCTGGAACTTGCTTGGATTCACTCTTGTCACTAATGTTTGCGGGAGTGAAGCAGCGCCATCGCTCGCTACCCGCCAGCGATTAGCTGAGCTATGGAGGGTTGAGCAGCTACAGAGCTGGGACGCCGAGTTCTGGACCCATGAGCAGTCGGACTGCTGGATGTGTCCATCACAAGCTATTTGCTGATGTGATGAGGAGATCAACTCCAGCAAGGCTCTGTGTCTCTGCAGCCTGTTGAACCAAACAGCCGAACGACGAGCTGGGCCAGGGTTCTGTTCCCGTCGGGGTTCAGTTGCTATCAGGGTTCTGTTGCCATCAAGGTTCTGTTGCCAACAGA